>NW_008353597.1:549901-562967 GCF_000622305.1 Nannospalax galili
AAAGCCCCAAGATTAGCCAAGGCAACCTCATTCCAGCAGATTGAATTTTCCACAGTTTGTGAAAACACCTTCCTCAGATTTCTCTCAAAATCAGTTCTCCAGAGGCGCACGTGTGAGTGTGCTGGAGACAAATTTCTCTTCTGCTTTCAAACTGTGAGCTCCCCTCCTCCCTGCACAATTTAGCAAATATTTTCTCCGGGTTCCATTATGGAGACATTTTCATAACTTGTATGTTGCAAATCTGCAAAAAGAACTGCAAAGCACGAGTCACATTGTTAATGTGACTGATGCCTGGTGTTTTCCCTCCCAAATTCCATCCCTGGAAGCCCATTCAGCACAGTCAGTAGCACTGATGGAAGTTTTCCTCTTATAAGTTTGACCAAGTTCAGGGTACACTGTTCCAAACTATGTCACATCCCACCCCAGGAAAGAGCAGAAGCTGGCCTTTAACAATGGAACTAAATCCACTTACTCCTTGTACCATGAAGCTCAAATTCTTTACTGACTTGTCTCAGACATGTCAAAAGATTCCTATTCAAAGAGCCTGTCCTACAGCTGGTGACAAATGTCTTTGCTCTTTCAGTTTACACACACACACACACACACACACACACACACACACACTCATTTATGTACAAACTCCTCCACACACAGAGACATATATAATGTCTATTCTTTTCTTATTTGCCTGTCTTTTTATAGTGGTCTCTGACATGAATGCATCCATGGATGAAAGAATAGATGACTTTCTGTCTCACACAAAAAAACACATTTTAAAGGGACATGTGGAAATTTGGTTTACTCCCTGCAAACGGATGAAAGAATAGATGACTTTCTGTCTCACACACAAAAAAAACACATTTTAAAGGGACATGTGGAAATTTGGTTTACTCCCTGCAAACATTTAGGTGAAAACAAAATTCTTCAACTTTATCAAATCATGGAACTCCTTAAGATAAAAGTTCAAGAGTTTACAGATATATCTCAGTCTGCTGAGTGTGTCCCCAGCAAGCACAAAGCCTGTAGTTTGACCTCCAACATTGCATGTATAAATGATGAGGTGGTGTACACTTGTAATCCCAGCACTCGAGAGAAAGAAGCAAGCAGAGAAAAAGTTCAAAATCATCTAGGGCTCAATAGCAAGTTCAGGTTTAGCCTGGGTCACAGGAAACAGTGTCCAAAAATTAAAAATAAATTCAAGCTACTCTACTAAATTTGTGACATTTGATCATAGATTGGAATGCTGGTTTGCAAGGCAGCAGTGTTGGAGGGGTCCCCTAAGAGGAGGTAGCCAGTCATGGGGCAAGGTTTCTGTGGAGGACTCATGTCCTCACACAGTGGGCACTGCTCTTGCTATGAAGGAGTTACTGCAACCCTCATCCCACTGCTCGTGTTCTCTCTCTTGCACACACTTCTTGAACCCATCACCACCTCTCATGTTACAACATAACACCAAAGTCATTTCCATATGCCAACACTTGTGTGCTTAGACCTCTCAACCCTAGAACCAAGAGCTGAATCAATCTCCCTTCTTTACAAAGAGGTATGCAGTCATGACATCAGAATTCAGATCAGAAATCATGTTCCAGTTCTCAACTTAACCAATCAGAACTGAACAGATAGAAAGAGAAACCACCTCCTTGTATCTTGGATATTACCCACAGAAAATTGTAGATCACACTGACTGCAGGGACCAATCCTGCCCTATCCCTGCCAGGACAGGAAAGAACAGTTCAAAGTTAAGTGTCAGGCTTTCTAATGAGGAGTTTCAACATGTGGAACAACAAAGTCCGTCCCTCTCTTTCTTCCCTCTCAGGTAATGCTTAGGTCATTTCCTCACAGACTGGTGGCTAAGCCTTGGGAAGTTCCTGTGGGCAGTTAGAGTTCATGGATGTTATACCATTTGCCTTTGGCCATGGGTGTCTGCTTTTAAGAAACTCTAACAGCCCTTTGAAGATGATGAGATATGATGGCTTCCTAATTCCTTTGAATTTTATTTCTTTTGTAGTTTATTAATTTGTATCAGTGTAGTGTATGTTTCACCCAAGGTAGAACAGCAGATGATCTGAAGTTCTTTCCTATCTCTATTTAAAAACCCTTTGCTCTGGGCTATACCATATTTCACACCATACATGGTAAACTTGGTGTTGGATGCACAAGCTGCTGTGTTGCAAGCTGTTAATTTTTATACACCTTTCCTTCATTTAGGAACCTCTCTCATGGACTAGAAGTACTCAAGTTTTCAGAGAGAGAGAGAGAGAGAGAGAGAGGGAAACAGAGAGAGAGATTATGTATGACCATCTGCCTGCACTTTTGCATTTAACATAAAAATGCCTTTGTCTTGACAAACTTCTGTAATTTGAAAGAAAAACAAGTGGTCCCAGAAACAGACTGTGGGGCTCGGTGATCATACCATCTACTTAGAAAAACATTCAACGTACTTGAGAAGTGCAGAGAGCCGAAGTAAACCACTACCACCGCCACCACCACAAAGAGGACTTCAAAGACCTTCTGTTCATCCATCAACGTTCACCAACTGACCATTTCAATAAGTAGATAAGATAACAAAGTAAAGTGAAGCATATTTCTCTCCCATTTATTAAACTTTCTACATTCATCTCAAGAAGAAAGAGACATGTACAGACACATCTGTGTATCATACAGTCACCAGCATGCAGCCAAAAAGTATGTACCAAGCAGAGATGTTTTTCCTATTAACTTAATAAATGGAAGAAATTAGCATTTTATGAGTTTATAAATAACGTGAAATTTAAGTAATTAGAAAACTTCTCATCCTCTCTTTTCACAGGCTGGCTTTACAAGCTGTGATAGGAGATTCCTAGAACAATCACTACATGAGATGATGACATCAATTATGTGATCTTAACTGTGTATTTAATAAGCACATGCAAAATATGTTAATCGCATTCTGCATCTGGCTAGACCTATCCCTCTTCCAGGTTTATTTCAGAAGTCAGTTCTTTATGTTTTTATTGTTTTGTGTTTCTTAAATACACTTCTTTGTGATGATCCACATAGGACGTTCAAACAAAACTGTCTGCCTTTTCCTAGGTTTCCAGCCATTGTAATATTTTACTTACATACATTTGAACAGGTAATTGTATGATCCCAATATACCTATCTCCCCAAATTAACACCTATATCTTGTCAATCACTGTTCAGTTTTTGCGCTATGTAAGACCAATGACATGCAAATTTTTGTGATTTACAATTCTTATCTTATTCCATTAATTTTTGCATCTTCAATTTCAGTTCCTGGCTGCCTCCCAACTCTCCTGGCTAAATTGTTTTAAGATGACTATCGGATATCTAGGTGCTCATTATTTCTGTGAGCTGTCTCCTAACTTTCAACCTTTACATGATATATACAGCTGTCAAAATCCTGAATATAATCCCAGGCATTGAGCTTTCTACTAAGAAACAGAATAAGGCTGTCATTGGTTCATGTCTTGAGGAAGAGAACTAAAAGATGCTTGCTAAATGTCCCAGTCTTAGTCAAACTCTAAGTTTCGTTATATGGTTAATAATGATGAAGAGTGTATGCTCAGATCAATGGGAGTACGGCTATTCATGAGCGAGCACTCCAAGAATAAGCAGATAAGAGGCAGAAGGTGCCATGTATCCACCTAGAGTAATTTTCAATGACTATTTCCAAAGTATGAATGACCAAAAGTCATGAAAGGAGCTCTGAATCCTCTGAAAATGTAGAACCACATCTTGTGATGTGATGTGAACAAGATGGTTCAGTGAGTAAGGGTGCTTTCCACAGAGCCTGATATCCTGAGTTTGATCCCATGTCTGGACACACATGAGCCAAGGAAATAAATGATTCCTGAAAGTTGTCTTCATATTTCCACATGCTTACACACACACACACACACACACACACACACACACACAGATAAGTAAATACATGCAACAAAAATATAAGAAGCCACATCTAACATATGTACATATTCATATTATCAAAGAGTTTTCTAAATTTAGTAAAAGCAGTAAGAAACATACAGAGGTAAGCTATTATATTTTTGATTTGGCTAAGTTTATGAAAAAAAATCTAAATCTGACTGTCCAACCACCAGAGCTCCTACTTTAGTTGTCTAATAATATCCAGTTTATAAAAGTAATTTTATTAGGTTTTAAATGTCTAGTTGATCTTTGTTTTTTAAAGTTCTCTGAAGTGTTGTGGGCACTGAATTCAATCCCTACTTGACCTATACTTCTTATCCACTTTATCTATCTGAGACATAGTCTGATCAACCAAAAAATAACAAGATAAAAATCCAGGAAACCCAAATTTTAGCATATTATAAAAGTTCTAATAAATTGAATAGTATTGAGTCATTTGATTAATTATAGGAGACTGTCAGTTATCAAACTTGAAGCCATGTCAAAGGGGAGCTTTTCCAGCCTGAATGTGACACTTCACAGACCCTCACCCATCCCTTCCCTTGTCATTTTAGATTACTGTGACATTTGCTTGAAAATACGATCCATAGGAATACCATCCCATTCCAAGGGATGATAGAGAGAGCTGAAGGCACAGGGCGTATCTAGCTCTTCAAGTCCTAAGTCACGAGTAAGAAAATGACCCTCCCAAATGCCACTTCCTCAATATCTAATTGGGAGCCAGTTCACATTAAAACCTTCAAGAACTCTAAGAACAAGGGTTTCCACCAACCATAAAGGCTGTATTCAAAGTGTCGGCCTCACCAAAGTTAATTTCAGATGTGCGCATATTTGTTCATTCCCAGTATCTGATAGAGGCATACATGAATGAATGGTATGCATACACAAAACGGTTATATTAGGAGACGTGTTACATACAACCTTATAATACTGGATCTTTTACTAGCACACATTTTACTCATTATTGGAACATAAATTTACAGATATCATCATCTGTATCTTCCTATAATAAATAACTAGATCAGTCCAAACAAGAAAAATCTTTAAAAATTTTATTGAATTTTTGTGCATTTCATACACTACATCTTGATCATACATGTAGATCACCCTCCTCTTTTGCAGCCTCCCACAGACCTGCTGCCAGATTTCATGCATTCTGTCATATATGTTAAGGCATACTGAGTCAAGGTTTGTCCCCAGAAGGCCCTCGGTGGAAGTTCATCCACTGGAGCATGGTCAGCCTATCTAGGGCCACTCCCTTAAAGAAGACCAACTCAGGGCTGGAGAGATGGCTCAGTGGTTATGAGCACTGGCTGATCTTGCAGTGTGTGTGGGGGGGGGGAACTGGTGCAGCTGAATTGTAAGCAGCTGAATGAAGCATGCTCTTTCACAGAGGTAAGAAAACCATAGACAGCATTAGACAGGGGAAGTCGCCATCGTGAGCTGAACATACACAGAATCAAACGGAGAATCTTTTTCACTATCTCCTCCTGATACATTTTATTATTTGCATTTTCTCTTTAGGGGTACAAAATCTTTAGAGTTTCCATTTAAGTTTTTTTTTTTTTTTTTTAAACCTAAAGATGCATTGCAGCTCTGAATGCATCACTTTGTCTTGTCTGAGATCCAATTTTCTAGCCAGGAAAAGGGAAAATAACCACGAGTTAAGTAATGTGGCTCTTAAAGGATTAAGAGATTGGAATATGCGAATCCTTTGTAAGTTCACAATCTGTCTCTATGTTTTTACACTTTATTTCCTGTGTGTATATGTGTGCACTTGTGCCATGAAATGCATGTGGAGGTCTGAGAACACCTTACAGGAGTCAGTTATTTTTTTTTAATTATTTCATTTACTATTTTAATGTGATGTGTATGTGTGTATTACCTGCATGTAGAAAAATGTACCCGTGTCATGCAATGCCTGCGGAGGACAAAAGACGCCATCGATCCCCTGTAACTGGAGTTATGGACAATTGTTAGCTGCCATGTGGGTGCTGGGATTCGAACTCAGGTCTTCTGCAAGAACAACCAGTGTTCTTAACCGCTGAGCCATCTCTCCAGCCCCAGGAGTCAGTTCTTACCTAGATGGGACCCAGGGATTGAACTTAGGTTGTCAGGCTTGAAGGCATGAACCTTTAGCCCTCTAAGCCTTCTTGAGAGCCCAAATGCAAAATCTTTTTGTTTCTGGGTTTTCCATGAAAGTACAAGATGTAAACTACCTCTGCAAGGAGATCCAGTCACACCCCTGGGTACCAGTTCCTTTCTGTGAAATTCCTGAAACAAAAGTCCTTAGGAGGCTCTATCAATATTAAAAGTATAAACTCTAATATAATTTTTACATACTTATCTTCAGATACTAAAATACCACAGGAAACAAATATCTAAAGAATGCTGTTGGAGCATTCTACCTGAAAAACATTTCAGATTTATTAAATACTGATAATATTCATTGTAAAAGCCAATATTTTAATATGGTCTGTATGATCTACTTAATTATCTTTTAATATAATAATTTTATTGATTCTTTGGGATTTTCTTACAATGTATTTTGATCATGTTAACCTCCGTTTCTTCACCTTTTCTCCGCCTCCCCACCCCTTCCAACGGAGTCCAATGCATGCTGTCCATATACTGAATGAGGGGCCATCCACTGGAGGACAGTTATATACCAGGAGTCACACTTTTAAAGAAAATGGACTCTCCATCTCCAAGAGGCCATCAATTATCAATATCTTCTCCAGGGTGGGGGCTCCTGAGCCCCTCACCCTAAAGTTTTTAGTTAAGGGTGTCCTGGAGATGCCCAGGGCAATACAGGCTATTGCCACTGCTCTCAGTGGTCCCTCAGAACCAAGCAGGACTGTGTTAGGACTGTCATCCCCACAGTCTGAGAAGGTGCTATCTACAGTAGATGTAAGTTTGAGAGACAATACGTGACAAAAGGCGAATCTGAAGCTCACGCTCTGCTTCCGTCAGTGACACTTGCGTACTTTGGAGAGTAAACTCTGATCTTCCTGCCCTGTATCACATCAGTAGAGTAAGTGCTGTAATAATTTCCATACCTGGAATTTAGAAAAAGTTCTCTTATTAATATTAGAGAGGGTAAATCAAAAATTTAAATGACCTTAGTCAGAAACATGAAATAATATTCATGCCTGGGGTGATGGCTTAGTGGTAAAGTACTTACTGGGCAATCATGAGGACTTGAGTTTAGATCCCCAGAACCCACATGAAGCCAGGCACAGTAATCCAAATCTGTAATTCGCACACTCTTACCATGACATGTGAGCTGGAGGCAGAGGAATCCCTAGAAGTCATGAGCCTGGTAAATGTAATACACGGCTGAGATCATGTCTCAAGGTGGAAAGTGAAAACGGACACCCAAGGTTTCCTCTGACCTCCTTATGTGCAGCATAGTGTGTAGGCGAATGCACTCACACACAAGAATACACTGAGATTTCAAAAAGCAAACAGTCCTCTCACTTTTGAAAATCAGAAAAAGAGGATTTGAATGAAATACTAACATTTAAATAAGAACACTCCATATTACTTTCAGCAAATGAGCAATGCATGTTCTCCCTCACTTGCAGATCTTAGCATCAAATCCCTATATGTGAGCATACATCTTGCTGCAACCACAGGAGCCATGAAAATGGAAAGGAACCATGGGGGTAAAGGGAAAGAAAGAGCCTGAGAGAGGGGGATAGTAGGAAGCAGATGTTTCCAAGAGGGAAATGGGCAAAATGGAGGTCTTCAACTGGGAAGGGAGGAGGGAAAGATATACAAGGAACCATGGGGGTAAAAGGGATGAAGGATCTCAAGAGGGGGTTAATAGGAGACAGATACCATCAAGGGGGAAAATACTGATACTTTAATGGGGGATGAAGGAAGGCGGTTAGACAGGGAGAGAGAAAAGAGAGAAAAATAAGCTTAAATGGTGTGAAAAATCATAGGGAAATGTATTAGCTCAAAAGCCTAATGGAAAAAAAAACATGTAATATATGAATATGAATGCATGTGTATAGCTGAAGGCTATATAACAAGAAACACAGTGATAGAGAGGAGAAATCTCCTTTGGAGTTGTTGGTCAGGGTAGACTCCAAAAATTACACAGGCCTTTGCCACAGCCCTTGATTACCTCCTGGAACTTGGAGGTAAGACTGTATTGCTCAAGACAGGGCATACTTCCAACACAGGACTTGGAGCAATGGAGCTGGACCTGACCTGGAAACCTTTTCCCTGAAGGCTAGCTCTCATAGCTTTGGAGAGCACTATGCAAGCTGCTAAGGGAGAAAATCAATCAATGGTCCAACCCAGCTGTAAACCTTAATAACCATAACCATGACAGGCATTTTTATCATTGGGATAATCAACAGCTATTTAATTGCACTTAAAGTCCTCTCAGTCAGAAGGAACTCATGGGTGGCCCTGTATGCAATGCCAAATACATATGGATGAAGAGTCTGTAGATTCTAGAAAAAACCTAATCTCTTGTCATATCTCTAGACAAATGAAAGTTCTTACTGTATGCTAAATATGGATCTTTATATTTACAAACAAGTATGCCAGTCACCACTCAGCAAATGTTGAAAGTACCCAAACCCCCTTTCTTAGTGTTTGAAATGGTTTCAATACTAGAATAATTTATTGCACATTTAAATTCTAGAAATTATTCATTAGCAATTTACAATACAGTTGTTCTTCAGTAGACAAGAGAGGCTTTTTCTTTCAATTATCTCTTCAGTGGAGATACTGATCTGTGGATCATGTCTACACACAGTTGTAAGATGCCTCAGATGACATTGTCCAACAAGTCTTCAGCAATGCTGCAAAGTCTTCCAATGTAACAAGCAGTTAAAATGTAATGCTAACAACGTATAAGCCTGTTATCGCAACCAATCACTCTTTAGTCTGTCATAAATGTACTTCCATTTATAATCCCTAGAAAAGAGGAGAGGCTGTCTGAACTTCTCAGTGGCAGATGTTACATTTGGCAGTTGAATGCTTTGAAGGACCAGAGTTGACATCCACGCACTTTTCAGTAAATAAAAATGAGAGAGAAATAAATCCTTGAAATATATTCAACCGATCTCAAAATAACTATATTTCCATGTTTTCCACTTTCATATTATTAGATAAAGAGTTTAAGAAGGTCAAATCTGGGAGGGTACTGAATGGAATAGTATATTAGGATCCCTAAGAAAGACTCACCAACCCCTTTTTAAAGGTCAGATGAACTATTATATTTTTACTTGGTTTTGACTTAGAGCTAGAATAAGAATCAGATAAAATCACCAAAGGCCAAAGTGAAAATAAAGAAATAGCTGTGGTAGAGGAAAGAGAGGATCTTAGTGAACACAGAATATAATCTAGAAAAGTACGTGATTAAAATGAGGAAACACAAAAGAAGGACCCGAAGAAGGAAATTAATAAAATTATGATCTATTGTGCACTAGCTGTGTGTACATTGAGATAAACAAAATCATCTGTGCTTATCAGAAAATTGTAGACATGACAGAAATCATAGCATATCGTCAGTATTCACAAAGAAGAGGCTGCAGCTCAGTTGGTAAGCCCAGTATTCACAAAGCCCTGGTTTAGAGCCCAACACCCATACTCCTGATGCAGTGGTGGGTACCTGCATTCCCAGCACCCTAGAGAGGAGAGGAGGTGGATCAGACGTTCCAGATCATCTTCAGCCTCACAGAGTGATGTAGAGACCAGCATGGGATACACGAGGGTTTGTCTCAAAAAACCCATCATTAAACAATACAATCAACATTCTAACCTTATAGCTACATCATCAACGCATCTTACGGTGCTGATGTATACGCACAGCAGTCACTGGGCCTACTGGCCACCCAGTTTTATCTTGTTATGTTTCGGTGATCTACTGCCAAGATGGTACTTTTAAGAAAACTATGTAGTAAATTTCTCATATATTTCAGTAAAGATATAACAATCACGGGAAATTTTTAATTTTAGACCCTGTCCTTCAACAGGGACCACGAACTGCCATCCTCTTCTACTGGAAAACAAGTGCACACACGACCGCAGGCTGTGATGTCTCTGCTGCAGGAAAGCACGGAGCACAAATGTGGTACCAGAACGTAACAGTACATTTGTGAAATTGTCACACAATGGCTATTTATCAGACATTTTCTAACTGTTGCAAAGATACCTCATTAAATTCATCAGCATCCCATGGAAACTGTTACCACTAACATTTTACATACAGAGGAAACGGGCTTCAGAGGGTTAAACAAAGACAGTGTGAATCACATGAAGAGGGACGGTGGGGTTGTATTGTGTTGTCTGACTCCATGAAGAACTTAGGGAAGTGAGGTTAGAGGGACCTGTGTGTGAGCAGAACCACATGTTAAATGTAGGGATTCAGAGACGGGGAGAGTGCGTCTGTATAAAATCAAATCTGAGTGTACATATGCATTTTCTCTGTTCAAATAACATTTCAAAGTTGTGCAGGAGCAGGAAATGATCTTGTTCGTTTTCCTCACTTATAGATATCAACACCTTTAATTTTAACCTGCAACATTTTTCTCTAATAAACCCTGAGATAGTATAATCTTCAGGCACGGTATGAAAGTTTTCTCATATCCTGAAATATAAACACATAACTACTGTCCGCTTGCACTAAGAATGATATAGTTGGCCTCCTATGGCTATCCCAGGAAGTGTAAAATGAAATACATGTTTGTATATCCTCTATTTACTAATTTATAAGGGAGGCATTGAATATTTAATATCTGTATGAATTAATAGAAAAGCTGTAATGCCAACAAAATGGATAGGATGTGCTTGAATAACTTCATGGTCCCATCTCCTTCCCAGTTATCTATCTACAGGGTGGCAGCAGATAAGGACGGGGATTCCATTAATTTTTATGTTTTATTCATTTTTAATTTTGTATGTGGATGAGTAGCTTGCCTACACATATGCCTGGTGCCCATGGAGGCCCAAATTGAGCATCAGATCTCCTGGAACTGGAGTAGAAACTGGTTGTTAGCTTCCATGTAGGTTCTAGAAACAGAACCAGGGTCCTTTGCAAGAGCAGCAAGTGCTCTTATCCTCTCAGTCATGGCTCCAGTCCCAGGACTTTTATTTTAGAAGGATATTCCCTTTCTTTAGCCACAGAGCCTTTTATAAAAAGTATCTGACTTATACCTAGATTTCCATGACACGTGTGGATGTTGGATTAGAGGAGATGCTGTATCTTAAAGTCAAATACCATCTGATTTTATCCAAAAATAAATTCTATTATGAAGTTTAAATGCCTTTCACCATCTAGTTAGAATCTCTTAACATTTCTTCTCTAATTTAGCCAGAAGGATCAGGAAAGTGTATGGCTGCTCCTGAACACTGTGTGACTCATAGGACCTGGGAAACCACCTTGCTTCCAGTTGTAGAAGTATAGAATAGGAAACAGATGCTGGGTACCATTTTCTATAAAGACCCAAAGATTTATACCCCAACTGGAAGCCTGTGGCTGACTGCTTCACTTCTGCCTTTGAATGCGCATCTGTGAGCCCTGGCTTCCCAAGCCTAGGGCAGAGAATTATGTGCCTCGTTTGAATTTCCAAAGATATCTCACTGTGATTCATCTCCGCATCTACAACTCTACAGGAATCTAAATTCTCCTACACTTGCTACAGAAAGTTTTTTTTTCTATTATTTTTTAATCATCAATAATAGGGCAGCATGGAGATTATTGCTATTCAGCTGCATGGACAGATGTAGGCACATTCACGTCTAACTTGTTAATTGAATAGATCTACAAATTGTCTATGAATCACAGAATCCTGCTAAAAAGGCATGCCGAGTTAGCATTCCTATCTTTTCTTTTCTCGACATTATCACGATTTTCTTCACTTCAGCACACCATTTTTCTGTTTCTGTTTTTTGTCTTTTTAATTTATATTTCTCTCTCTAGGCTTTTAGAATTTTTTCCTTGGATTCTAAGTGCTATTATAATGTAAAAACTTTAAAAATTTATTTTTATTTTATGCGTATGAATGTTATGCCTATATGTATGCAAGTGCTCACATAGTGTGCAAAACCCGCAGAGGTTGAATCTCCTAGAACTGGAGTTATGAACACTTCTTAGCTGTCATGTGGGTGCTGGGATTTGAACATGGGTCTTCTGCAAGAGCAGACAGTGCTCTTAACCAATGAGTCATCTCTACAGCCCCATAATTTAAAAATTTAAAATTCTTTCAATACGGTTTAAAAATCAACACTGTTGAAGATGCTTTCTAAATATAAAAGTAAGATTTGAGAACCAGCATAAAATCTCTGTGCACTCGATTTCAATTAGATGTCTACATCTTATTTTTGTTCGTGATGTTTTTAAAATACAAGGAAAAGACCTTGCTCTCCTAGAGACTCATATAAAGGTTTTTAAAATTTGGTTAATTCTCCTTTCGTGTTCTGAGATTCTTAAAAAAATACGAGTCTTGTCTGAAATTCGGGAGACTATCTGCAAATTCTTTCCGTAGGAAAACTGACATTCACTTAGGGTACAATCTCAAGGTTTTCTATTGTTAAATAGAACTTTACAAATTAACCAGGGAATATTTTCTTCACCGTCCTTATGTTTTTTGTTTTGTTTTGGATAGTGAATTTAATCTCTTTAATATCCTTTCTGACTATAAAGAGGGTTTAAAAAATAAATGTAAACTAATACTTCTTTTTCTTTTTGACAGGGTCTCACTATGTGGCCCTGGCCAGCCTGGAATTTGCTATGTAGACCAAGCTGGCCTGGAACTCACAGAGCCACCTGCCTCTGTCTCCCAAGTACTGGGATTAAAGGGGTGCATATCAAGCTCAATGTTATCACTTTTTTTACACCTTAGATGCCATCTTCTTATCTAGTCCTCAGTACGATCTTTGCTGCCAAAACACAGCAGTAGGATTTTCCAGGCTATGCCTTGAGTATTTATTTATTTGTTTGTTTGTTTATTTGTTTGTTTATGTATTTGTTTATTTATTTTACTGCTACTCTTAGCTCTTTTTAAATTTTTACAAAAACTTTATTGAGAATTTCATGCATGTATATAAGGTGTTTTGATCAAATCCATGCCCACTCCCTCCCCTCCAACTCCACCTGTATCTCCTCATCACT
>NW_008353597.1:563217-582520 GCF_000622305.1 Nannospalax galili
TAATAGGAAATCAGGACAGAGACCACTACAGGGACGCAGGGTGAGGCAAATGGAATACCCCTTCAGTAGGTCTATCTAAAAGACTCCCAAATTGCATAACTTTTAAACCCAATACCAATAGAAAATATTTTGAGGAGAGGTTTTTGAAAAGTTACTGGAGATTGTTTATCTCCATATGTCTCCACCAAACTTTAAACCTAAACCATGTGCTGTGGATTTTTATCATCAGAATTTAAATGTCTCTAAAAATATTCTGTGTTTCATGAATGGGACAATATAATGGTTTATATATAGATGATCATTGGTTATGAAGTCATAAAACCAGATCTATGCATTGCAAGGATCAGGCTAGAAGACAATGAGTGCTTTATTTTATAGAGTTGTGACTGTCCTCAGGAACTGTCATCAAGGTGAAAAACAGAAGTGATTTCATGTGTTGTGGGCAGAAGTGAGGTGAATCCATAAATAGGAGGGTAAAAGTGTGATTGACTACCGAGTCCTTGTAAAACTGTCTTGACCAGAATTACATGAGTGAATTGGGTGTCTAAATTACGATTAGAAGAATAAAATGCATAATGCTTACAGAAATTATGCAGGACCTGAGGCCAGGTCAAAATCCTTCTTAAACTCTAGAATCAAACTTACTGGAGAGGTGAGGATGGTTAATCTTAATTCTGAACTAGATGAAATTTAGAATCACCATGGAAACTATCTCTTGGATACCCCAAACCAGGTTGCTGGTGATATCCTCAGTGAAACTGCATTAAAAGATGATCTTTAGAGTAACAGAGTCCAAGATGTTCCATATGCTATAATCTTAGTAAAGGTAACAGGCTATAGTGACTCACTGCTTTAGAGATGCTGAAAAATCTAGAACGAGGCTAAGCAGGTGTACAGTCTTCGAATGTGTCCTCACCGCCGAGCTAGGAAGCACTGAGCACTAGCTAGACAATGCTGTAGAAGCCAGAGAAGATTCCAGAATGGAGTTCACTGGACAGTACCATAGAAGCCAGCTCTTAACAGGAATAGAGCAGGTGTAGAAAACTTTCAGAAGGCGAGGCTAGTCTGACCTGTGCTAAGAGAAAGTAGGGTGGAGCCTGCACTGAGTGGGTCGTGCGCACTACAGTGCATCTCTGAGTATTTCCCCATCACCACAAAAGCTCAGAGTACTGATTGCCAATAGAGGGGTTCTCCATATGGAGCAATGACCAGTCTACAGTATGAGCCTAATAATATCATCAGCCAGAGCTGCTGAGCAAAGCGTGGTTTCAGCCCCCAAGCTGCTGCGGGTCCTAAAGGCGCAGAGCTTGAACCAGCCAATCATGCGCCATTTTCAGCTGATTGGCAGCTTTCCTCTTTAAGGTGGGACTTGGAGGTCACACTCCATAGCCTCTGTACAAAGCTATAATGTTCTGTACGGCTGGACCAAATTGTGGGCAGTGCGTTTTCTGCATGCTATAAGCAGGAGATAATTGATTAAACAGAACAGGAATCAAAGCAGCGAAAGGAAGAAGTAAATAAAGTCGATTCAGTCAGAAGACAAAATTTAAGAATGCAAATACTTCAGTTCTACATAGATAAAAATATGAGTCTTCACTCTGTGGATTCTGTTTGAATGACCAAACCCTCACCAGCCTGTTCTTTATTGCTTAGACATAACGTGTTAGTTACATTTTAAGTTAAATGTCAGACATACCTATGAAAGTCCTTCATTCTGTGATACACATACTTAAAAATCTGGAATAAAATTTGCTTCTAAATTAAAAATATGAAATAAAGAGGGATCTAGTAAAGTCCTAAAATATAGAAAGGATGAGCAAGGTAACTTGGGATGAATCAGCTGGGAAAACAATTCCAGTGTAAGAGTAAGGACCAGAGTTCAGATCCTCAGCACCAATTTAAAAGGCAGGGAGAGCTGGGAATGGTGGGCACGCCTGTAGTCCCAGCACTTGGAAGGCAGAGGCAGGCGATCTCTGTGAGTTCAAGGCCAGCCTGGTCTACATAGTTCCAGGACAGCTGGGGCCACAAGGAGACCCTGCTTCAAAAAGACCCTCCCCCAAAAAAGGCAGGGAGGTGTAGTGGTCAGCCACCTGTAATCCCAATACCCGAGGCCTGGAGACAGGGATACCAGGAGCAAGTTGACTGGCTAGATTAACAGAATCTGACTTCAGGGAGAGAACTTGCTTCAATGTGGATGTTGGAACAATGTCAGCCTCTGGCCTCTGCAGGCACTACACACATATAAATACACATTTGTACACAAAGTGCCTCAAGTTCATGTACAAGTGCATCCACACATGAATACACCACACACACACGCGCACACACACACACACACACACACACACACACACAAGAAACAAAGTGGAAAAAGAAAGGATGATGTAGGTCAAGATCATGTTTTAATTGATGGTAAGCAAGCAAGACTCAAATTCCATGCAAAGTGAACCCTCTGTGTTGTCAAGCAGTAAGTCCTGAATCCTAGAAGTTAGGGAACATTTAATTCCTTGAAGAGCTCAAGGAAAGTTATATCTGCACAACAGGAATCAGAACCAGGAACTCCGCACTCTTAACATTCAATTACATGAAATGAGTTTTCTCGATTTAGCTACTGCAGTATGGTAAAAGCCGCCTCATTTTCCCCACAGAATTATTCTCTTCTTAAGAACTGAACAGATGCAAAGCCCAGAAAGCTTTTAGCAGCTTGTCAGTGAACACCTGAGACTGTAGTGTGACGTGACATTATGAAGTCAGGAATTACACCTCGGGAGATTAATAGGTAGAAATAATTGGTGTCAATTCTTTCTGCTCCATGTGTTTAACGCATTTGACTTCATTAGGGCCCCTGGTACTCCTGCAGCGTGCGGCAGAGGGCAGGAATTCTTCTGGGTACTCATTCTGAAGACAGCAAAATGACAGAGGGAGTAACTGAATCAGACCTTGTGTGTAATTTAAAGATGTGGCGAGAGCAAAAAAATTGGGGTTTATGACTCAGTTCTCAGCACCCACCTAGTGGCAAACAATCTTCCATAAGTCCAGTCCCAGGGGATAGGACATCCTTTTCTGCCCCTGTGGGCATTGCAAGACATGAGTGTATTTACATTCATGCATGCAAAACACACATTCACGTACAAGACAAATAAATAAAACTTCAAAAGTGCTACAGAACAAGAACGAAACAACCAGAGACAACGTTAGGACGTAGTGCTTGTCCTGTGGATGGGAGGCTGCTCTGAGAATGGACTGGGTCAGCCTCTTTGAGAAGTATGTGACTCAAAGAGATTTAGTAGAAATGAACAGTAAGTGATGCTTAATCTTAACTGTCAGTTTGTTCAGATTCAAGATCACCATGGAGACACACTCCATGGATATCTGTGAGACCAATTCCACAAAGGTTCAACTGACCACAGTTCAACTTCCACCCTAAATGTGGAAGGCACCAAACTATGGGCTGGGGTTCCAGGTTGAATAAGTAGTTGAAAGTAAGTAGAGTGACAGTGTTAATGTCTCCTGTATCCTGACTATAGATAGAATGTAACCAGCCAACTCAAGGTTCTGTCACCATCAAGATGGGCTGTGCCTTAAAAGTATGGACCAAACTAACTCTTCCCTTGGGTGTCTTAGGTCAGGTATTTTACCACAGCTGCAAAAATAGTGCTAATCCAGGTCCAAAAATGCAAAGCAATACAATCCTATCTCTCTTCCAAGGCAGTTCAGACAAAGTTCCAAGGATGAGTGGCTGCTGACTGCTCAGCTGACCTGAGACATCCATAACTCTCTGTGACCTCCTCCAAGGCTTAGGAACATCGTGGAAGAGGGGGCAGACAGACTGTAGGAGCCAGGAAGAGGCGTGTGGTGGAGCACTGTCCTCTGGGAGAGAGAGATTACCTTCAGTGGTGCAGCTGCTGGTAAGGAGCCCCACTCCTGTAAACACCTCACCATGCTCCTGCAACTGCAATTAAATACACCCATTCACAGAAACCAACATTAACATTTAAATTTTTCAAAGAGAAAGTAGAAGGGGCAGCTGTTAGGTAAGAGAAAGAAGAGTGGGAGTAGAGTGGGAATGAGACAGGGTAACGGATGCATATGATCCACCTGCATTACATACATGGATGAATACCCCTGAATAATCCCAAGATGAGGCTGGAGAGATGGCTCAGTGGTTAAGAGCACTGGCTGCTCCTGAAGAGGACCCAGGTTCAGTTCCCAGCACCCACATAGTTGCTAACAACCATTTGTAACTCCAGTTCCAGGATATCTGACACCCTCTCTGACCTCTGCGGACATGGCGTGACATGGGTGCATATATACATGCAGCCAATACACTCATACACCAAAATTAAAATAATAAAGAAAATATATTTAAATCCATAAAAAAAATATAAACTTGAAAATAGTTATCCAAAGAAATATCTCACCATATAAGCTGACCTTATAACAGAGTTGCAATTATTATCACTGAGCAAGATGTGATTATCCACTGCATACTAGGGTTACCTTAGTCCTTCAAACAAACCTAATGAGTATGAGACAGTAACAGGTGTTGAGAGAAAGTAAAAATGAAAAAAATCCTTCATTTTTAAGTGAGAAGATCTGGGTTTATATTGAGACTTCAAGCCTGACATTCTCTGTGATCTTAGGAGATGTATTTAGTATATTTGCACCTCAGTATATTAATTAGTAAAATAAAATAAAACATAAATGATTTTTAGCCTTACCTGGTGCTATTAATTAATGTTAATTAATGAAAACCATATTATAATGTGCTAATGAGTCCTGATATCTTATGCTTTCATAATGATGCACACTCTGATATATTCTGCTTTGCCAAAAGTCACTGATTTACAGTAGCATTCTTTATACAGCTGTATAGTAAGTGATAATGTCCTTTAAGCTCAGAGCAAAATGAAGAGAATACTTTCTGTTAAGGTATGCTCTGTTGTGTGTGGCTCTTATTCCCCAGATGTTAATTTCAGTGTCATGAGCACATGAAGTGATTAATGAAGGAGCAAGCTCAGAGCAGAAATATATCAAAGAGGAACAACTTTCAGTGGGTTGATACACTCATCTCTGTTTCAGAGACCCATATCAGGATCTGAGTGTCAGCATCACAGCCCAACTCTGGTGAGAGATCACATGAATAAAAATCTCCTGGCATCTACGATAAAAGTAGGCAATTGCTATGTTTTATCCCAAAAATAACAGCAAGCAAAAAAAATAAGTTTGAAGTCCTGAACTGTCACTTACATGTTCCGAGCACTGGATTACTGTTTAATGCACCATTTGTGCTCCCAAACCACAGCACTTACTATGATGAAGAGACCTTCAGGGGTAGGATATGAGTAAGGTGAGAGACAGAAGTGTCCACTTAGTGTGCAGCTCATATTTATATTCGGGGCCTTCATTCCCTGGCCTTTTAAAAGCACAAACAATTTGCACATTCCTGTCTGACACATAAGGGTCTTGTTAGTAGGAAAAAAATAGAGCTGAACAAACCAAAACTTAATTATTAGCTCTATCTGAGAACTGAATTCTCAGACAGGCCACAGTCCCTAAAACTGGAAACAGGTGGATACAGGAAATCACAACTCATTCATAGTCTGAGGACAGAAGCTTGCTACTAGAGCTAGTGTGACCAGAAAATTTAAACTGTAAATAACAAGTTGCTGGAGTCTTCTTGTAGATATGTTGTGAGTTAGAATTCCTGTTATAATCATTCTTAAAAGAATAAATTATTTTTCTAATGTCACATACTAAAGGTCAAAGTCATGATGCGGTCCAGGTCCACTGAGTAACTGCTGCCTATGGTAGAGATTTGTGATATAGAAGACGTGCTCAGAATGGTGACTAGGATGTCAGGGGACTTGGAAGTGCATTCTAAGTGGAAGAAATGAAGTGTTTACCTAGAGGATAATCAAGGTAAAAACAACTCAGTCATGTGATTAACAGCTTTCAACATGGAGGTCAGAATCCTGAGATACAATTTGGTGAACGGTGCTGGAAGCCTCTGCAAGGCGAGGCAGAGGCTGGTGGCAGTTGCCAGAGATGCCCCCAGAGGAAACATGCTCCTGCCGTATATTTTAAGTACATTTTTTCTATTGAGCTTTTGTAATTCCATACAACAGTTCTTAATCAAATTTAGACCCTCCCTCCTTATCTGTCCCTCCCACATCCTCCCACCAAACCTCATGTATTCCACCATACATTCTAAGTCCTATCCATTCAGACATTCGTATCCAAATGTCCTTCATCGTAAATTCATCCACTGGTGTCTAGTCAGCCCATCTAGAGAGCGTATATAAGGTATACTCTCCATCACCCAGTAGCAATCAATCTCCAATCATTCTCAGTCTAGTGCTGGCCCTCCACCTATTTCTCTCCTCCCCCATGAGCCCTTGTCTGATTGAGCTGGCATGAGTCCTGTGCTCGATGACACCATTGCCACAAGTTCACATGTGTATCTTCCAGTGGCCTGAAAGCCTCTGCTTCCCTGTGTTCATGAACCAGCCCTGGCTCTTACAATCTTTCCACCCCCTCTTCTGCCATAGTCCCTGAGCCATGGGTGGGCGAGGTTCCATATAGGAGTCCTAGCCTACACTCTACAGTCTCTTTTTCTTTAAAACTTGGCCAGTAGTGGCCTTCTGTGTGCATGGCACTCTGTTTTATAAGGAAGCTTTACTGGTAAGAGTTGAGGGATGCATTACGGAACGAGGGGTAGAGGGAAAGCTAATGCATCCTGACACATTTTGACCTTATCTCAGTGAAGTTGAGTTTTGTTGTTGTTTTGGAGACAGGGTCTCCCTGTAGCCCCAGTTGGCCTTGAACTCCCTATATAGACCCTGATGGCCTCTCTCACAGTGAGATCTCCATGCTTCTGCCTCCTGAATGCTAAGGATTAAAGGCTTGGGCTACTATGCCAAACCCAAATCTGGTCTTTAAAACCCTGACTTTTAGAACATTAAGAAAATAAATTGTGTTGTGATGCTTTCTCTGTTCTTTTTTCCTTCTCGTTGACTTCCTCTTCACATTCCCGCACTTCCCTCAACTCCTTTCTATATTTTTATACAGTTTCTGACCTCTTTCTGTTTGTGGCTTGGGAAACAAGGCAAAATTTGTAAGAATATCTAACATCTGTCTGTGGCAGATGCTATCATCTGCATTTCTCTAGTTACCATTTCCTTTGGACTAAACAGCATATAAGATTGTTATGTGAAAAACTCTAAATCCCATTCCTGAATCTCTACAAAATCTGCCCTGTGTCTTTAATGTCCAACTTTTTTCAGTTACTAGGTCCAGAATTTTTAGCGTTATCACTTAGATTTCCTTTTCTTTCACTCTTTAACCAACCTCTTAGGCAAGGAATGTGATCTAACTCACACTTTTCTACCTCTAATAATGCAGTTTCTCCTCACTTTGCTGTGATCGCTCCTTGATTCGTTGAAAAAACAGTTTTAGCTATTATTTTTATTTTATGTGTATGAGTGTATTGCCTGCATGTAAGTGCACCCATGTCATGCAATGCCCATGGAGGTCAGAAGAGGGCCTAAGATCCTCTGGAATTGGAGTTAGGAAGGTTATTAGTTGCCATGTGGGTGCTGGAAATCAAACCTGGGTCCCTGCAAGAGCCACTTGACCAATGAGCCATCTCTCCAGCCTAGTTTTTATTTTTAAAAATTCTTTTTAAATAAGAATGAAAAGAATCACAATATTCTGATAATATGTGAAAAACTGCAAGGACCACAATAGGAGCAAAATCTATTTGAAAGATTACTTCTTTTCAATTAATCATTAAATTAGGGAAAAGTAACCGTAGATAGTCTTCCTTGCTGAGTCTACAGAAACAGTCTCTTTATCCAGGGTTACACTGCCTGTCCACGATTTCCGGGGGATGCTCTCTCAGACAGCAGGTTAACCGCTATTACCTCCAGCAGTATTGGGTTGCTCATGGCCTTGACCTGTATAAGACATGCAGACTCACTGATACTGAGTCGTGGTTCAGAATTGTCTGGTTTCTGTAGAGAGTCATGATGTGCTAATCCACAGACAACCTAATCATGTGACTATGCTTGCCCATGAGCACTTTGCTCCAAATAGATTAAATAACCTCCATATATTTTCAGATGTTTCTTTTCTTGCACCATAGACTTCTCTTTTCTTAGACTCACCAGGCCCCCAAATAACACTGCTAACTTAGTCCACCCCTCCTGTAGTCACTCAGCATCACATCACAAGCTCATTCCAAAGACAGAGCCCAAGAACCAGGATCAATCCATCACTTTTCCTCAAATGAGCATATATCTAGACAACTCCAAGTAGCAGCACTTTATTTAGATCTGGAATTTGGAATAATTGTTATTGAATTTCTCAGTATCATTGAGTGCATAATTTAATATGGTTTATGTAGATTTTCTTTATAGTTTTTATGCCCCAAAGTTCTAAATATCACATAAAATATATGGATAATAGAAAAGCATGCACTCATTAAGTTAATAGTGAGAACCTATAATTGCTAGTGAGAGCAACTCAGTCCGATTAAATGGTTACGATATAGTCATACAGAAAATTAATTCCAACAGTGAGAATCATTATTTTCTGAAATTCGTCATCAAGAGAGAAGTGTATTGGAATATTAACCAAAAGATAAAACCTCATATACTCAAACTTATGGCCTACCCTATTTTTATCTCCATCACCCTGGTTCGAGCTTATTTTGTTCTATCTCCCAGAGAGAATGAGACTGTCGCAGTTCCAATTGCTAGGTAAGTACATACCAAGGGGAATGTTATCTTAAATTAGGCTGCCTTCAGCAGAATGGATTAGGTTAGTGACCTGACTCACATCTCTGCCCCATCATTGCCATGAAGTTCGTGTGCCATCTCTGGTCAGTTACTGCACCTGCCTGAGCTTTTAATTCCCTTTACTGAAAACAGGTGTAACTATGAATTCATTGCCCAACTACAGACCCACATTGAAGGATATTTGGGAACACAAATCAGACTCTGGGCCATTGTTCTGGTTTGTTTCTTCGTTGCTTTGACAAAATACTCTGACCACTACCAACTTGGGGAGGAAAGGGTTTATTAAGCTTACATCTCCTGGGTCACAGTTCATCTGGGAGCCCAAGGTAGGAACTCAGGGCAGGAACCTGGAGGCAGGAGCTGGTGCACAGGCCATGGAGGAACGCTGCTTACTGGCCTGCTCCCCTGGCCCCTGCTCAGCCTGCTTTCTTATGCAACACAGGCCCACCTGCCCAGGAATGGCACCGCTGGGCCCTCCCTCATCACTCATCAAGAAGATACCCCTCAGACGTGGCCACAGGCCAGTCCAATAGAGGCAATTCCCCAACTGAGGCTCCCTCAACCCAGGTGTGTCAAGTTGACACTAAGGCAATCCAGCACAATTGACCCATTGTCAACTTGACATACAAACATCACTATTAAACCATAACTTTCCAATTTCTGTCCCCAAGACATGATGTTAACATTAATATCACAACATAAGACAGTACAACCTTAAAAACCCCACAGTCCTTAAAAATCCAAACACTTTAAAGTCCATAGTCTCTTTTAAAAGTCTCTTAACTGTGGGTGGGCTTCTATAAAATCCAAAACAAGTACTTTGGGCACACCTAAGCAAAACCAAAGTCCAGCAAAGCAGCTTGAAGCTGGACATCTGGGATTCACTCATGATCTTCTGGGCTCCAAAGGGTTCTGGCAGCTCTACTTCTCTGACTCTGCCTTCCACAGAACACTTGGCTTGTCTCGCAGACCCAGGCCAGCTCCATTCCATACCTACTGCTGTCCTTGGTAGTCGTTTCATGGTCCTGGCATCTCCAAAAAGCAGGGGTCTCCACTGAAAATGAGGCTACACCTTCACCAATGGCCTCTTCTTGCCTCTCCAGATACAAAGCCTCAGATTCTCTCCATGACCCCTTCAATCCCGGAGTTTTAACTACAACTGAAGCTGCACTTTCACCTATGGCCTTTCCTGGCCTCTGCATGCCAAGCCTCAGCTGCTCTCTGTGACCCCTACATGCTTTCAACACCAGAACCATGCAGGAGACTCTTACACATTACCAAGTCCTGCTTCCAGCTTGAGATAGAGGCTCGGGTCCCCTCTGTGTGCTGACCCTGAGGAAATACCTCCCAGAAGATTTCACCTCAGTGATGCTGGTCTCGTTACTTACAGCTGATTTTTCAGCCCCAGCTAACCAACATCAGTTGTCCCAGTAAAGCAAAGGTTTTGTTTCAGGTTCTGGTCTCTTCTGAATCACAGCTGATTCTTCAGCTCCAGCCAACCAGAACCCACAGATTCTACATCCAAAATCTCACAGGAACAGCCCTGATAGTCTCCGCTTCCCTTTGAAGCTTCACAAGCCAGGCCTCCATCGTCCACAACTCTTTCAGCATAACTATTCCAAGCTCCACTGCACCAAACTCTGAGCATGTAATAGCTTTTCCAGCCCAAAGTTCCAAACACTTCCACAGTCCTCCCAAAAACACCAAGGTCAGTCTGTCACAGCAATATCCCACTCTCTGGTGCCAATTTCTGTTCTGGTTTGTTTCTTCATTGCTATGACAAAATACTCTGACCACTACCAACTTGGGGAGGAAAGGGTTTATTTAGCTTACATATCCCAGGTTCACAGTTCATCAGGGAGCCCAAGCTAGGAACTCAGGGCAGGAACCTGGAGGCAGGAGCTGGAGCACAGGCTATGGAGGAATGCTGCTTACTGGCTTGTTCCCCTGGCCCCTGCACAACCTGCTTTCTTATGCAACACAGGCCCACCTGCCCAGGGGTGGCACCACTCACAGTGGGCCGGGCCCTCCCACGTCACTCATCAAGCACACAGCCCTCAGACATGGCCACAGGCCAGTCCAATAGAGGCAATTCCCCAACTGAGGCTCCCTCAACCCAGGTGTGTCAAGCTGTGTCAAAGCTATCCAGCACAGCCATGTTATATAAGAGAGTACATTAAGTTGGGCTGGCGGTAGTGGTAGGAGGTATAGATAGGGGAGGGGATGTAAATACCATCCAACTATATTGTTTTGGAAAATCACAAAAATTCAATAAAAATAAAATTCAAAAAAATTTAAATAGTGCAAGAGCTCATAAAATGTGCATCTGGATTTTTTAAATATAATTATAGAACTATTCAAATGCAAAACATTAAGTATGGCATCATTCTAAATATCACTATTTCTTGCATTATTTTCCATATTCATGCAAAGAAACTAAACACTGCTATAGAAACCAACCTACCAAGTAGCCACTGCCAGGTCACGTTCAGCACCATCAAAGGGTCAGACACAACCCGTAATCACCTTGAACATGTCGTAGTCATCTTGAACGTTCATTAAGGATCACATTTTAGCTTGATCTATCCATACTGACATTTCTACTTTTCCTCTCATTCTCTTCCTGGAAATGTGCATCTATGTCTTCAGCTTCTGCTGTCAGCTCTTGGGTGGAAGCTCACTGATACTGTGGGAGGGAAGGAATCTTCACCAGAGTTCACGCTGGGCAAAGCTATATTTACCATCCGTTCCAGCCTTCCGGTAATTTCCGGAGTCCTGGTCATCTGCTCTTCTTTAGCATTTCCTACTCCACTGCCTGTTCTGCCCAGTGAACCTCCTGTGTTCCTTCGCAGCTATGTGATGGCAGATGCCCTCCACCGTGAGCCCAGTGGGACAACCTCATCCCTCCATCCTATGTCCTCGGCTTTACCTGTGAGGCTGTTGGACTTCTTGAGACTGCACAAGCCTTAAAACTATTTTAAAATCATTACATGTATTTACATGTGTGCATGTGTATGTGTGCATATGGGTGAGTATATGTCTGTGTGTCTGTATGTATGTGTTTACATCTGTGTCTGTTTATATGTCTTTGTGTGTGTCTATGTATGTGTCTGTGAGTGCATGTTTGTGTGCTTGTGCATGTGTGTGTTTGTATACATATGCATATATGTATATTTATGTGTGTGCATTTGTGTATGTGTGTGAGTGTATATTTGTATGTGTTTTGTGTGTATGTGTTTTTGTGTGTCTGTATGTTTCTGTGTGTTTTGTATGTACGTGTGTGTGCATATATTTGTGTTTGTGTATGTGTTTGTGTTTGTTTATATGTATATTTGTGCATATGTGCATGTTTGTATATGTGTGTATTTTTGTCTGTTTCTGTGTTTCTGTGTGTGTCTATATGTATTTGTGTGTATGTGTCTGTGTGTGTCTATGTGTGAGTGTATGTCTGTGTATATATGTATGTGTAGGTGTATATTTGTGTATATATGTGTGTCATGTTGTGTATTTGTATCTCCGTGTGTATGTGTGTGTCTTGTGTTGTGTGTATTTTTATTTCTGTAAGTGTGTATGTGTGTGTCTGTGAGTGTATGTGCATATGTGTGTATGTGTACATCTGTTTATATGTCTGTATGTATATGTGTGTGTATGCCTCTGTATACATACACTATATATGTGTGTGATGTGTGTGTATATGAGTGTATGTCCATCTGTTTATGTCTATGTATATTTATATGTCTGTGTGTGCGTCTACATATGGTTGTGTCTGTGGCTCTGTGAGTGTATGTCTGTGTATGTGTGTATGTGTGAATGTGAGTGTCTGTGTGTGTGTGCATATGTATGTGAAAGTGTATGTGCGCCGTGTGCATGTGTGTCTATATGTCTTTGTGTGTATTTTTATATTCATATCTCTATGAGTTTATTCCTATTTATATCTGTGTGTGTATATAGTCTGTGTGTGTTGGTGTGTATACATGTATATTTTTGTGTATGTGTATATGTATGTATACCTGTGTCATTGTGTGCATTCTTATGTATGTTGATGTGTATCTCTGTGTGTCTGTGTTTATGTGTATATCTGTGTATGTTTGTATGTGTATATGCATGTGTTTGCCTGAGTGGTTGTGTGTATATCTATGAGTGTATGATTATGTATATATTTGTGTGTGTTTGGGCGTGTATATGTATGTATGCCTGTGAATGTATGTCTGTGTTTTTGTGTGTATATTTGTGTGTATATGTGTGATTGTATGTCTGTATATATGCATGTATTTGTGTTTGTTTATATGTACATTTTATGCATGTATGTGTTTGTGTGTTATATGTATGCTGTATGCATGTATTTCCACTGTGTGTGCTTTTTATGTATATGTTATCATGTGCCTGTATATGTGTGTGTGTGTGTGTGTGTGTATGTGTGTGTGCAGGTACATGTCATGGAGCATCTGTGGATAAAGAGAAAAACCTGCAGGAGGCAGTTCTCTCCCTCTAGTATGTGGCTCCAGGATTGAACTCTGGTCATCTTGAGCACAGGCAAATCTGGCTGAGTGATTTCATCCCACCTGCCCGGTCTTTGTAACTCTTCACTGTAGCAGAGGGCTTGGCGTACTTGATTTGCTCAGTGAAATGAATATCACATCAGTATACAAGTAACAATTATTTCTAATTCTCATTTTACTACTCTCGAATTTATTTTTATTTCCTGTTTTGTTCTTGCTTCTTATGATCAGGAAGATTTTTCTGACTTAATTTAATTTACTCTTAACATGCTTCCGTTGCATTAGCTCCCCTAAATGGAATAAAGGGTGCTTTGATTCTGTTTGGGGAAGAAAGAATCCATACATGTCAAATAACTGTGTCAAGTGAGCTTGGGTGTCTATGGCAAGCCTTAAGAAAACTCCAGTCTTATACAGAATATTCACAGTATCAGTTGCAGTGCTCAAGAGGCATGAAAGGCATGTAACACTTGCAGTCAGATCTCCGATAGAAAATCAAAGCCCAGAGGGGAAAGGATGAGATAATGAGATCTGCAGTGTTAATATTTTGATGATAAGTGGGAGAAGATTAGAACACAAACTCCACTCTACACCTGGCAGAAGTGCCCCTCACAATTCCAGAAAACTTTGTTCGTGTTAGAGTTCACAACAGAAAGTACAACAGGCATCTTACAGAGAGACATGCATGTTATGTTCAAGACTGACATCTGGCATCCATCATTTCTGTCTTTATCTTAGACTGAAGTCCAGATCACATCCCAAGCAAATAAGCACAGGCAGTCTCTGGGAGAAAATAACACAGCCATCTTCAAACCAAATGCAGAGCCAAATTGGCACACACATGTGGGAGCTGAGAAAGCATTTGAAAAAGTGAAAATTGATGTGCTGAACAGGGATGAGGGACAGGCATATCGAATGGTGGGACCTTCCTAACCTGGAGTGATTTTCTGGTCTTTGGGATTAAAAATAATTAAAATGGTACCTCTAATCAGTACCAAGAGTCAATATGGACCATTCATAGAAATATTTACATAAAATTACACATAGTAAATGAAGCAGGAAACTTATTTATATAGTACACAGAAAGAACTTGAAAAAATAAAAACAGGGATTCTTGATTTATTTTTATGTAAGCATGAAGAATTCACTACGTGAAGATGTTGTTCAAAGGATTCCTAACCAACCCAATAAATATTTAATTGAAGTAAACAACAGAGGGTCTTTAAAGGATCAATGTATACTGCTCTTAGTAAAGTAAAAGCTAATTTTAGGCAATCCTGCAGAGCAAACATCCTTAGTTACCCTGGGGACAGTGGGACCCTGGAACACCAGCTAGATGTGAAACTTTAATACGTGTGGCCTGCATGGATGATAGTCGCAGAGAAGCCACCAAGGCTGGGCGACAGTGGAGGTTTGACAGAGAGACACCTGTTACAACAGCCACACATGTTCCTCAGGCTAAGTGAATAACTAGCCAAGACACCCTTATTAAAAACACATTAACTCATGCTAAGCACACAGCTGTCAACAGCACAGTAATTTTGTACCTATCTTTATGAAGAATATTAACCTGTTTTTTCTTTGTTGTCTCACCTCTCTTCACAGAGGCTTTTTTTTTTTAAGCTTTTATTTAAAAAGATAAAGCCGCAGTTAATTTCACATAAATATCTGGGGAGGGAAGACAGAGTGGATGGAAGTAGGTTCGGCCTGTACCTCCGCTTCTCTTTCACACTGTATTGAGAGGTAAATGAGATGCTTGCCGAACCAGCGGGCCAGCCATATCTGCTTCATTGCCATGTGATCAGGGAATTTCAGTCAAAAAGGAGCTGTACGTGTTGTGGATTTAGCATCGATCGGTGACATAGAACGTTCTGCAGATGGGTAACACTGTCTTCTTAGGAATTTGGAAGGGTTTGTTATGCTTTTACCTTTTTAATAATTTGTGAACTATTGGTTGCAGTTCTTTAAATCTGATAGAATTATGTTGTTAATTCATTTGAACCTGGGTGATTTTAGTGGGAAAGCTTTTTATTACTGTTTCAATCTCCTTATTTGTTATGTGTCTTTTTGAGTTGATGATCTCTTGGTTTAACTTTGGTAATTTGGGTGCATTTAGAAATTCATCCATTTCTTTTAAGCTTTCAAAATTAAATAAGGTTTTTAAAGTACTCCTTTTAATTTTCAGAATTTCTTCAGTATCTGCTGTAATATTTAGCCCTAATTTTATTGAGTCTCCTCTTTCTTTTGGTTAATTTGACTAGGATCTGTCAGTCTTATTTATATTGTAAAGAGAAACAGTTCTTAGATTCATTGATTGTGCCTTCACCTGAAGTGAACGCCCTATTGCTGAGGACACCACACACTTCAGACATGGAACTTGGGGAAATCAAATTAGAACTAGCCTGGAAGCCTCCTTCCGGATAAGAGATCTCAAGGCACCGGAGGGTGCTATGGAAGCAGCCGAGGGAGAAAGTGATCGGCAGACCTCCCCAGCTGGAATGCCCACAAACGGAAGTGAGGACTGGTGTGTACCCCACCTCAATGGTGCACTACTAGCACTGATACCACCGGAGTAACCACCAGTTGTGCAAGGCCTGCTCAGCAAAAGGGAACTCATGCTTGTTACTGCAAACCTAGCCAAGAAGCCACAACAGGAGAGGTAATAGGCTCAACAAGAGAAACTCCACTTGCCACACCTGTTAGCAAATGTCACTCTTATTCTTCATCAACAAAACTTCCTTTCCCAGTGAAGAAGGTTACTACAGATATCCACAGCTGGTCATAATGGAGGGGTTGTGTGACCTCAGAGTGGCCCATTTGGTATATCTACAACACGACCCCTACACTGAGGCACAAATAATATCTTGAAACAGAGGGTAGAAAACTTTAAGAGCCAGAGGACCTGGATACCTGCTAACAGCTAGTGTATTTCAGACATGGCAAGGAAGCCACATCCATGAAACACCCACAATATGGTTGACCACACAAAATCTACACAATGGCCACACCAAATGACATGCCAATGTAGATGGGAGCAAACACTTGTAGATAAAGAACTGCAGGCAGTCCATGGCTACTGAAGGGGAGAGAGTCAATTCTGCCCAAGGACTAGCCCCCTGATAGATTACCAGTCCTAAGTGGTCAGCCCTAAGCACATGTACATATGGGCAACACTAATTGGAATCAGTAGCTTGTGTGTGTGTGTGTGTTGTGTGTATAAAATAAAATAATTATAGAAACAGAGTTCATGAATTTGAGAAGGGGGGGGGAATAAGATATTGTCTAGCAATTTTCTCCAGGACACAATATTCCATCTTTTACAGAAGTTCTTTAACACATGGGAGGCTCTAAGGGGAAGTGACACGTTCTAGCCCTCAGGGAATCTCCTTAAGCACAGGAAGTAAACTATAGCTTCAACAAGTTCTTAAAAGTGACCAGATTCACTAGGCCTCTCCCTTCCAAAGCTTACACTGTGCCTAAAGAATGCCGAAAGACCAGGTGAGCTGCCTGGAAGAGGCTCAGGCCAACTGAGGTACCTGCAAAAACCATTCCAGTCTGTTGAGCTGCTCACAGGTGTGCAGTGCACCCAGGTTTCCTGAGTTGGTGAGCTGCCACACACACTGAGGTGAACTTTCCTGATGTAGCTCTACGTGACACATTTCTCCTCCTGTAAGTAACGCCTCCTCCACAGCTCCAATAAAATTCACTGGTTCACCAAGTTGGACTTGGGTGGTATCCGTACTTTGATCTGTCACTGGTTCCCGGTCTGGACTGTGTAGTCATATGTCCACTTATCCCCAGGAAGAATTTCACACAAGGGGACATGAGAAGTGTTAAAATGGGAGACGGAAGTGATGTAAATACAATGTTCTCCTGTATTAAATTCACAAAATATGTAATTAAATCCTACAGCAGATTTTTCACCCTCACTAAATTTTAAGATTTATGTCAATTCCATGACCTAGAGCTTTCTGAGGTAGAAAACTGGCCTGCTAATGCACCATTTAGTATCTTCTTTAATGTCTCAGTTGGCCCAGAATCTCTGGAGACTGATGCAATGGGTTTGCACAAACAGGAAATACAGGCACATCCCAGGCCCGACACTGTGGAGTCCAGTACTCCACCAGGATATGATTAGATGGTTATGAAATAAGTTCAGATCACTAAAGCCCCTTTGATCCAAGGGCATCCCACATTATTGCCAGTATAGTTGTACAGTCAGCTCTTCAAAGATGTTATGGGGCTGGAGAGATGGCTCAGCACTTAAGAGCACTGGCTGATGTTGCAGAGGACCCCAGTTCATTTCCCAGCACCCATATGGCAGCTAACAACCATCTATAACTGCAGTTCAGGGGATCTGACTGCCTCTTCTGACTTCAATGGGCATTGCACAACATGGTACACTTACAAATATGCAGGCACTATACTCATACACATAAAATATTAAAACATTTTAAAGGATGTTAATATTCATTTATACATAATGATTTGAAAAAAATCTTCAGATTTTTTTTATGCCATGTATGACAGGGTTTGACCTCTCTAGTACTTGTTGGTGAATGGAAATAAGGCCATGAGATTTTGTTTTTATAGATTGACTCTTAAAAAATTATTTTATTTACTTATTTATTTTAATATTGTATGTGTGACGATTTTGCCAGCATGTAAGAGTGCCACATGCATGTTATGCCTTCAGAGAGCAAAAGTGGGCACTGAAGCCCCTGGAACTGGATTTATAGAAAGTTGTTAGCCGCTATGTGAGGGCTGGTAGCCGAACTCAGGTCCTCTGCTAGAACAGCCAGTATTCTTAACTGCTGAACTGTGTCTCCAGCCCCTACTGTTTGAATACTGATAAAGTTAACTTTGTCCTGAAGTAGCTAGGTGTTTGTCCTACACTGGCCCCCAGCCAGCTACTTTGTGAAATGGCACAGAGGGCTCCAGCCTTATGTACTCAGTGGGAGAACTCTGGAGATGCTTGAAGTTTCATCAGTGACAGCCAGACAGCCGATCTACATCTTTTTCTAGCTCTCCCTCTGCTCTTGCTCTGCTTGCATCACTCCTTCCCCCACAGGCTCCTCGTGAAGAGACGCATCCAATGATCAACTGCACAGGGATCTCATTTCAGATACTGTTGCTTGGGGAACAGAACTAAAATAACGGGTAATACAGCCTGTTCTATAGATAGGAACCCAGAATTGCTTCCCTCCTTAACCACATGACAATAAAAAGTACATCACTCATGGAAGGCAAATGTCAATCAATAATCTTCAGGATGCCAAGGAGGTATACTCACGAGAGCGCTGTTGCCTAGTGACGTAGGGGGGATGCAGACGGAACGGGACTCAGTCTGTGGCAATAGTTCGGGCATTTGAAAGTTACAGGGGAAAAAGAAATGAACAAAGCAGAGGATCCCGATGACTGTCATCAAGTCTTTGCATAAATAAAATGAGGCTAGAGGAAATGATGTTCTAAATCATGGAAAATATGAGACCAGTTGGCTTATTCAGTGGTGTATGAATAGACTATCATCACCTAGAGCCAAGTGGCAGACTGAAGGAAGACAGCAGCACATGTAATTAGCTACAAGTGTGGCTGAATTTAAGAGGAGGCGTGGTTTTTGCAGCCAGGTTCACCCCTGCTACTCACCGAAGAAGCTTTCACGCTCCAATTATAGTGAACTCTAGGATTTCAGTCTAGCCTGCTCTGTTTGATAGATGGTCATCACCTAGAGCCAAGTGGCAGACTGAAGGAAGACAGCACATGTAATTAGCTACAAGTGTGGCTGAATTTAAGAGGAGGCATGGTTTTTGCAGCCAGGTTCACCCCTGCTACTCACCGAAGAAGCTTTCACGCTCCAATTATAGTGAACTCTAGGATTTCAGTCTAGCCTGCTCTGTTTGATAGATGCTGGCTTCTGCTCTGGTTGAAGATTTGCAGGTGTCTTATGAAACAATGCCTTTGCTCTCTCAGTATCTGTAACTATCTCTCCCAGCAGCCGCTGTGATA
>NW_008353597.1:582594-590766 GCF_000622305.1 Nannospalax galili
ATGTGCTCTACCTGCTCCTAAGCTGAGCAGCCCTTGTGAGGGACCCCACCCAGGTTATAAACTAAAGTGGCATTGTGGACTGAAGTGGAACAAATGGAGCCAGGTATGTGGATATGATTAAAGTAGATCGTACGAAATTCTTAATCAATAAATACACTATTTTTAAAAATATGAAACACATGAAAGGGGGTCAGACTGGACCCTGGCTATTCTGCCCGTTGCCACCTGCCCACAAAAACGATGTCATATTCCTAGCTCACACAAGGCACAGCCATCCAGTGTGGATGGAGCCACAATGGACCCATCCAGTATGGACAGAGTCACACGGCACAGCCGTCCAGTGTGGATGGAGCCACGATGGACCCATCCAGTATGGACAGAGTCACACGGCACAGCCGTCCAGTGTGGATGGAGCCACGATGGACCCATCCAGTATGGACAGAGTCACATGGCACAGCTATCCAGTGTGGATGGAGCCACGATGGACCCATCCAGTATGGACAGAGTCACAATTTGTCTCTAAGAACTAGAGACAAGAGAGAGAAGAAATGGGCTGTCAAAGGATAGCTGAGAACTGTCTCTCAGAGCACAGCTATCCAGTGTGGATGGAGTCATGACGGTATGTGCTCTACCTGCTCCTAAGCTGAGCAGCCCTTGTGAGGGACCCTACCCAGGTTATAAACTAAAGTGGCATTGTGGACTGAAGTGGAACAAATGGAGCGGCACAGCTGTACAGTGTGGATGGAGTCATGACGGCATGTGCTCTACCTGCTCCTAAGCTGAGCAGCCCTTGTGAGGGACCCCACCCAGGTTATAAACTAAAGTGGCATTGTGGACTGAAGTGGAACAAATGGAGCCAGGTATGTGGATATGATTAAAGTAGATCGTACGAAATTCTTAAAGAATCAATAAATACACTATTTTTAAAATGTACAGTGTGGATGGAGTCATGACGGCATGTGCTCTACCTGCTCCTAAGCTGAGCAGCCCTTGTGAGGGACCCCACCCAGGTTATAAACTAAAGTGGCATTGTGGACTGAAGTGGAACAAATGGAGCCAGGTATGTGGATATGATTAAAGTAGATCGTACGAAATTCTTAAAGAATCAATAAATACACTATTTTTAAAAATATGAAACACATGAAAGGGGGTCAGACTGGACCCTGGCTATTCTGCCCGTTGCCACCTGCCCACAAAAACGATGTCATATTCCTAGCTCACACAACATTTGTCTCTAAGAACTAGAGGCAAGAGAGAGAAGAAATGGGCTGTCAAAGGATAGCTGAGAACTGTCTCTCAGTCACTAGAGAGAAAACACATAAAGATCCTACTGTAGGCCAAGAGGAGCATACTCGACCGCCTAAGGGAGGACAGTGATTACACCCAGAGGCAGTGCAGGTTATAGTATTACGCACTTTAAGGAACATCAGTGTATGCACGGTACCCAGCCTAAGCATCCTGGGTAAATAGAGGAAACAGTGAGGTAGAGGAGGGTAGCAGCTTGTGAATGGCTCACCATTATGTCAAGATGCGTGCAATCCTCCCGTACTTCTTGAATGACTATACAAGCTTGGAAATGGCTATGACTCTGATTAGTTTAGAAGCTGAAATTTCCACAATTTAGCATAGAAGATAACAGAGACTCAGAAAATTGTGCCTGGACACCGGCTGTTGACAGTGTTCTTCAGGAAGACTGGCAGAGCTTTGATTTGTTTTTTAGTTTATCAAGGGGCAAGTACCGTTCAGAGCGGCAGCAGTTCTGTTGAGAAATCCAGCCTTGGCTGCCTGTGGTCAGTTCAGTGGAATCTCATCTCTAAATTTCCATAGTGTTTGATGAGGCATTCTGTACATGAACGGAGGTCAAACTGTTGTATGGCTCTTTGGATTCTCGTCTTATTTTAACATTTTATTTAATCACTGAGTAAGTCACGCACACATGCACTTGATAATGATCAGCCCATTATTCTGTCTTCTCCCTCTTCCATGCCCACCATACCCTTTCTTCCCAAGAAGCCTCCTCTCACCTGCATGTCTTCTTCTCCTTTGGGAGCCACTGAGTTTCCATCGGGTGGGGTTATTTACTGGAGCCTGAGCCACCGCATTGCTAAAGAAGATGACTCCCTCTCCCACAGCAATCACTACCTGTCAATAGCTCCTCAGAGACCAGTGGGGCCTCCTGGGCGCTCCCGCACCCCTGATGCGGTGGTAATTGGTTGAATCCTGTGCAGGTCTTGTGCAGGTAGACACAGCAGCTGTGAGTTGATGGGTGCAAAGTCCTTGTTTTATTTCATTTTTTTTTCATTTTCGCCCAATTTATTCTCACCTACCATCATAATTGCTATATAATAACTACTAAACCAGCCTGGTTAGGATCTTAAATACAAAGTTGATTTATATCACCTGAAAATATATTACTATAATTTAATAGTAAATGTTTAACAAATACTCATTAGAATGAACTTTTTATAGTACCAAATTGATAGCCTTCCTATATAATTAAACTCTAATACCATAAAAGCATCAAATATAGTTTTTTATTCATCTAGAGAATAAAATTAAACTCTTTTTTTTCTTTTTAAAAAATTTTTATTTATTTTTATGTGTATGTGTGTATTGCCTGCATGTAGATAAATGCACCCATGTCATGCAATGCCCACGGAGGTCAGAAGAGGCTGTTGGATCCCGTGGAACTGGAGTTATGGACTGTTCTTAGCTGCCATGTGGGTGCTGGGATTCGAACCTGGGTCTTCTGCAAGAACAATCGATGTTCTTAACCACTGGGCATCTCTTCAGCCCCTAAACTCTATTTTTTCCTAGGCAGATGCAACCTATCTTTTAAATCTGTCACTAAGTGTTCTATCAATTCCTATTTGTAACTTCTAACCCAGATGCACTTTGACTTACCGCAGTGGAGGTGTTCCCTACCCATTTTCTCTATCCATTCTCCTTTTAGATGTCCATGTTTTAAATTGTTTTAAATTTTATTTTTTAGAAGAAGCATTTCATTACAGCTTTAACATACTCAATAACAATTTCCAGAGCAAAGATACATCTCTTTCAAAAGTGGCTATAAAATGTTTAGGTTCACAGTTGAATTAATACAGTTATACAATATTGAACTCTGTCTGTATAAATCTTGTAAGACATAAAATTGAATGAGTTTTTGACCTTTAAAAAAGATCTCCATTTTGTTTTAAAATATACTGTTTCTTACAGAAAGACTCATTGTTTTTGCTAATAACGCTTAGATGCTGGCGCATGCATTTCTAATCTGTATGTATCTGATTATTACTAGTCATGGTCGGTTGCACTCTGCTCCTTGGCACCTGTGTATGGATATAAAGTCATCGGGTAGATTTCAATGGTAATATTTATCACCTCTACTACTTAACATGACATAAAGTTTTATGCTTCCTCCTCAAATATAACTCATTTTTTAAATTTGTTGATTTTTTTTGTGTGTATATCACACAGAACATCCCAGACAATCTTATTCATCTATAAACCCACTTCCCAGATGGAACCCTCCCATAGCTCCCCCCTCCACTAGAGCCCTTTGACTCTGTCTTCCCTGTTACTGTCTGCTGTGGTGTCAGCACCCCAGCCATTCCCCACTACTTGTCCATCTGGTGAAGATTCACTAGATTAAATATTTAATTTTGCTTTCATTTCCAGTATCCAACTTGCCTAGAAAATTGGTAGGTGAAGGAACTAGTTAACAAAAGCTTTATTTTGAGCCTTATGCTCAATGAAGTCTTTCCTGTGGTCCCATGATGTGTGTTACTAAGAGCTTGAGGGAGAGGAATGTCAGGGGGTTGTCACTTATCTTTCACCAAATGCTTCACTCTTGTTGTCTTGGGGCTGTGCTGCTGAGGTACATGACTGTCTTAAACGCCAAGAGACCCTGAGAAACTGTTCTACCTCAACCACTTATTCTTCGGTTTCACTATACACTGTCCATATTTGTCTAAGGAAAATGCTACTTTGGGATTCTAATGTTCAACATGGATGTGGTCAGTTGTGGAATTCATTAACACACAAAGAAATAAATTATTCGAGAGATCTCTATTATTCTTGGAACAGTGAGCACATAAGGATCTTTGCTAGATGTTCACAAAGATAGTATGTGATGTAAGAAAAAGATCCCTGAATATTTATCCTTAAAGAATAAATGAGTTGAATGGGTTCTTAAATTCAATGAAGCTGAACAGAGTAGTCTAAAGCGCACCAAAGTACAATTCAGGACCTGCAGCTCTTTAACTTGTACTCTGTTAATTCACTTCCACCTCGTACAGTCCATGCCTTTGCCATCCATCCTGCATTTACATCACTGCCCATAGTTTCCACTATTATTTAAGTGGAGTTCTGTGTACCTTACAATGTCTTGTCTCCAGAGGCACTCCATCCATCACTTTCCATGCTCAGTCCTGTTTCTCCTGGGCTTTCATTCTCCCACATCTGTCCATCTAATGGTTTTTCATTATAAACAATATGTAATAGCTTAAATTCTGAAATCTATAGTGGCAATCATTTGTCATATAAAATTAACTTTCAAATGAATTTACCTGATTTTAAGGTTGATTGGTAACCGTCACAGAAGTCATCCACTCCTGTAACACCAGAGCATCATCTGGGGAAAGTACTCCCCAGCTGGGGACATACACCAGTGGGTTTTCAACCATGTTCTTAAAGTTTCCAAGAAGCCTCCATCAACTAGCACTTAATGGCATACACATGTTTATGTGATTGCATACACACACACACACACACACATCACCAAAATCTACTTATCTTTTGAGTATTTATCCATTTATTTAAATATCCTCTTGCAGAGGACCTGGGTTCGATTCTCAGCAGCCAAATGGCTGCTAACAGCTGTCTGTCCATAACTCTAGTTCCAGGGGATCTGCCACCCTCTTCTGACCATCACAGGCATTGCATGACACAGGTACACGTATCTACATGCAAGCAATGCACTCACATACATGAAAGTAATTAATTAACTGATAAATTAATAAGATAAATAAATATGATAGAACTAAAATAGACTTTTTACTTTCACAGTATCTCTTCCTGTAGTTGAAACCATTAGAAGCAACTTTTCGCCCCTCCCCTTTCCTTCCCAGATTCCTTCCTATGCTCCATTTTAGCTTTGAGGGAAAAGAGCCATATTATCCCCTTATAAAACTGATGAATAAAATGAAAATATTATGCAATATTTCAGAATTAATTTTTGTCCATTGAAGCAGGGTTTATTGTATTTACCATAAGACTATTTATCTGGGATTTTAAAAAACCCAAAAAACTAGCAGTATAATACTGAGTTCCTGAGAATTTACATTATCTTTCAAATCCCACCTCCAAGAACTATTTCCTGCTTTCTTGGCAAGTTAGCTCAATGTGTCCAATTTTAGATATTAGGCATCAGTCAGTTTATTATGAGAGGAGATGGAGAGACTTATGTGCCATAAAAAATGTTTTTCCAGATGTGCCCTGATTTACTAAATGTTACATACTATTTGAAAAAGGAAGTGATAGACTGCTCAGACAGGGACACCCATCCATTTTTTGAAAAATCTGTTCCTATTTATTACTTAACCTAGAAACATATAGTTATGGGATCATTACCCAAAGTTCACAAAGTGGAAAGTACATCCATATAATGAAATTAAAGACACATTACGATTCACAGGCTGCCGTCTGATAAAACAGAAGCCAGGCTCACCTCCATGCTGCCTTCTTACCAAAGATAATTTTGCAAGCAAACAAATAAAGATGAGAAATTAAAATCAGAAAGCTTTTCTAATAAGAAAAACACAGCAACACACCACTGTTCTTAGCTATCTACAAATCAGTTAATTCTACTTAAAGCTTTAAAATGAAAGGATAAATAATTCAGCACTGTTTACTCAGCAGCCATTTCATCAAGTACACTGTGAGATGTGAGCTGGGAAAACATATGGATCAAAGGCAACTCACAAATGAAATGTAATTCCATTACTTTTAACATAATGCAGGTGGTGCAGACAGGAGGGCCGATCCTTGGGGCGTCTCGAGGCTGCCCCTTAGCTGTCTGTCTCCCGAGCTGCTACCGTCATGATGTAGTCTGAGTTCAAGTGAGGAGCGTCCTGCCCAGGAGACAATGGTTTGAAACCATTCTAAAATCTTTAGAGCAAAGTCGAGTTGCAGAGGGTTGAGAACCATGTCCTCTCCTGTAAGTCTCTGTGTTTCCCGTATGTTCTCTTCTGTAAGTCTCTGTGTTTCCTGTATGTCCTCTCCTGTAAGTCTCTGTTTCCTGTATGTTCTCTCCTGTAAGTCTCTGTGTTTCCTGTATGTTCTCTCCTCTAAGCCTCTGTGTTTCCTGTATGTCCTCTCCTGTAAGTGTTTCCTGTATGTTCTCTCCTGTAAGTCTCTGTGTTTCCTGTATGTCCTCTCCTGTAAGCCTCTGTGTTTCTTGTATGTTCTCTCCTGTAAGCCTCTGTGTTTCCTGTATGTTCTCTCCTGTAAGCCTCTGTGTTTCCTGTATGTCCTCTCCTGTAAGTGTTTCCTGTATGTTCTCTCCTGTAAGTCTCTGTGTTTCCTGTATGTCCTCTCCTGTAAGTGTTTCCTGTTCCTGTATGTCCTCTCCTGTAAGTGTTTCCTGTATGTTCTCTCCTGTAAGTCTCTGTGTTTCCTGTATGTCCTCTCCTCTAAGCCTCTGTGTTTCCTGTATGTCCTCTCCTGTAAGTCTCTGTTTCCTGTATGTTCTCTCCTGTAAGTCTCTGTGTTTCCAGTATGTCCTCTCCTGCAAGCCTCTGTGTTTCCTGTATGTCCTCTCCTGTAAGTCTCTGTGTTTCCAGTATGTCCTCTCCTGCAAGCCTCTGTGTTTCCTGTATGTCCTCTCCTGTAAGTCTCTGTGTTTCCAGTATGTCCTCTCCTGCAAGCCTCTGTGTTTCCTGTATGTCCTCTCCTGTAAGTCTCTGTGTTTCCAGTATGTTATGCCATCTCCTATAAGTCTGTGTTTCCTGTATGTCCTCTCCTGTAAGCCTCTGTGTTTCCTGTATGTCCTCTCCTCTAAGTGTTTCCTGTATGCCATCTCTTATAAGTCTGTGTTTCCTGTATGTCCTCTCCTGTAAGTCTCTGTGTTTCCAGTATGTCCTCTCCTGTAAGTCTCTGTGTTTCCAGTATGTCCTCTCCTGCAAGCCTCTGTGTTTCCTGTATGTCCTCTCCTCTAAGTGTTTCCTGTATGCCATCTCTTATAAGTCTGTGTTTCCTGTATGTCCTCTCCTGTAAGTCTCTGTGTTTCCAGTATGTCCTCTCCTGTAAGTCTCTGTGTTTCCTGTATGTCCTCTCCTGTAAGTCTCTGTGTTTCCTGTATGTGCTCTTCTGTAAGTCTCTGTGTTTCCTGTATGCCCTCTCCTGTAAGTCTCAAATCAAGTCAATGAAGGAAATACTAGGGTCACTTTCTGCAGTTCTCGTGGAAATAAGCTGTGCAGAGGCTAAAAAGAGGAGAATTTGAGGTGTGAGCTGAAAAATTCAGCCTTTTGAGTGTGTGCTCTTAGATTGTACAAGACTGTCCTTCTCTGAGTGCAACTGGCAGAAACATTTCCTAAGAACAGTACTGTTGGCCGATGAACACCAACTGGACATGGCAACGTGGATGCCATCCCATTGTACCAGAAGCAGGGACAAGTCATAACCGGTGAGCTCCTGATTCAATGAGGACCCTGCATCAATAAAGATGGGGACAATGATCCAGAAAGTCATCTGACATCATTCTTAGGCCTACACACACACATACACACATATATGCACCCATATACATGCACCTATACCACACAGAGGCTAAAAAATAAAGATAGCAATAAACTAGCATCATAGTTTTATGTGTTTAAAGGTCACAGCAAAAATCATTCATTTCTCACAGGTCCAGTTCTCATCCTTCAAGGGGATCATCAAAGTCATGTAACTGTCCCTGGACCTGAGCTTGTTATTTAATCTGCATTCCTGGTTACCCTTAATGTGTCAATTGGAGCTGTTTTACTAGCCCACACTATTATTCTCTCTCTCTCTCTCTCTCTCTCTCTCTCTCCCCCCGTCTCTCTCCCTCTACAGGATATTCTCTAAATTTATTTGTTCCTCAATTTATATTTTCTATTTTCATCATCTTTTTTTTTAATAATACAATAAAAA
>NW_008353597.1:591070-597025 GCF_000622305.1 Nannospalax galili
TTCTTTCTCTCTCTCTCTCCCTCTCTCTCTCTCTCTCTCTCTCTCTCTCTCCCTCTCTCCCCCGTCTCTCTCCCTCTACAGGTTAGATTCTAAGATTAGTTGCTCCTAAATTTAAGTTTACCATTGACATCACCTTAATTTGGAATAACAAAGTTACAATTGCCTCAGGAACTGGTTTTAAAGATGTATTTACTTTTATTTGTATGTGTGAATTTCTGCAAGAATATGTACCATGTGCCTGCAGTTCCTGTGTAGACCAGGAGAGAGCATGAGATCTCCTGCAGCTTCAGTTGTAGGCTGCCATGTGAGGTTCGGGGACCTAGCTGGGGTCCTCCACAAGAGCAGCAAGCATTCTTAACTGATAAGCCATCTCTCTAGCTCTGAACATCCATTTTTATACATACATAGAAGTAAAGAAATACAATAGGAAATACACACAAATTCATTATTTAAAGAATGTGTGGGTGTGCATAATAATCAACAGTAAGATTATGCAGAAATAGTTTTATTTAGATCATTACCTATTCATTAAAATTTAAAAACCAACAATGTGCCTTCGATTAATTTCATTTCTAAATAAAAAGAAATAAAAATCAAGAGAGGTATCTATTTCCTGTGATTTCCATAAGAAACTCCTATAAATCGATAGCTCAAAACCATTGTTTACTTTTTCTCACAGGCTGGAGGCTCTAAATCTGACTGAAACTCGGTTATCTAGGCTGTCTTTGTGCCAGTCCCTAGGGGCAGGCTGCTCTTTACCACCCTCAAGTCACGGCTTCCAGGACTCTCGACTTGTGACTTCGCACTTAGTATCTCTGCCTTTCTGTCCAAGTGCCTCTTCCTCTCCTGTCTGTGTCAAGCATCAATCTGCCTCTTTTTCAAGGACAACTTCAACTGCACTTAGAGTCAAGTAGACAAAACTGGATATTCTACCATCTCAAAATCCTTAAATACATCTACAAAGAGCTTTTAAAATATAAAATACATGTGGACTCCAGAGATTAGATCACTTGTGTTTTGGTGAACCAATATTCGGCCTACCACAGTAAGTACAGAATTGTTTTAAATACGAAAAACGATTTATTCCTAAGTACTAATACTACTTTCTACATTTGAAAATATTAATATCATCATTTTCCATGTGTGTTTGACCTTCCAACTGTCACCCATCCGTTTTCTTTCATTTTAGACACCATGGTAACTGAAAAGTCCAACAACATATGTATTGCTGTAAGGCCTTTAATGGAAGAAAAGCCTGTGTCCCCCTTACTGCTGATGACCATATTATCCCTGGAAACAGCTAAGCCCATACAGACATATCTTTAGAGTAAGTGGTCTGTGAAATGTGGTCTGCATTAAGAACAGCATACAAACAGAAATCAGAAGGCCGTGTATAAGGAAAAACAGGAAGTGCGGCTGTCCTGTAAACTAATAGGAAACTGAATGGAAACAAACTCCTGGCCAGTAGACAGAACTCTGCATCTTCTGTGATAACAGGAACATTTACATTAGGCCACAGTGTTACCTGCCATATGGGTGCTGGGAACTGAAACCAGGTCCTCTTCAACAGCAGCCAGTGCTCTAACGGCTAAGCCAGTTCTCCAGCCTCAACACTAAGGAAATTTTAACACTGATTTTTAAAATCTGTGACTATAGACATCATACAGGAAAAACATTGTTCTGAAATCTGAATGTGCAAATACCTTATAGAAGCCAAATGCAGAAAGAGAAACACAATGTTGGCCCTCTGGACACCAGGAGGCTGCAGCTTGCTACTATATGTAGACATATTTATTTCAAAACATTCCTTTCTGAACCATTGTCCTGGGTGCCATTTTGTCCCACAGCATCTAGATATACCTCACCTGCAGCAGGACCAATTTGAGCTTCTGTCACCACAATCCTGGGAGAAATTATGGTTATTGCCAAAATGCAGAAATAACCATGTTCTAATTCCAAGCACCTTGCCTTCCGCTAAAAGGTTATTTATCAAATGTGAATGTGATTATACTGAACTTGGATTACATGGTCCATTGTACAAAGCTGAGATGGACCTGTAAATTCTGAATGATACTGAGTGTCAGCCATCCACACTCCCAGCCGGACCCACAGAAGCCTTGCGTTTCACACTCTCTACTGGCGTCTCTTCTTTTATTTTTGCAGTGATCCAGACTCTTTCCTTTCTCAGTCACTCCACAGTATGCTTTCCTACTATTTCTGCAAAACATTTTCTTTGTATCTTCACTTAAATTTCATTCAGTCTTAAGGATTCACACTCAGTATTCTCCACAAGCACATGCTTCGTTCTTGGTCACTGATGCCCCTTCTTATACACTGCGGACACTAACTGTATTTCATTGATAGCATTTGTTTATCTTGCTATCAATTTTGGGGTCGTTATCTGTTGTGTCGGGGCAGAAAACATGACAGTTTGAGTGCATACCTACCTTAATTTTCATTTTCTACAACATTACCTGACATGAGGCTCTACATCAAGTGCTAATTGAAAAATAAAATTGAAATGATCAAAGCTTTAATACAACCATGATTCAGTTCTTGGTAACACTGAATCCTATGATTTCATAAAATCTTAGTTTTAACCAAATAAAGTATATTTAAAACCCATTAGTTGAACTAAAACCTACTGATTTATTTTAACTATAAATAAAAAATCATTATTATGGCTGGATATTTCCTAGGATAATTTTAGAAAGAATAAAAGCCCATTTTAACTCAGATTCAATCTATTTGTGACATTAAACAACAGTATAATAATTTAGATCTTTCAATGCAGAAGTAGTAGACAGTTATTTAGGGACAAGTTAATATGGCAGGTACATATTATTAAGTGTTTACTATACTGAAGGCACTGCATTCACCCCTGGGATTCAATGATCAGAGACAAGAAATCACTAAACTGAAAGTGTTGAATCAGTAGACTGTGTTTCAACACTGAACAGAACATTCTTTCTGTTATGTCATTAGCCCACCAAAACAGAATTACTCCCTGAGAGGCACTTCAGAGTCCTGTGTCTGAAACACTGGAAAGAACTGTCCACACAGGAGCTCCCTTTGCTCCTGAGAATATTCAGTTTATACTTGAGCACATCTCACTGGCAGGGTTCTTTCAGGAGCCTGAGTCAAACTTTTCCTACAGGAGTTCTTCTCAAGAGATGCTTATCTATTGAGTTTCTAAAGGAAAGAGTTTATAGTCTGAACAAATCACAAGGAGACACATTTGTATTGATGTATTAACAGAGTATTTGACAAATGTTAACACTTAAAAATATTAACAAAGGGGCTGGAGAGGTGGCTCAGCGGTTAAGAGCACTGACTGCTCTTGCAGAGGACCTGGGTTCTATTCCCTGCACCCACATGGTGGCTATGAACTTTCCTTAACTCCAGTTCCAGGGAAATCCGAAGTCCTCTTCTGACCTCTGTGGTATTGCACGACATGGGTGCACTCACATATATGCAGGCAATACACACATACACATAAAATAAAAATAATATCATATTAAAAAATATTAACAAAATAAGTAAATGAAACACAAGTTCCATGATGTCAGAGACTTTGTATATTTGGTTTAAGCCTATGCTCCAATACTTAGAAAAGTATCAAGTTAGAAAATATTTGGTGAGGGAATGAGATTCACACTCACAAATATGGTCCCAGTGATAGAACATGAACTGTCCCTACAGGATGCTGACAGATCACATGTGAAACCTTGACATTGACCCTTAGTACTGAACAAACAAACCAACCCATGATTTCATTAATTGCTGAGATTTTGGATAAAATCTGCTATCAACTAGATCACAGGTATATCTGTGTATTTTATATGAGAGATCTAGGATGCCAAGCGCTCAGAGACATGCCACTCTAATTGTAGGTATGAAAGAAGGAAAACAGAAAACTAGTTACACATATATCCATCCTATTAAACTGTGTATGTGGACATGTAAGTGTTAACAGGGGCAGAAGGGTGGCACTCAGAATAACCTCAGAGATCTGGAGGTGAGAGGATAAAGCATCCACAGAAGACAGTGGAACTTGGCCTATTCTTGAAAAGCTTGTGATGAGGTACAGTAATCTGGGTAGGAGGAGGGAACTCCACACCCAGAATGGATTACTAGAGCATCACAAACAGAAGAGGTAAGTCTGGTGTCGCAAGGTTAAGGACCATGCAACAATTCAAAACTATGCCAGCCCTGTATGGAAGGAGAAAGCCAGAGATTGCAAAACTTAAACTGTGCTGTTGTGGAATCATTTCTTCCCTGCCGAGACACTCGTCATTCCTGAGATGCTGGCACCCAGTACCAACCTTAGCCAATGCCTCTGTTCTCTAGTTATAAGTGTGAATCACTTTCCTTTCACATGGGAAGGATGGCAGCGGACTTTTCCATGCTACTCTAAAGATACTTGTGCAGCCTACCTTCTGCTGTGGAATTGGGTCCATGACTTGATTTTTAGCCCTGCCCCAACCACTTCAAACACAGTCTGGCTGCATTGAACCCATCTTAACCTCTGAGACCTCTCCCTCTGATAGACAACCCCGACCCTAGTGATCTCATATCTACCATCAAGATTATAGAGAGTCGATTCCAACAAGGTGCAGACATCAGGCACTGGATGTCTATGAACTGTCCTTAACTCCAGTTCCAGGGAAATCCGAAGTCCTCTTCTGACCTCTGTGGTATTGCACGACATGGGTGCACTCACATATATGCAGGCAATACACACATACACATAAAATAAAAATAATATCATATTAAAAAATATTAACAAAATAAGTAAATGAAACACAAGTTCCATGATGTCAGAGACTTTGTATATTTGGTTTAAGCCTATGCTCCAATACTTAGAAAAGTATCAAGTTAGAAAATATTTGGTGAGGGAATGAGATTCACACTCACAAATATGGTCCCAGTGATAGAACATGAACTGTCCCTACAGGATGCTGACAGATCACATGTGAAACCTTGACATTGACCCTTAGTACTGAACAAACAAACCAACCCATGATTTCATTAATTGCTGAGATTTTGGATAAAATCTGCTATCAACTAGATCACAGGTATATCTGTGTATTTTATATGAGAGATCTAGGATGCCAAGCGCTCAGAGACATGCCACTCTAATTGTAGGTATGAAAGAAGGAAAACAGAAAACTAGTTACACATATATCCATCCTATTAAACTGTGTATGTGGACATGTAAGTGTTAACAGGGGCAGAAGGGTGGCACTCAGAATAACCTCAGAGATCTGGAGGTGAGAGGATAAAGCATCCACAGAAGACAGTGGAACTTGGCCTATTCTTGAAAAGCTTGTGATGAGGTACAGTAATCTGGGTAGGAGGAGGGAACTCCACACCCAGAATGGATTACTAGAGCATCACAAACAGAAGAGGTAAGTCTGGTGTCGCAAGGTTAAGGACCATGCAACAATTCAAAACTATGCCAGCCCTGTATGGAAGGAGAAAGCCAGAGATTGCAAAACTTAAACTGTGCTGTTGTGGAATCATTTCTTCCCTGCCGAGACACTCGTCATTCCTGAGATGCTGGCACCCAGTACTAACCTTAGCCAATGCCTCTGTTCCCTAGTTATAAGTGTGAATCAATTTCCTTTCACATGGGAAGGATGGCAGCGGACTTTTCCCATGCTACTCTAAAGATACTTGTGCAGCCTACCTTCTGCTGTGGAACTGGGTCCATGACTTGATTTTTAGCCCCGCCCCAACCACTTTAAACACAGTCTGGCTGCATTGAACCCATCTTAACCTCTGAGACCTCTCCCTCTGATAGACAACCCCGACCCTAGTGATCTAATATCTACCATCAAGATTACAGAGAGTCGATTCCAACAAGGTGCAGACATCAGGCACTGGATGTAGTTCCTAAAAAGTCATCCAGTGGGTGAGAACCAGGTAGTCATAAATCAGTACCAGGAAGGT
>NW_008353597.1:597720-625907 GCF_000622305.1 Nannospalax galili
TGGCTGAGTCTCTTCTTCTTTCTTATTCAGTCCAGGACTGAGGCTCTGGTACCACTTGTTTAAGCCAGGCTCTGAGCTAATCGTTTCTGGAAATGCTGAGAACCTCAGCGCTCAGGTGGAACAGGAAACAAAGGAGAAGGAGCACTGTGTTCGGCTGAGTCTCTTCTTTCTTATTCAGTCCAGGACTGAAGTTCTGGTACCACTTGTTTAAGCCAGGCTCTGAGCTAATCGTTTCTGGAAATGCCTTCCCAGACGCCTTCATTAGTGGTGTGTTTATCACTGATACCCTAGTGGTTTCGGAATCCTATCAAGTTGATAATCAGAAGGATCTTTCACAGTTTGGAACCAGGTGCTAGGCAGATTTGGGGGCAGTAGGATTCTGAGAGCTGAGTCATCAGAACAGGCTTGACTGCTCTGATGGAATCATGGACAAAGGAGACGTGGATAGTCAGAGGAAGGTCCATCGGAGGACAAGAAGTAGTGCAGAAAACACAGGGCAGCCTCCAAAAGCCCACACTGACCTGCAATCTCAGGGCCCATTCCTCTGTGTCACCACCCATATATGAGAAAGCCAGTGTTGCCAGTAAGTCTGACTGGCTCTCACATCAGAAGATACCACCACGGTGCGGATTCATAAAGTGGGGAAGGAGAAACGAAGGCACAAAAGTCTACTCGGACATAGGTGTGCTTGTGAGACTAAGAAGGGCTGACTGACCATACAATGATACCAACCGTTCTCGGTCTAGGTTGTACGGGCAGACACCTCGAGGCTTGTCATTGAGCAAAGAGCAGCAAATAGAGCATATCACTGCATTTGCTGTGAGGAGGGAAGGTGTGCACTGATCCATGCAGACATGACCACTAGCTTCATCATGCTCAATCCAAAATGTAAAAAGTAAGTCTGATATGACTTTCTTCACAAGATAGAAAGTGATAGAGAAATCCATTCAGAAGGACATGGTTTGTATGAATAGATTCAACAAAAGGAATCTTAGCATAATTTTATCTACACTGAAACTCATAGCAACAGGGTCTATACTGTAAGAAAATGGAGAATTTTAACATTGCAGTATGCAATTAAGTGCACCAACCCACGGGTGGAGATTCACATCTCCCAGACCTCTCACACTTAAATATCAAACTTCTTGGTGCCTCATTGCCTCGTGCAGCAGGCTAGACAAGCTAGAAGAGGCCCCCTTCTGGCACAAACAGGGAAAACAGATCCAGAGGCAGCCTTGCCTTACCTTACTAAGCATGTGATAGGAACACATCATAGCTCCAGAGACACTGACCAACAGGAGAGTGGAGGTGCTAAAACTGGAAGTATGTGCTCGCCAGTTTAGGAAGAACTCACATTACCACTAGGCACTCACCTTACTGCTATGTCTGTTCACCAGACTAGGAGGACATCACCTTACCCACACAGGCTCTCACCTAACTGCTATGTCTTAGCTTCTATCTATTGCTATGATAAAAACGCTGACCAAAGCAACTTGAGGAGGAAAAGGTTTATTTTAGTTCACGTCCCCTAGGTTACAATTCATCACTGAGGGAAGCCAGGGCAGAAACTCAAGGTAGGAACCTGGAGGCAGAGACCATGGAGGAACTCTGCTTACTGGCTTGCTCCCCTGACCCCTGCTCAACAGTCTGCTTTCTTCTACAGCACAGTAACACCTGCCCAGGGTGGCACCACCGACAATATTTCTTCATAAACTCACAGAATAGAATATGTATACACACACACACACACACATACACACTATACAAAACAAAACAGAAGTCCAAGCCAATGCGAAATATAATAATAATATTGGACTGACCAAAAGTTCACACAGATATGAAATAAAGTCCTGTAAATAACTCCAGAGTTGAGAAATTGAGGCAAGTTGCCTGTCTCCCCTGGAAACTTAATCCCAGCAAGGACCTGATTCTCAAGGACACTCAGTGCTGATTAAAGAAACTTTCTCTAGACAGCAAGATGGCTCAGTGGTTAAAGGCACTTACTTGTCAAACCTGACAACTTGAGTTCAATTCCTGGATCCCACATGGTGGAGGGAAAGAAATGGTCATGCGAGTTATCCTCTGATTTCCGCTTCTCTACTGAGGACAGTGCCCCCACCGACCACATACGAACAATAATAAAAAGTTTTGAACATTGATAAAGAACTTCCATCTGTATCAACTACCCTGTCCAGCTTTGAGTAGCATTCTACCAACCACACACAATTCACATGATTCATAATGAAACATGATCACAGTGTGACCGTCCCTTGGTCCTGCTTTTTCCCCAAATGGAGTATTGTATATTGGAGCTCCTAGGGCAAAGACACAGAGACTGAGAACAGCTACTAATGTCCCAGATCTCAAAATGAGTTGTGTCTCCCACTGAGACTATCTGGTTTCTTCATTCCTTAAAGATTTATACAATTATAATAACCCACAGGAAAACATTAAGCAATTTATCCAAATAAGCGATTAGTTCAATAGGCCATTGTAGCCTCCAAACTCAGAAATAGTCATTATAAAAACACTGTTTTAAAAAGATAAAATGCTCTTAAACAATGCACCTGTACTACTGGAGCAAAACGTGGCAAGAGATCATAAATCCAGCACATCACAGAGCATCACAAAGTCCTCTCCTTGAGGGAGCTGCTGTCACACTGACTTTAACACTTACTTTAATGTGAACACTTATGTGTTATCATTTACCTGTTTCTGCCGCTTTGCCCTGGCTCTTGCCTGTGTCTGTTAACTGCTGTGGATGGATGTGAGGCAGTAACAAGTTTTCTAGTGATGCTGCAGCCCTTTCTATAAAACCCTGAGTTAGAGACAAGTGAGGTGAAACAGTCCAGCATCTGCCTCATGAAATACAGGGAGAACCGTTGAAGGACCGCACTCACTGAGACAGGTTCTGCACCCAGCACATCTGGGCTCCCACTTTGGAATACAGTCAGGGTTAGGAATTCCAAACTAGCCCTTCAGAGGGGGAGCAGCCACCACCAGCTGCTTAGCAAGAACAGGCAGCAGTTTTTTTCTTTCTCCTTTTCCACTTCATGCCAAAAGGCCTGACAGGCTTTTATTACAAACGGAGAACTGCTCCTTCCTGCAAGGCCTCAAACTCCCTCCTCTGTGAGTCTGTGAAAGGGTCTTTGAGGACCCCCCAACCTCTGCTTCCTTCTTTGTTCTGCATTTGACCTTTGTTCACAGAAGGAAATAGTTCATGAGTCTAACAAAGTTTCCTGGGACATAAAGTTTGGATACCCGAAGTGTGAGTTACCATACAAAGTGGCAAATACGTATTTTAGCTTTAATAACACCTCAACACACCCTAGCACCACACTAAACCCATAACATACAGTGTCATCTAATCTAGAGATACTTAAATAGATTTTGTCTGTGTTCAAGTTTAGAATTCAACAGAGCTATTTATGATTATAGTGCATTTCAATTCCAATAGCCAGTTACAGTTTCCTGTCTCAAATGAATTTTCTCTCCAAGTAGATTGGTCTCAAGTTAATTTCCACTGCAACTAAGGGAAACACATCAGATCTTAAACCTGTAAGTTTTCAAGCAGTGTCTGCACTGGGAAATCTAGGGCATGAAGTTCTTAAAGGACAGGGTCTTACAAGCCGGGCAAGAGTCCACAGCTCAGCACCCTCTGAGCCGGTAAGCAGTTGGTTCCATTTAAATAAGTTAAAAATAGACTAACCAGCAGCTGAAATTTTCAGCACAGCAAAAAGCAGCCTGGGCATGGTTTCGCTTTGATCTCCAAAGGTTTGCCTCATTGAGTCTGATAATGGTGCGTGACGTGAAGAACGTTAGCTATACTCTGGTCTCACATTACCTGGGTTTTACTTAGTCATCAGTGCAATTTATCTAAGGGCAACTTGCTTCTGAAAAGGGAGCTCAGCTTGAAGCCTTCTAGCTTACACAGCAGGAGTTGCTAGATATTTTACTGCTGGCTGGAGAGGAAGCTCTTATTTAGGGAATCAGGGTCCTTGTTAGCATTTTTGACTGTCTTGGCTTTCAAGCAGGATACTTATTTATCTCATTTTGTTGTTGTTGGGTTAGGCCTGATCACAGAAAGCTGATATACAAGCAGAAATAAAAATTGACCCCTAGTCAATGCTCATCTTGTCCTGAAACACAAATTGTTCCTCATTATGGGGTTAATCCTAGAGGGCTGTAAAAAAAAAAAAAATTGACCCTTAGTCTAAGAACTAAAGTAAACCAGGGTATTAAAACATGTTTAAATACAGGTTTTTTTTTTCTTCCATTTGAGTTAAAAGTAGTAAGTGCGATTTTAGAGAAAATTGTAGGCAGGAGTTATTATTAAACTCGACTTTGCTGGTGCTGAATGAGCGCAACTTGAAGGAACACCCATACTGAAAGAAGTGTATTTATTACACTCAGACGAGTTACAGTAAGTCTAGATGAACTCTAAGTTAACAGGAGGCTGAGCAAAAACACCCTGTGAAGATATTTTAACTCTGTATAAATGAGAAGTTTAGTTCCATTAATAATCAATAGCATCTCTGCTTAAATACCTCATGACTAACATGCAAGTTATTTTTACACAGGTTACACAAGAGTTTCAGGTTTGCTTAGGTTCTGTTTGACAAAAATGGAGAAGAAATGGCTTCAGTTGCCTCCACTTCCCACATGAAGGGTGTACGGGGTTATTTAGGAGCAGTGATGAACAGAGCTCTGAGGTTTTAAGAAGAAATAAGAGGGGTGAATTGAGCACAGGGTTAATTCCTGACTGGTCTTCTACCCACCCACTCACCCAATCTCCCACACATAAGCAAACATCCAAGTATTAAACCCACATTAAAAAGGAAGCCCCCCCGGGGCTGGAACCATAACTCAGCAACGAAGAATGTAGACTGCTCTTCTGGAGGCTCCAAGATCGGTCAGTACCCATCACCCATGTTGGGCATCTCATAATCACCTGTAACTCCAGTTCCAGGGGACCAGATATATTCTTCTGACCTCCGTGGGCATCCATAAAAATGTGTGATACATACACACACACACACACACACACACACACAAATAAATATAAAACTAGATTTTTAAAAAGAACATAGGGACACATTGCTTCAAACAAAGAAGGTCACAATTTAGTGTGAAATAAGATTATAAAAACATGGCCTGGCAAGATGGCTCAGTGGGTAGAGGCCCTTCCTGCCAAGCCAAATGGCCTGAGAACAATTGCGAGGACTCTGGCAGGATGGAGCCAACTTCTGCAAGTTGTCCTCTGACAGTCACATGAGAATGGCACTCTGGCACTCACACATGTGCCAGATGTACACATACACACAATCGCACAAAAGAAATGAAAATGCAAAGCAGATAAATCACACCAGCACTGAAGATGCTGGCTTGCAGCTGGCATTGCGGACGGCGTGTTGGAAGAAGTCTCTCAGAACTGCCTTTGTGAGCTGCATCTTCCCAGGAAACCAGTGGGAAATGTGGTGGAGGATTGCAGCAAACAACAGCATAGGAAAGGCCCAGAGTTTCTTTAACTTGAATTTTTGCGATATTCATATTTTGATCATATTTAGATCTCTTCTCCTGTCCACATTTCTCCTTTCTACGTTCCACTTAATTATGTGCTCTATGATATCTAAGGTCTGTAGAGTCTAATTTGAGTTTCCAAATGTCCTTCAAATGTGTCAATGCTGTTAAAATTACTCGTGGGAGGCTCATGTGGTGACTGATATCCCTCCTCCCTCCGTCCTTAGGACAAAATGAGGAACAAATTCTCCAAAACCTGTTTCGAAAATCCTAGTGACTATATTGGGCTTGCTAACAGAGTAGGGGGTGAGTAGTTACTTAAAAAAGAGTGGACACGCCCCTATTTAAGGCTGCACTGGAAAGTCCACACCCAAACAGATTCTGTGACCTCTTGGCGGCCACACAAAATGGCAAAAGCTGGGCCTTGGACGGTTTTTGCTTGTATATCTTTAGTCCCTTCCCCTCACGTACCACTCAGGGCAGCTGGTTGGAGGAAGGCATGACTGACTCTCTCTGTCCCCCCTTCCTAGGGAGCATCCATAGTCATTTGTTTGTGATTGAAGCAAGTGAGTGAATTCCAGCTTGAGAAGAAGGCATCCTTGCACAGCTTGCCAGACCGAAGTCAAGTCCACACAACAGTCCATCCACTGGAGACTGGTTAACCTACTAAGGGCTACATCCTTGAAATAGATTGTCTCTCCCACTCTCAGCAGCCAGAAGTTGCCAAAAGTTCCTTGGGTAGAAGTGAGTCTCTTACCTACTTTCCCACGTCTATGCTTGGGAAAGCGCACGCGGTACTTGTGCATGCCGTCACTACTGCTGTGAGCTCATATAATTATCTGAGCAGCTGCCTGGAAAACTGTTTCCTTGTGCTCATCCACCACCCCTGGCTCTCACAATCTTTCTGCCCCCTCTTCTGCAATGGTCCCTGAGCCTTGGGAGACAGAAGTTTGAAACAGGTTTCCTATCCAGGGATATACACTCTGCAGCCTCTTGTTCTCTGTACACTGGCCAGCATTTGATTTCTATGATAAACACCATCTGTCGTATAAAGAAGTTTCTCTGTGACAGTTGAAAGACACATTAATTTATGGGTATAAGATAAGGCTAAAAACGAAAATGTCAAGGTTCAGAGTTTTCAACTAAAAAGATACATGGAGTGATAAAGTGTAAGTGGGAAACGAGATGCATGGGAGATTGACAGAGCATTTATGCTTGGGCTTTGCAGGCTAGAATTCTTAAAATTTTTCATGATAAATAGGCACCATGTCATTAAATGACAAAGCATGCATATGTGTTTACCTTAAGTCAACTTGAGAAGGAACAGTAACTGAGATGAAGACTTTATCAACAGTTACCTAAATAAGAAAGGACTATGGAATGAGTGAGGAGAGAAGGAATGGGGAAGAGCCCAGCGAGAAAAGTGCAGCTGGATGGAACTGGGCATGGTTCAACGACACACTGGAAACTGTAATGAACACTGAAATTCCTGTCGTGTTTCTGTAGAACACTTTACGTTTGCTTTCTTAGGAGCACATTCCGGGTGTCTCTGTCTTGTGATGTTTTCACCCCTCAGTTCATAATAATAATCCCATAATAATCTGAGATAGTCTCTGGGTTTTATAAAACTGGAGAGCCCATTTGACATATTTGGGAGAGCCCATCCACATATTTCTTAGAGAAGAAATACTCTAGATAATAGTATTCTTATTTCACCAATGCCTTCTTGAATAATTTTCAAGATTTAATTCACAGAGTTTAGTTCACATTTGTCCTGTCAAGACCTTTACCACCAAGGTAAAATCTATGAAAAATGACAATGCCTGCACACCCCAGACCTGCAATCCTGTGTTCCCTCCTTGTACTCTGCCATCTCAGCTGCTCCCAGATCTATCATGGTAGGTGTCCTTTGCTACACTTCCCTGCGTCTCAGCTCTCAGACATGCTTGGGTATCTAGGACTCTTGTATACCCCAGACCTGTGAGCTCCCCCAGACCATCTGTAGCAAGTTCTCTTTCTCAGGATCTCTGGGAACCGTACCATCTCAGCTCTCAGGCCTGTTCAGATCACTTGGATCTTATGCCCTCAGAACTTTGTGCTCTCCCAGCCTGACCTATAATCCAACCTGTTCATGTACCAGCAAATCAGCCTACCTTTCTGTGCTTGGACTACTTGGAGTCAATCCCAGAATTTCAACTCAAAACTTGTACCCATACTCAGTTGAACTGAGACCACTTCTTACACCCCATGTGCGCATCAATAAAAAGCAACCCCCAAATTAAAAGCAAGCATTACTTAGCTGGGCCATAACTTCACAAGTTTAGGAAACAGCAAAGATAAAGCATTCAACAAAGATGAGAACACCTACTCATACCAAGAAACACCACCATTGAAAAAAAGCACATGGCTATGTCTCACTGAAAGAACACAACAATCATGAGTAACCAAGATAGATAATATGTCTCCTATAGAAATTAGCACACACATCATAACGTTTCCTCAGAATGGCAGCCTGGAGGATGCAAAAGACAGTGATTGAAAAATAGCAATTATGTCTAAGGAACTCAAAGAGAAAATGAATAAAAGACTGAATGATGATGGTAAAAACACAAACAGTGGAATGAAATGAAACAGCCCAAAATATGAAGTTCGAATTCAATAGATGCAGGATCTCTGAAAAACAGTCACTGAAATAAAATGGAAAACTCAGAACTAGAACAAAAGGTTCAAAGGAAAAAACTATACGGAAAGGAAGAGAAAACAAGGTTGGGGAAATGGATCAGCAAATCAAAGAAAGTCGCAAACCCAAAAATAACCCGGGAACAAAAGATAAAATTCCCCTGGGGCACTGTTAAAATAACAAAACTACAAGTCATAGATATAGAAGAAAGAAAAAAAGTCAAAGGCACAAAAAATACTTTAGAAAATTTCCAAAAATCTGGGGAAAGAGATACCTATCAAGGTACAAGAGGCATCATAACATAATGTAAACCGGACCAGAAAAGAAACTACTCACACTGTGGTGCTTTGAACGAGAATGTCCCCCATAGGCTCCAAGTATTTGTACATTTTGACCCCAGTTGGTGGCCCTGTTTTGGGAGGTTTAGGAGGTATGGCCTTGCTGGAGGAAGCACGTCACTGGGAATGGGCTTGGTGAGTTCTAAAGCTTTGTCATGTCTCCAGTAACACTCTGCTTCCTATGCCTGCTTCTGCTTCTCTTTCTGCTCCAGCTCTGGTTGCCTCCTGCCACCATGCCTCCCCGTCGTGATGGACTCTGATTCCTCTGGAAACCTGAGCTCAAATAAACTTTTCTTGGTTTTTTTTGGTCTTTTTGAAACAGGGTCTCCCTGTAGCCTCAGCTGGCCTGGAACTCACTATGTAGACCAGGCTGGCTTTGAACTCACAAAGATCTGCCTGCCTCTGTCTCCCAAGTGCTGGGACTACAAGCGTGCACCACCACACCCGGCATAAACTCTTCTTTTTATAAAGTCTATAAAAGTTGCTTTGGTTAGTGTTTTATCATAGCAACAGAGAAGCAACGAGTACACATGTCGTGTGAGTGAAAAACACTGCCCATGCTTTAGTCCCCGCACTCAGGAGGCAGAGGCAGGTGGGTCTCTATGAGTTCACGGCCAGTGTGTTCTACATAGTGAGTTCCAGGACAGATGGGACTACAGGGAGACCCTGTCTCAAAACAAACAAAAAACAAACAAACAAAAAACACTAAAAAGAAACCCAAAAAACACAAAACTAAACATACAGAACAAAGATAAAATTGAAAGCTGTGAGAGAAAATGATCAAATCACATATAAAGGCAGGCTTGCCAGGATAACAGCTGAATTTTCAGTGGAGATTATGAATACCGTAAGAACTTGGACCCCGGTCCTACAAATCATGAAAAAGCACAGATTCCAGCCCACTCTACAGAGCAAAACTGAGGTGTAATCAAAGGAGAAAGAAAAACTTTCCATAAAAACTGATTTAAGAAATTAATATTCATAAATTGAATTCTACAAAGAATACTTGATGGAGAAGTATTTTTCCATCATGGAAAAGTATTTTTTCATCGTTTTCTACCTGTAAAGAAGGTTAAATTTTAAATTTTCTCAAGAATGCAGTAAAAAATAAATAAATTATACCAAAATAGTTAAACAAAATAAATATAAGAAAAACACTAAATACCAACATAACAGGAATTAATCAATATTGATAAATAATAACTTTCAATGTTAATAGTCTCAACCCCCAGTAAAAAACTGGTTGGGTTAGAAAACACAAGAAACACACCTGACCGTTAATGATTGACACCACCTTAGGGTAAAAGGTCGGAAAAAGTTATTCCAAACAAATAATTAGGAAACAAACAGGTGTGTAGCTATTATCTAATATCTGAAAAAATATACTTCAAGTTAAAACTAGTCAGCAGAGATAATAAGGGTCACTTCATACTGTTAAAGGAACAATAAACTAAAATTATATTAAAATACTAAAAATATATGCACCATACGGTACTGTCACTAATAAACAGGTCAATCAGACAAAAACTAAACAGAGAAACCCAGGAGTTAAATCAAACCATGACTCAAATGGACATAACAAATATCTATAGAATATTCTACACAAAAAGTAAAGAATACCCTTTCTTTTCAGGCCATGGGACTCTCACCAAAATTGACCACATATCACAACACAAAGCAAGTCTCCACAACTTCAAGAAATTTGAAATATTTTCCTGTTTTCTATACAATCATGAAAGAGTAAAGCTAAATAGAAATAAAAATAGTAGTGGGGAAAATATACAGACTAATGTAGTCTGATTCACTATATCCTGCTCAATGAAATTTGATCAAAAGAGAAATCAAGAATGAAATTTAAAAATTCCTAGAGTGCCATGAGTATTACAGAAGTAACCAACCATTTTCAAATTGGATTTCAGGTCTGCTTCAAAAGATTGAGCCCATATTTGAAACTGGTATTAGGATGAGGAATCCATGTCAAATCAGGGCACCACTGACCATAGGTGAGAGACTGATACTGTTATTGCATATATAGATGTAGTATTTAAATGACTCCTGATGACATTGTTGTACAGATAGATAAATGCATCTCTCAACTCTCACCAGAGAAATTTCCTTATGTAGCAGATGGCCATTCACACAAACACCCACAACGAACCAATAAGCAGAGAATAGGAGACTACAGAGTGCTTATTCCTGAAGAGGACACCTAACCAAAGCATCTGCTTCCAAAGGTTCAGAGGACACTGCAGAAGACGGAATGGAAAGACTGTCAGAGCCAGAGGTGGCAGATGATGACGAGGGGAGAGTTCCTCAGACATCTGGTCAGTTACACATAGGAACTTAATATTGATAGCATCCCAAGTTCCCTCACAGGCTCAAGTCAGACAAAATCCCAGCACACGTGTGGGGAAGTGAGTAAAACCCACAGCCATGACTGAGGCAACTAGTGGCTACTGGGAGTCAGGCTCATTTAAGGGTAAGATTCTTAGTACGTTAACCAACCTCTAGTGGATGGATTCACACCAAAGAACATTTGGGCAGAACATAGACTAGGAGTACACAGGTAAGGAACAGAAATCAGGAGTGACCTAAATATATCAAAATATATTGTATGAATTTCAATAAAATTTCATTTTAAGAACTCTTTGAAAATTACTAAACTTGGAGACAAGCAAGTTGGTCAACATTATTCAAGGAGACAATAATGTAAAGACATATATTATCCTACACCATGCTAACTTTTAAAGTGGATCCTGTCATATGTGATTCTGAGCCATATTTGGTTTATTTTTTATTTAATTCTGATATCAATACCTAAATTGAAGATTGATATTTTAATGCATTCATGGACATATTGATGTTAATAAAATCTTACATAATCAAAAGTGATAATGGATGAAAATGTATTTTTAATCTAGTGTTAAAGAGTAATATGAAATGTTGTAGTCTGTAATATTCTTTAAATGTCTCTGTGCTCAGCTCATGGAAAAACATATTAATAGCAGTGACTAACCAGAGTGATAAAAGAAGTATATGTGAGTTTAAGGGGTGACTTAGTGGTTAAGAGCGCACACTCGTTCTGCAGAGGGTTTTCTTCTTAGTGGCCATGCCGGTTAGCTCACAGCTACCTGTCTCTCTAGCTTCAGTGTCTCTTCTGGCCTCCATAGACACTGCACACATGTGCACATACACATACATAATTTAAAAAGAGAATTTATTTATTGTTTCTGCATATTTTAATTGAAGCTTTATGTATTCCATACACAACATCTTAATAATTTTGTCCTCTCTCCCCTTCAGCAATGTTCCACAGTCCTCCCCGCTGAATTTCATGCATTCTGACATTTATCTCCAGACATCCCTCAGTGCAAGTTTACCCAGTGGGGTCTTTCCTGAGTTCTTTGTATCTTCTGGATATTAATTCTGTCAGATGAACAGCTGATGATTTTGTACCACTCTTAGGCTGCACAAGTTTTTTTCAGTTTAATGTGGTCCTACTTGATAGTTGACCTTAATTCCTGAGCAATGGATGCCTCATTTGGAAAGTACTTCTCTGCACCTATAGCTTGGAAGTTACTATATATGTATTCATGTAGCTCTTCCAGCTTTTCAGGATTCACATTCAGGTCTTTGATCCATTTGGAACTGACTTTTGTGCAGGGTGATAGGTATGGTCTTATTTTATTCTTCTACAGGTGAAGATCTAGTTTTGCTACACTTTGTTCAACATGCTCTTTCCTCTAGTGCCTATTCTTGGTACTCTTCTCAATTATCGCTGGCTATAATCATATGCTGTCATGTTTAGGTCTTCTATTATGGTCCATTGATCTAGCTGTCTATGTGTGTGCCAGTGCCATGTTGTTTTTTATGACTATAGGCCTTTAATTTAGTTTGAGATCTGGTATGGTAATCCCCCTAGCATTGATCTTTGTGCTAAAAATTGCTTTGGCTGCCTAAGGTCTTTTGTGTTTCCACATGAATTTCTATATTTCTGTGTAGACTGTCATGTAGGATTGCACTGAATCAGTTAATTGCTCTTGGTAGAAATGGTCATTTTCATTTTGTTGATTATACCAATCCATGAGCATGGAAGATCTTTCCATCACCTGTGTTTCCCTCAATCTTTTACTTTAAAGATTTAAAGTTTTGATTGAATAGGCCTTTAATATATTTGGTTAAGTTTATGCCTAGAGAATTTTAAGGCTATCGTGAATGGGAATGTTACCCTAAACTCTTTCTCTGATGGCTTGTTATCTGTATAGAAAGACTTCTTATTTTTGAAGACTTATTTTGCAACCAGCCACTTTGCTGAAAGTATAGAATGTTTCTACATATTTTCTGGAAGAATTTTTGGTATCTATTATGTATAATAGCATACAATCTTCAAATAAAAATAATCTGATTTCTTCTTTTACAATTAGTTTCCCTATAATTTCCTTCTCTTGTCTTACTGCTTTAGACTTTCAAACACTAATTTAAGAAGTGGAGATAGTGTAAAGCCTTGCCCTTATTTTAGTAGGAATACTTAAAGTTTCTCTCCATTTAGAATGTTGATGGCTGTGTTTTGTTGTATATAGCCTGAACTACAACTTGCGCACTATATTCATGGCCACTGGAATCAAAAGTTTCTTAATTACTCTATATTACTAACTAATCAAATTATTGCTCTAAATTATACCCGCACCCCCACGCTGGACATCAATTCAGGGTTCTTAAAGAAAATCTGGTCTAATGTAAAAGCACTGTTTGACCCGTCTTGGATCGTCACTTACCTACTCCTGACAGGCATAATTATTCTTCTCTTTCTACTTCTTAAATGCCTTGTTCTTCATTCCCGCAGTCAGAAAAAATTCAATCACTCAGTGTATCAGGCCCTCAGAGCAATACGCAAAGATGATTTCAACCCGCCCTATGCAGCCTGACAGGCTTGGCTCACACAGATGTATGAGGCTTCCTACAGATAATTCCCCACCTTGACTGATCCCCCGGGATAATACTCCTTGGAGGGCTGGTAGTCAATGACAAGTAAGCTCCTGTTGGGCTGAATTAACCTAAGCCAGGACATGGACGTGTATGCCCATGCTCCAATGACGGATAAGGTTCATGCTCATATAGGACAACCTAAGACAGGCACAGTCCATAATCCTGGGGTCATCTCGAGGCAGAGCTGCCTACAGGCTCTCGCTGGACAGTCATTTTTAAGGAAAAAGGGTGGAAATGTAACAGGAGGCCTCCAAAGATAGCGCGGACGCAGACCCCTGGGATTCAGCCAGAGTTCACTTCACTTCCTGGCCAGTAAACAGCCGCCAAAAGGAGGCCATGCTTCTGTACCCTGCTTGTGAGCCTAGTGACAGCTGATGCAAACAGACTGTGTAGCGTGGATCAACCAGCAAACGATACACTGATTAAAGGGACTTGGGGGCAAAGAAAGGGAAATATAAGGCTTGCCACTCCTGCATTAAAGGAGCCTGCAGTACCTCGCCTAGTGCTTGCTTCTACCCGACTCCCGGTGTCTGTGTGTTGACTCTGCACCTCTTCACCACCCCCCAATTGGCAGGGGACCCAATCCAGGTCAGGGTCTTCACAGCTGGCCTGAGGAGGACCCACAACACCTAACTACGTTGAAATAACTTCCATTCAATAAAATTCCCTTTAGAACTTTTATGATAAATGGTTATTTGATTTTGTCAAATTCCTTTTCTGTGTCTATTGAGATGATTACATCATTTTTCATTAAATTCATTTATGTAATTTGTTGCATTTATTGATTTATGTATATCGAATCATCAAAGCATCTGTAGAATAATGCTGATCATGATGGATGATGTTTTTGGTGTATGTCTATGTGTGATTTGCATGTATTTTGTTGAGCACTTTTGCATGCATGTTCATTAGGGTTATAGGTCTGTAGTTTTTGTTGTATCTTTTTCTGTTTTGAGTATTAGGAAAATACTGGCTCCAAAGAAAGGCTGAGAATTCTCCCTCCATTTTAACTATTTTAATAATTTAAATAATATTCTTTGCATATATTCATTAAAGATCTTTTTAAAATTCTGCTGTGAATCCATCTTGGACTGGGAATTTTTAGTTAGGAGGCTTTGTATTACTGTTCAGTTTTTTAATTGTTATGAGTCTGTTTAAGATGTCAATTTCTGGGGGTGGAGAGACAACTCAGTTGTTAAGAGCACTGACTGCTCCTGCAGAGGACCCAAGTTCAATTCCCAGCACCCACATGGTGGCTTACAACCATCTGTAACTCATTTCAGGAGATCTGAAGCCCTCTTCTAACCTCCACAGGCATTGCATGACATGGGTGTACTTACACACATGTAGGCAATGCACTCATATGCATAAAATAAAAAAATATCTAAAAAAAAGATGTCAAATTCTTCTTGGTTTAACTTTGATGGTTCCCATAAATTTAGAAATTCACTCATTTCTTTTATATTTTCAAATTTAATACATTATAGATTTTTTAAATTATTCCCTTGTAATATTGGGAACTTTTAGCTATCTGTTGTGATGTCACCTTGTCTATGATGTGGCTGATATGGATTCTCTCTTCCACTTTTGGCTAACTAGGCTAAGGGTCTCTCTTGTTTGTCTTTCCAAAGAATTAGCTCTTATAATCATTGACTCTTTGTATTGTTTTATTTGCTTCTATTTTATGAATTTATGATCTGATTTTTATTTCTTCTCTACTTCTGGGTTTGAGTTTCATATTTTCTTTCTTTTCCAGATTCATGAATTGTACCTTTAAGCCATTTACCTGTCTCTTTGAGACAGAGGTTCGCTGTAGACCCTGCTGGCCTAGAACTTGTTATGTAGAAAGGCTGGCCTTGATCTCATAGAGATCTGCTGCATCTACCTCCTGAGTGCTGGGATTAAAGGTGTGCACCACTATACCCAAATCTTTCTTATTTTTTAAATGTAGGCACTTAGATCTATAAGCTTCCATCTTAGGTATGCTTCCAAGGTGTCCCCAAGGTTTGTTTGTATAGTCTTATCATTTAGTTAAAGGAATATTCTTATTCCTTTCTTGATTTCTTCTTCAATTCACTCATAATTCATGAATGTGCTGTTTAATTTCTATGAGTTCATATAATTACCAGAGTTTTGTTTGCTGTTGATTTTAAGTTTTATTGAGTTGTGGTCTGATAGAATGCATGGAATTATTTCAATGTTTTTGTATTTCCTTAGGTTTGTTTTATGACCCAGTATGTGGTCTATTTTAGAGAAACCTCCATGAGCTGCTGAGTAGAATATCAGTTCTTTGGTGCTTGGGTGGAATATTCTGTAGAGATCTTATAGGAGTATGTGATGTATGATATAATTTAATTGATTTTTTTCCATTTTTTTTCTTTTGCCAGATGGTACCTCTATTGGAGAAAGTGGGTTATTAAATTGACATATTATAACTGAATTGTGGTTATTCCAAGTCATGAAGTCCTATAGTGCTGATTTTATGAAACTGGGTGCACCAGAGTTTGGCACATATATGTTCATGATTGTTATATCTTCTTGGCCAATTTTTCCCTTGATTAGAATGAACTGATCTTCTTTATCTCTTCTGATTAATCTTAATTTCAAGTCTATTTTTTCAGATATTAGAATTTTAAAACCTGCTTGTTTCTTATTTCCATTTCGTGTGATATGTTTTTCCATTCTTTCACCCTAAGGAAGTGTTTATTCTTGAAGTTGAGATGAATTTCTTGCAGCCAACAAAAATATGGGTTTTGTTTCTTCCTCCTTTCAAGTGTTCTGTGCCTTTGACTCTTGAGTTGAGGGAACTGATATTTAAAGATATTATTAAAAGCTGTGTATTGGTTATTGTCATTTTCATGTTTTTGCTCTTGTTCTAGTTTGCCTTCAATTGCTGTGACAAAACACTTTGATCAATACTAACTTGGGGAGGAAAAGGTTTATTTGGCTTGCATCTCCTGGACCACAGTTCACCACTGAGTGAGCTCAAGGTAGGAACTCAGGGCAGGAATCTGGAGGCAGGAGCTGAAGCACAGGCCATGAAGTATTGTTGCTTACTTGTTTGCTACCCTGGCCCCTGCTCAACCTTCTTTCTTATACAATACAGGACAACCTGCCCAGGGGTGGTACCACCCACAGTGGACAGGACCCTTCTACATCACTCAACAATGAAGAAAATACTGCATAGATATGGTCACAGACCAGTCCAATGGGGGAAATTCCAATTAAGGTTCCTTCAACACACATGTGTCAAGTTGACAACTAAAGCCGTCCAGTGCAGCACTAATTTGTGTTTACATTATTATACCTTTATTGTTTTTTTTTATATAGCCTTTTAGGTATAGGAACTCATTTCTTCCATCCCTTGTGTTGTTTCAAGTATTCTCTGCATGTCTGATTGTGTGCACAAATATTCTTTCATCTTATTAGAGTTGTTTAGATTTTTCCTTCCATCTCCAACTATAATAGTTTTGCTGGGTAAAATATGTGTTGGCATCTATAATCATTTTGAACTTGGAATATTTTGCTCCAAGCTTTCTATTTTTACAGCTGGCACTGAAGGGTCAGCTATAATTAGTTTTTTTTTTTAAGTATGTAATGTGTTGTTTTTCTCTTGTAGCTTTCAGTATTCTTTGTTCTGTACATTTATTGCTTTTACCATAATATGGCATGGGGAGTTTCTGTCATTATCCTGAATATTTGGTGTTCTGTGTTCTTCTATTTGTATAGGTATGAATTTCCTTAATCTAGGGAAATTTTCTTCTAGAATCCTGTTGAAAATCTGGTCAATGCAATCAATCTGCAATTCTTTTCCTTCCTTTATGCCTATGATGTATAAATTTTGTCTTTTTTATGGTATGATACAATTCCTGCATATTCCAAACTATGTTTTTATTTTTATCACACTCTTTGCTTAAATGTCTGAATTCTTCAACTTTACCATCTGTCTTGATATTCTATTTTCCATTTCATTCATTCTGTTGGTGAGGCTTTTTCCTTTCATTTCAAATTAGCTTGTTGAGTTTTTAAATTTAATCTTCCTTTTGACCTGAGTTTTCTTCAATAACTTTATCTCTTTTATGAATTCAATGTTCAAATCTGATTGTCTTTCTTATTTCAATAATCCATATATCTATATTTTCTTTAGCTTAAGTCAGGTGCTTATCCATATTCTATTTCTTTGTGGTTTCTTAAAATTCATTAATTTTTTAGCATGTTTGTTATTTTTCTTTTAAATTCTGTGACCAGTGAGTCCTCATGGTAGATCACCTTGTAAACCACTTCTGTAGGACTGGTGGGGTGTGGGGACATATTATTTTGATTTTTCATATTATTTATGTTCTTTCATTGTGGTTTGGGCATATGGCTTTCTTTCGTTGGTTGTCTGATATGAAACTCAGACTGCCTTTGTTAAGTTGAATCTGTTTATACTGACTGTTGCTTTGTGGTTCCATATATATGTATTTAATTGGCATGTGAATCCAGTTCATTGTTTTGTTTTTGATTGGCGGGATCAGACAGATCCAGGAAGACTAGCCAAGAGTTCTCTAAGAGGGTGAAGGAGTCTAGGCCCAAGTTGGGGTGATATTATTAGTTGCACAGGTTCTAACTAGGTAAACAGAGAGGGTTTGAGCCTTGGTACCAAGTAATTGGGGCTCGTTTCAAAGTGGGGAAATGGTGGCCTGGTGCAGGAGCATCTGGCTCATTCTTCCAGCTAGTCAGGTACTCTCTGGTGGCTTCAGCAGGAAGGGGCCAAGCCCAAAGAGGGCTAATGGGAACAGGATGGACTTCTTCTTACTAGGTAGCAGAGAACGAGTGATCTCTGCTGCTGAAAGATTGGGTGTGGTCCCAGAGCAGTGGGATGCATGTGATGGGATTTGGCTAACTTACCCCAGCTGGTTGGATGCTCCTCTGTAGCCTCCCAGGGAAAGGGTCAAAGCCCAAGGAGAACTAATGGGACACTGATACATACATTTTAATAATAAGTATGAAGAGCCCATGAGATGTATCAGCATGAAAAGATGCCAGCCAGGAAGCCTGACAACCTGAGTTCAATCCCTAGGAAGCACAGTGTGGAAAGAGAGAATCATTTCCAGCAAGTTGTCCTCTGACCTCCAAACAATTATGGTCACACACACACACACACACACACACATTTGTATAAACACACACAATAAAATGCAATAATATTTTGAAAATCATAAACATGAAGAGCTTAGCTTTTTATCTTACAGAAAAGATATCTGTAAAGCCATTATGAAATATTATCTTTTATAATAAAAATTACATCTGAAACCAGAATCTTTAATAGCTCACTTGGGGACTGAAGAGATGGCTCAGCAGTTAAGAACTCTTGCAGAGGACCTGAGCTCAGTCCCTAGCACCCAATGTCAGGTTTCCCTTAACCCCCTGTACCTCCAGTTCCAGGGTTTCTGAAAGCATTTTCTAGTCTCTTCCAGGACCCACACACAAGGGGCCTACACTCACACAGACACACATAAAATCAATCAATCAACAAAAAATAAGAGCTTACTTACAATGACTTATTGGACTTTTTCAAAATCCAGATATTATCATTATGATTTAGTGTAATATAGTATTATTATAAGGTGCGGTAAACTTGCTAGCCCTGTGGTGAACACCTGGGAGAAGGAGTCCAAAAGGAGGAATGTTTTATCTAGGCTTACCATTTCAGAGATTTTTATCCAAGAAAGTTGGCTCTATTAGCCTCAGTCTGAAACCAGGGACAATAGGCATTGGGAATGGGAAGTTCTTACACCATGAGGCTTCCTTCCTAATGAATGGGATAAAGATTCTCACGAAGGAGGCTTGTTCAGGGCTCAGAGAGCTTGCCTTTCATCCATGGGAGGATACAGAGCCCTCCTCTGTGGAAGGCACAGTCCTTACTGTGCACTCCAACCTGCCAGCCTCTTCACATGGGACTTCCTGGATTCCAGAACTAGAGAAGGTAAATTTCTCTTGTTTTTAAACTATCCAGTTTCATGCATTTTTATATAATAATCAAACAAATATACTAGGACACACAGTATATCAATAATTCAACAGAACATGCTTCATTTATTAGAGGGAAATATATCTACTAATACTTTCCCAGTCAAAAGAATGTGTAGATTCCATTAACAAAAACTAATTACATGGCATCTAGAAATATCTGGATTCTGGAGATAAACAAATAAAAATCTGTGCTTATTTTCAGACTTTTAATGTGGAAAGAGAGGTATCAGGTAGAATGATGGCTAGAAATACTCCAACACGATCCATGGAACCACGAGAAAGTACTAGCTGTCGTGGTGCACACCATTAATCCCAGAGTGCCAGAGGCAAAGGCAGGCAGATCTCTGTGAGTCTGATGCCAGTCTGGTCTACGCAGCAAGTTCTAGGCTTCCCCAGTTACACAGTGGGTCCCTGCCTCAAATACTACAATACAAAGTTTACAATTATAACCAAGCAGATCTCCATGTCACTCTTCCACAGAACTTTTGAATCTAATTTTTAAAAATTGCATTTATTTATTTGGTGTTTGCATGAGTGTGTGTATATGTGGGTGTGTCTGCATGAATGTGTGTATACATGGGGTGTGTTTGCATAAGGCACACTTATGGCAGTGAGAGGACAACTTGCAGGAGATTTTTCTCTTCCCACTGTCCCAGGGAGTGAACCCAGGTATTCAGGTTTGGCATCAAACCTCTTTACATGCTCATCATCTCTTCACCCTAGCAGCATTTTAAAGTAATCATTTAAGGACAATATTATTATTCCTTATGGGTAAAACATTATCTTTCTTTCATAGGAAATATTCATAGTGCTAGTCCTAGAAATATATTCAGAGTCATGAATGTGGTCATTAGTGTTCCTGGACCTTATTTTCAATGTCCTGAAGTCCAATTTCCCTTGGAATACAAGTGTAAAGCATCCCCATTGTGTCCTTGAAGCAGAAGATGTCAATTTGATAAAAACACTTTTCAATCCATCAAGGAGAGATGCCTAGGGTAACCATAAACTCAGACATGATGCTTTGATTGCTCAGAGATGAGCCTTTCAAGAATCTTTACAATATGACATCATGATATAAACTATCTTTAAAATGGCCCTCTGCCTTCCAGCTTCCTAATTTCTGAGTGAAATAGCTTAGCACCTTAGGGGGTGGTGAATAAGCATAGAAATAGACATTCCATAAAAAGTTCATTGAAAGGGAGGGGCTGCACGTGACAGTAGAAACCAGAGGGGCCAGGGTTAGTACTGAGTCACGGGGTCTCAGACACATGGTCATGAGGCTCCAGAAGGTCGTTGGAGTCACCCCAGTTATCAGCTTTATCCTGAGGGTCAAGAGGGGCTTTAAATCTTTCTGCTAGTCTGCCCTCTGTGTGCTCACACTAGCCAAATATTGATTATCACACTGACCAGAACTAATGGAATCCATGCTGTCAATATTTTACTCTTCAGTGTTTGAGTCTTCATGAAAGTAGATCTAGAGAGGCTAAGTAACTGGCAGGAAAATACTTAAATTATAATTCAGATCAATGCAGATAGCTAACATTTTTAACAATAACAAATTCTAAGAATACACAATAAAGTAGCTTAATGCAACTAAATAATTACTGATCACTTAGCATGTCCTCCATGGACAAAAAATAATTTGAAAGTGCACGTTATGAGAACAGAGAGATGGAGTTTGAAGAAAAGTCCAACCAGAGTGTTTGCCAGTGATAGACAGAAATTACAAAAACAATACAACTCATAGCAGCATGCCCTAGGACCAATCTGTGTATTTACAAATGGGACAAATCCAGAGGGCAGTGGCTGTAACACACTGTATTAAGTCAAAATGGAAGCCTTGCAACACACATGTTGTAAGTTTAAATACAGTGCAGGCAGCAATATAGTGTGGAAATCAATCTTAAGGAAAAAGAATTTCTGATATTAAACTTTACCTTTCCTGGAATTCCACAAGCAATGATCTCCCTTTAATACTATAAAATTAAGGAGATGTTCCTGCAGCTCTGTGCCCACAGACACATTATTTATGCAGTTAAGTTCACTAAGACATAGCTAAGGGATGCTGCTAATGAGCAGATTTATTCAATGAAGTCTCATATGTGTGTATGAGTGTGGTTTTAGTTTGTGTGCATGTGTGTCTCTGTGTGAGGATATGTGTATTCATGTATGTGTGTTTGTGTATTGTTTCAGTTTGTGTGTGTGTGAATATGTGTATGGTATGTGTATATTTGGTTTGTGTTTATGTTTGCATGATTGTGTTTGTTAGCATATGTACTTTTGCTTGTGGGTACGATTCCTGTGTTTTTGTTTGTATATGTGCACGTGTGTATGTTTGTGTTTGTGAATATATATATGGTGTGTTTGTGTGTTTGCATGTATAGTTATGTGTAGGAAACCAGGATGCCAGGCCCTAAGTGAGGTGAGCCTAAAACCTTTAAGTCCAGGCTGCATTCTCTGTTAAAGGGAGGGGCACTGAAAACAGTACCTCTGAGATCCCTGTCTTGCAGAACACTGCCAGTCTGGCAAGAGGAAGTAGCCTGGTCATAAGTGCAGGCTCCCTGCTCTGTGGGAAAGTGTCTTGGTCAACAACCCTTAGCTCATCTCCTTGTCCTGAACAAATGACTCAGGTATCCCTGGCTAAGAGATTAGGCCAGGTTAAAGGTTTCCTCCTGAGCTAAAAGCTAAAAGTTCACCATGCTTTTAGCTCTAAGAAAGAAAACATTGTGGCACGCACTGATAACCTTGAGTAAAAGTTTAAGAATCCTTCTGGTGCCAACTAACACTAAATGTCCTGTTTCTTTGTACCCTAAATCTTTGTATGTGACTGCCATATCCCACGTGACTGCTGGTTCCTTGGGATGTATAAAAACCATTGGAACTTTGAAATAAACAGCTTGTTGAAAAGACACAGGTCCCAGGGTCCAAGACTCTGTCACCGATCAAGTCTCTCTGCCCTGAAGCCAGTAGGTCCACTGCTGATCAAAGCAAACCCAAGTCCTGACAGTTATGTGTGTTTGTACTTGTATTTATGTGTGATTGTGTTTATATGTGAATGTGTGCATTTATGTGTTTGCATGCATATATGAATACATATATATATGTGTGTGTGTGTGTGTGTGTGTGAGTACAGATGTGTGTTTGTATTTTTGTGTGTTTATGTGTCTCTGTGACTGAATGTACATGTGTGAATATATGAATGTGCTGTGTGTGTGTTTTGTGTGTGTATTTGTGTGACTGTGTGCATATTTTTGTGACCCCCTCATAGGCCTCCTTGAATAAAATGGTAGTCTACATCATTAAAATATTGCTCCCATCTGTAGCTATACTGCGTTCAGCATGGAGGTCAATGAAATCAAAACATACTGCTTCAGCATGGATTGTTATTACCATAAAATGCTCACCCCCTTCAAGGTCATATATAATTAGGGTCAACTTCATACTAACAGGCAACTACAAAGCAAAACTTAAGAGTCGGTGGGGAGTTTAAAGGCTTGAGTGTTGCTGTGTCTGGCACTGATGGTCCTTTTCAGACAATTTCTTTGGGTTTAATTGACTAGGTCTAAAGAGACATCCCCTGTCAGGGTGCAAACACTCAGGAAGAGGAGCAGTTCTCTAAGCAGCTATTAGTGCCCTCATTAGAAGTGCTTAACTGAAAGCTGTAAGAGGAGCCTGGGGGACGGGGACTGAAATCAGGAACCACAGAGGAGCAAGACTGGATTCTCCCATCCTGCCAGGGACTGGGAAGGAAAAATTTTACAGCTTAAATAATGATACTTACTCATTCATCCTATTCAGATTAAGAGTTTCATGTTGTTGGTCATCGACCACTGGGGTTCTATGACACCACTTAGAATGTATGCATCTTAATATACCAGCTTAAAGATGCAATTAGAAGAAAATGGCTATTCTCTTAAAATTTCCAAGTAGTCAGCTCCTTACTAGCCAAGTTTATATATTGACTTGGAACTAGATGAAACATTAAAATAGACTGCTTTCATTTATTTTGTTGTTTTGTTGGGGGACATAATTATAAAATATTTTAAGTATATTGCCTGTTTCACTAAATTTCCCCTCCCCACCGGGAGACCCGCCCCACTCAGGGTCTCCTGGTGCTGCCCCATACTGACAGAATTGATATAACACATTCTATTGGGGTTTTGCATAGTTTATGACATTTGGGAGGGGTGACTTACAAAGGCACGGATTCTTACTGGCTTTTCCTTTCCCATATATGAAATGAAAACACCACTCACCTCCTGCCTGCAGTCACCTCCTGCTTTTCCTGTGCAGCTGCTCACCCAAGTCCACCGCTCCATCTCACCCTGGGGGTCCTTGACGCAGCGTTTCCCACTCAATATCTCGGCAGCTCCACCCCTTTTTCCCAGTGTGCTTTGGGTCGCCCATGCTCACTCTGGGTCAACTCCAGCTTTTCCAAGGAACTTCCAGGTTACATCATGTTACAAAACTGTTTATTCAGACTTTCCTTTCCTTTGCTGACCAACTATGTGAGGGAAACAGTTTCAAAGGACTAAAGAGACTCTGAGTCACCGTTGCAGAGGAATCCATTCAGGGCAAGTGGGATCCATACCCAAGAGGAGGCAGAATGCTGCACAACAAGGTTGGCTTTGAAGTCCTGATTTCTCTGCCTCTGCTTCCCCAGTGAACCCATTATAGGCATGTGCCAATAACACCTGACCATCTAAATCTCTTCAGGAGCATATTTGATAATATCTTCCAGGCCGTTTTATTTTATTATTTGAAATTCCTCTTTTAATCTCCAATTTATTTCTCTTCAGTTTAACATTTTCCTTCAAATTTCCCCAAATTTCTCATTAGTTTGAAGCGAATACTGTATTCATATTTATATTAAATGGACTTTCTCAAAGTCACAATATCTTTCTAAAAACTTTCTGAATTTTACAAATTAAAAAAATAACGCCGGGGTGGATGAAATGGCTCAGTTAGTAATGTTCTTATAGTCACAAAAACATAAAGACCTGAGATCAATGACTTCAACCATGTTAAACACACACACATACAGAGAGAGAGAGAGAGAGAGAGAGAGAGAGAGAGAGAGAGAGAATAACAAAAACAACACAACAATAATAAGACAGAAAGATAGGTATTATGGCAGGTAATTCTACCAGTGAGGGGGATGAAGACATAGGAGGATTCCTTGAGGCTTGTCCCCCTAGTGCAGCCAAGTCAAATTAATGAAATCTAGTTACTCGAGAAACTGATTCAATATATAAGGTAGAGATTGAAGAATACACTCAATGTTGACCCCTGGCCTACACACACACACACACACACACACACACACCACAAATCATTTTTTAAAATATTATTTTGTATCATGTATCCAGTTTTTTCTCTCAATACTTTATCTGTTATTAATGTTATAATTACTGCTCTTGAAGATGTCTTTTCTCTGAATCATCCGTATTTTCCAAAAATGACTTTTTTCTTTGGTTTTCTTCTCAGTTCATTCACAGTTTTCTTGGCTTCTATCTTTAAGCTCAGATGAGTTCACCCACCGTCAATTACCCATTCATCTAGAACACTGATTTATTTAACAGCATGTCAGAATTATAATCCTATGGGTGGGTCATAATGTGAATGAGCTGTAAAGCATTTCACGAACACAGTCGTTTTTCATTATGATAAATAAATCTCAGCATTTTAAAGTTTTGTGAGTCACACTATTTCTCCCAGCTGGTGGTTTATGTTGACTATTTGGCATTCTATATGCTGAAGAGAGACGTGGGAGAAAGTTACAGAGTTTAATTCCTAATCATATTATAATACTCTCACCTTACTTCAAAACCCCGTCAATGTTGTTCTTGTCTAAATCATAGTAGTTCTGATTTTCCACAAGGTATGCTCTCTTCTTGACAAATTAGGGGTGTCCAGTGGTGTTCAGAAAGGTACATTGAACCAAAAACTGATCTCATGCTGGTAAACACTTTGATTTGTTCTCTGTTTTCATTCTCTTTTTTTTATTCTGTTCTACAAAATGAGCTGCTTTCTCAGCTTTCTGAGGCGCTCCATGAAGTTTCAACATAACTAAGCTTGTTTGATGCTGCTGTGCACCTCCGGTAGATGACAGAATGCAGCTCTCTCTGCCATGCTGTTAGCCTGTCCTTAGCTTTTGCCAGTATCTCAATGTCATCTCATTGTGTGCTCAGCCTTCCCTTATTCTATAGCTTAGAAACCAGTTTCCTTTCAGTCAGACATGTTGGATGACAGATACAAAGACTGGGGATGCTCGGTCTAGTGTTTAACAGGGAATCGATTTATGTACTTCATAATTGAATGGCTGTTTAGAATCCTAACGTCTTCTGCACATATAGAGGCACACAGTGCAATTATGTCATACCTGTTTTATTAGTACTGCTGATTTTCTTAATGCATTTATTTCTGAATTTTGTTGCTGTTCTTGTGGTTGTTTTCTCTAAAGTCTTTCACAGACAATGGCAGATACAGAATTCAAACCCCAGTCTTCCAGCTTCCTCTATTTTGGACACCAGACATACCTATTAAACGCTGACCTTCTTCATTGTCTTCTACAGAAACACCTTGTAAGTCAAATTCACTGCTGGGAGGTGCACATCGCATCCAATCCATTCTTCCTTGTCACAGCCTGAGGAAAAAATTCTCCAAATCCAGGCTTGAAGAATCTTAACGAGTTTATTGGACTTGCTAATTGAGCTTAGGGTACCGGTTTACTTACAGACAAGTGGGTGCCCCCCCCTTCATGGCTGTGTTCAAAGTCCACACCCAGCCATAAATCCTGTGGTTCAGGACAGCCTTACAAAATGGCGAGACCAGCCTCCTGGTTTTCCAGCTTTTATACCCGTAGCCCCTCCCCTGAAAGCAGCTATGGTCAACTGATTGGCTAGAAGAGGGAAGGGGAGTGGCTTCTTTGCAGAGTGTAGGAAGGAGGTGGGTCCATGGCTTGTCATCACAGGGTCAGAGGAACACACCTAAACACAGAGGTTAAATTACAGATGACAGCACATACACAAGTTTTCATCTGGTAGCAAAGCCTAACTCACTGTAATTTACTGTGCTGGTGTTTAGTATTAAAATGTGCAACTGTTTAGATTCTCTCAGTTGGAAATAATTACTTTTTAAATTCTCTTGTACACCCACAGTGAAGTAGCCAATTTTCAAGTGATGTACTTATAAATAGGAATTTTAGTTCAGTCCAAAAGATCAGACAATCATGAGTCTCAGCCTGAAAACTTGAGCTCATATCCCATAATGAAATTAAGAGGTCAGAGAACGTAGCAGTCAGCTTTCACAGGGAATAAGACTTCTTTAATAGGGTGTGACTTGGCCTTGTGTCTTTGATTGTCAGTGGATTCATAGCCCAGGAAGGGGACACTGGGAGAGGATGTGAAAAGTTGTGAAGACATGAAATTCTGCTCACAGACTAACTTCACTATGTTTATGGCAGGAATTTATATCTTTTTGCATTTTAGGTATTATATATCCCAGTAAATTCTGATCTGTCTTTGATGCCAGGACTTAAATTGCACATGCTATATAGCAAGTCCTGATTTATAAACATTGCATAAACAATTTCAGTTCAACTGATTTAACAAAAAATTTACAGGTTTCAGTATGGAAAAAATATTAAAGATGCAGTGGAGACGTAATGGGCAACCACAGACCTTGCAAACGTGGGGAAAGGAATACGGGGGATTAGATTGGGGGGGGGCTCTGTAGGGGCTAGAACCTGATCTCACTGCAAAGGCCCTAAAGTGCTTTGAAATCACGTAGGTGTCATTAAGAACATCCTAAGCATAACCAAATTTGTTTCATGGGATGTCATTTCTACTGTCCTTAAAGAAAATGGGCTAGAGTAAAGAATTTCTTGGGAAATGGAAACCAGATCCTTGACCTGTTCAACCTGATCTATGCTGTCTCTCTCAGTTAAGCCCCTGTCATCTCCACCAGGTCTGCCCTTGACCTTCCCTGAAAACTGAATGCATGGTATCTGAATTCCATTCTTCGGGTTCTGTAAAACTTGGCTCACTCCATGCCAGAGAGATGGTCTTCTGTGTGTACCTCCCTGTCTGTTACCCGGACTGATGCCTAGCCTTCTGCTAGTCCAAAAGCCACATACTTAAACAGCATCATTCTCCTGACCTGCTTTGGAATGAATGCTGTGAAACTGCTAGAAATTGCCATTCTTAAAGTTGACATGAAGTAATGAGCTCACCAAGCAAACAGTTTTCAGAACAGGCACTCAGCCCACACAATCTATTTTAGACAAACAATGGGAACCTTAAAATAGCCAGTGTGTCATGGTGGCTATTTTTACATGAGTAACATGTTTTAGGTGACAAAGGCACTTGTTTGCTCTCCTTCACAAGGTCACAGGGGAGATGGAACAAGTTTCTCTGATGTGCTGCTGTGAGGAGAAAAAACTACACGGCCATGACTTCAGGGGTGTGAAAGCCTCATTTGTTCCTCCTAGAGGCTTTGGCTGTTATTTATTTAATGAATGATCAATTCTCCTCAGTGTCTTGGCAGCATCTCCATATAATTATTCCTGCTCCTAAAACTGTATCTTTTTATAAGGCTATTACTTTGCATGTCTCAGTGTAAAATAAATTTAAATACCACATATATAT
>NW_008353597.1:626104-627781 GCF_000622305.1 Nannospalax galili
GTATATATGTAGAAGAGCATCCTATTTAGCTGCAGTACTCCAAAGGATAGCATTTTAAATTCAATAGTTTGGTCCATAGAATTAATTAAATTGTGTCATATAAATTCTTAAAACCTCATTATGTTTTATGTCCATTCTGTATGAAAATAATTCACTGCCTATAACTTAGAATGTACGTTAGAAGAAAGGGAAAAACTTGTGTAATGTCCTAATGCGTTGGCGTACATCACTCTTTTACATGAATAATCTACAGAAATGGACTTTAATAAACAGCATCTTCACACAGAATCAAGAAATCTAAAACAGTTGGTAAAGCAGTCAAGGTCTTTAAGAAATTGGGCTCTGTCTCGATTAATGTCCACACAGATTTGATAAAACCTGGAGAGAGAGAGAGAAAAAAAAATTTTTTTTCAAAATTAGAAAGCCTGAGTAAATACGTCAGAGCTGTAGACCTGCACAGACTTAGCCTGAACTATGTTTGACTGCAGACAGGTATTATCTCCATGGTTTATATCAACTGTCAACTGATAAGATCTAGAACCACTTGGGAGACAGAGCTCTGAGAGTGCCCAGTAGGAATTATCTTAATTAGGGTAACTGATGTGGGAACACCCACCCACTGTAGGTGGCATGATCCCTTGGATGGGATTCCAGACTGAATAAAGGAGGAAGGGAGCTGAGCACAAGTGTCTGTCCCACTCTGTTTCCTGACTAAGGACACTAGGTGACCAAATGCCTGATGCTCCTGCAGCCAGGACTCCCTGCTACTATGAACTGTTCTTGAACTGTGAAACGAAGACACTTTTTCTCCCTTAAGTTTCTTTGGTCAGGGTGTTTGACAACAGCAACAGAAGAGTAGGCTTAGCATCAAACAGCAAGAGGCAGTCATCACTGGGTTGTTCCCTTCCTCAGACAGATCTTTCTTACTATTAGTTGTTTCTTAAAAATCAAACGAAAGTGGGCTTCATACACAGCAGCATAGCAATGTTCAGCATCTTAGGGACAGAGTTTGAAGGTATAGTAGAGTCTAAAACTTCTGAGACACTTTTTCACCACTCAGAATTCACTAAAATAATATTCACTGTGCCTCATTTGGAGAAAGATACTCACATTTTCACACAAGCAAGAAAGTACAGTGTCTCATTAACCACCCCACATGGTAAGATGTAAGTATACCAGTTCCACTTAGCCATCAAGAGTACGGGAATATATGTTTGTAGAATTGTGTTTAACAGTTAATATAGGACAGATAGAGTTGTTATACCCTCCATATCCACCCACAAAACCTAAGGCAGTCATCATAAAAGTCTTCACTTTTCAGCCTTTCAAAGGCTACTTGAAGCAATACAGAGAGCAGAGAGAGAAACAATTATACCCCAGGGGCAATGAAAGAAAATAAATAAAGGTTTAATAGAGGAAATCTAAAATTAGACAGAAAACACAAACAGCAATCAAAATGACCAATACACATCTTTCAATAATAACCTTAAATATCAATGGACCTGAACTCCCCAGTCAAAAGACACAGGCTAGCTGAATGGATTAAGAAACAAAATCCATCTCTTTGCTGTCTACAAGAAACCCATCTCACCTCAAGGACAGGCACTACCTTAAGGTAAAAGGATGGAAAAGAATATTCCAAGCAAATGGCACTAAGAAACAAGCAGGGGTTGCAAT
>NW_008353597.1:627820-638514 GCF_000622305.1 Nannospalax galili
ACAAAACTACAGGATGTTAAGACACAGATTAACCCTAACTCAGTAATAGTAGGGGACTTCAATACCCCACTAACTCCATTAGACAGGTCAACTGGACAAAGAATAAACAGATGTCTCAATTAAATGATACCATACATCAAATGGACCTAATAGACATCTTTCAGATATCCACCCAAGCACCAAAGAATACACTTTCTACTCAGGACCCCATGGAACTTTCTCTGAAATTGATCACATACTGGGGTACAAAACAAATCTTGAAAGATAGAAATAAATTGAAATAATTCCATGCATTCCATCAGACCACCATGCAATGAAGCTTAAAATCAACACTGGAAGAAGCTCTAGTAACTATGCAAATTCGTGGAAATTAAATAACACATTCCTGAATGGTGAATGGGTTAAAGAAGAAATTAAGAAAGAAATAAAAGTATTACTGGAACTAAATGGAAATGATAATACATTAGAATAAAATCTCTGAGACACCTTATAGGCAGTAGGGAAGTTTATATCTTTAAGTGCCTACATTAGAAAAAGCTCTAAGTGCCTATATTAAAAAATTAGAGCCAAAATCAATGACCTAACTCTGCAACTCAAGGCACTGGAAAGGAGAGAACAGACGAAACACAAATCCAGCAGAAGAGAAGAAATAACAAAATCAGAGCAGAAATTAATGAAATAGATACAAAATAATACAAATAATCAATGAATCTAAGAGCTTCTTCTTTGAAAGGTAAACAAGATAGATCCTTAGCCCACTTAACCAAAAAAAAAAAAAGAAAGAAAGAAAAGAAAGAAAGAAAGAAAGAGCAAATCCAAATTGATAGAATCAGAGATGAAAGGGGAAACATCACAACAGACACCCAAAAGATCCAGACCATTATAAGGGAATGTTTTAAAAATCTATACAATACTAAATTTGAAAATCTAAAAGAAATGGATGGATATCTAAAATCATGGGAACCACCAAAGTTAAACCAAGAAGAGAGCAATAGTTTAAACAGACACAAAATATTTAAGGAACTTGAAACAGTAATACAAAGCCTCCCAACTAAGAAAAGCCCAGGCCCAGATGGATTTACAGTAGAATTCTACCAGACATTTAAAGAAGGACCTCCAACCAGTACTACTTAAATTATTCAAAAAGATAGAAACAGAGGGAGAACTCCCAAATTCCTTCTTGAAGCCAGTATCACTCTAATACCCAAACCTGGTAAAGACACAAGCAAAAAAAAAAACTATAGAACCATACCCTTAATGAACATAAATGCAAAAATTCTCAACAAAATACTTGCAAACCACATACAGACACACATAAAAAAATTATTTACCATGATCAAGTAGGCTTTATCCCAGAGATGCAGGGATGGTTCAATATACGCAAGTCAATAAGCATCATTAATCATATAAATGGACTCAAAGACAAAAACCACATTGTCATCTCAATAGATGCAGAAAAGGCTTTTGAGAAAATTCAGCATGCATTTATGTTCAAAGTGCTAGAGGGAATTAGACTGGAAGGAACATACCTCAACATAATTAAATCCATATAAAACAAACCCAGAGCCAACATCGTTCTAAATGGAGAAAAACTGGAAGCATTCCCATTAAAATCAGGAACCAGACAAGTCTGTCCACTGTCTCCACTCCTTTTAAATATAGTGCTTGAAACTCTTGCTAGAGCAGTAAGAGAGGTAAAGGAAATTAAAGAGTACTAACTGGAAAAGAAGAGGTCAAACTATCACTTTTTGCAAATGATATGATATTATACCTAAGAGATCCCAAAAGTTCCACCAGAAAACCCCTAGAACTGATCAACACTTTCAGTATAGTGGCAGGCTATAAACTCAATCTACAAAAATCAGTAGCCTTTCTATATACCAATAACAAGCAATTGGAGAAAGAATACAGGGAAATGCTCCCATTCACAATTGCTGCAAAAAAAAAATGAAGTATCTTGGAACAAATCTGACCAAAGACAACAAAGATCTCTACAACGAAAATTTAAAATTGTTAAGAAAAAGATTGAGGAAGACACCAGGAGATGTAAGGCCCTCCAATGCTCATGGATTGGAAGAATTAATATTGTGAAAATGGCCATCCTACCATAAGCAATATATAGATTCAATGCAATCCCAATCAAAATCCCCATGACATGCTTAACAGAATTAGAATAAAGCATCCTTAAATTTGTATGGAAGCACAAAAGACCCCAGATAGCCAAAGCAACCCTGAGCACAAAGAGCAATATTGGGGGGGATTACTATACCAGATCTTAAAAGATACTACAAAGCTATAGTCTTAAAAACAGCATGGTACCAGCACAAAAATAGACCCATAGACCAATGGGACATCACTGAAGATCCAAACCCAAGTACAGGCGATTTCAGCCACCTGATATTTGACAAAGGTGCCAAGAACACACAATGGAGGAAAGACAGCATCTTGACAAATGGTGCTGACAAAACTGGATCTCCATCTATAGAAGAATGAAACTAGATCCTTGTCTTTCACCTTGTACACAAGTCATCTCCAAATGGATCAAAGACCTCAATGTGAAACTGGAAACCCTGAAACTATTAGAAGAAAATATTGGAAGTAACTTACAAGATATAGGTGTAGGAAAGGATTTTCTAAATCAGAAGTTGCTCACGAATTAAGGTCAGCAATCAATAAGTGGGACCTCATTAAACTAAAAAGGTTCTGTACAGCAAAAGAAACAATCAAAAAAGTGAAGAGAAAACCCACAGAATGAGAAAACAGTCTTCACCAGTGACACATCAGACAGAGGTTTAACATTTAGCATATATAAAGAACTCAAAGAACAAGAATTGAGAAATGAAATGATCCAAATGAAAAGATGGGCTAAAGATCTAAAAAGAGAGTTCTCAAAGGAAGAAATAAAGATGGCTAAGAAACATCTCAAAAAGTGTTCAACATTGTTAGTAATTATGGAAATGCAAATTAAAACCACCCTACGATATCATCTTACCCCAATCAGGCTGGCTAGGATCAAGAGAACAAATGATACCAAATGCTGGCAAGGATGTGGAAAAAGGGAACCGTTCATTCACTGCTGATGGGATTGCAAACTCGTGAAACCTCTATGGAAAACAGTGTGGAGAATTCTTACAAAACTAAAAATGAACCTACCTTATGACCCAGTTAAACCACTCCTTGGCATATACCCAAAGGACTCATCCTACTGCAGAGACACTTATACATCCATGTTTGTTGCTGCTCTCCTTGCAATAGCTAAAAGATGGAAGCAATCTAAGTGTCCCTCAACTGATGAGTGGATAATGAAAATGTGGTACATGTATGCAATATATGTTCTCCCTCATATGTGGATCCTAGCACCAAATCCTTTTAAATTCCAGGTCATTTAAATAAGATGATGCTACACAGCAGTCCCTTCTGCATGAAATGACTACCACCATCACGACTTGACCTGAGCTTGATTGCTAAATAACGTCATAATTGGGCTTGTTGACGGTTGTGCTCATTCATTAAAGGAAGGCCAAACAGGGTCATTGGACCCTCACCACGTTATCCAGCCACCCTTCTCAGCAAACTGTATGTAATTTGGCCCTAATCACACATGGACTCCTGGATTTGGTGAGAGCTAAAGTCTACAATCTGGGGAAGGCTAGGAAGATAAGGAATGACCCAATGGTATAAAGGGTTTCCAGGGATATGGGAATGGAGATATTTTCCAAAAAGAAAAAAATGAGAAAGCCTAAGCAAGTGATGAAGGTCTATTTAGGTGTGCTATGATATATAAAGGATGAGACAAAAATACACATATTCTTAAAATGTCTATGGTCATAGACATGGTCAAGTAGTTTAAGGAACAAAATATATATCTAGTTAAGGTTTATCTGAGAACGTTTGTTTTTTTACCCAAGTCTTATCTACATGGCACATGATAATTAAAAGAACCAGACTGGGGGGGAACTAACTTTATTGGCTGTTTAACAACAGTAGTTTGAGGCCTATACCAATGTGGTCAGAAGGATTTAAAGGACAGTTTTTTTCCCTTTCCCTCCAAGGTAGACTAAGTTCCAGGGGACTATGGAATATCTCTCAAAATGTCCTGTAACTGTGGTGACTGTCCTCTTGCTTAGGGAGGCCATGGAGACCCCACGAGATGGACTTGAACCAGTGTCCAGTCTACAAAGAGGAGGGTCAGCTCAGAGAAAATATCTCATTCATTCTTCCAAGTGAAGCCAGACATGGTCGAACAGGACCTTTGACTTATCATCACATAGATGGAACTGGTAAAAGAAAGGAGACTGGAGTTCCTCCCAAGCCCATGTGACCCCTGAGGAAAAGACCCTCAAATGACCTTAAGTGTAAAAATAAATTGATTTACTTAGACCAACTGTATGGTCTTAAATACCCAAAAGGAAAGAGTAAAGTCATCATCAGTATATTTCTTTAAGAGTTCAAGGGATTACATTTCCCAGACATTAGGCTGAAGTCTATATACAAAGTTATTTAGACAATTATTTCTCACTAACAATTTTCTTCCTAACCATAAAATGCTGCTCAGATGTAAGATTTCAAATCTGGGTCCCCAATACTGTAGTGCCCACCTGTAGCTAAGGGAGAAAACCAGCTATTGTTCTAAAATAATGGATAAATTTGTTTTCTCCCCCTATCTAGAAGCCTTTGAGAGGGAACTGACACTGATTCTAACCACTCCAACAGCTATCAAAATGCCTGAAAGCAAATCCTGACCACTCTTCCCAGCCAACTAGTCCAGCCTTGGAAGATAAAAGAAAAATGAGGAAGAACCCAATAGAGGGATGCTTCTGGAAGCCCTTGTCAAGAAATTCCAATGGACACTCATATGAACATGTGAAAAATGCCATGTTCTGACTTTTCTAGTTCCTTGTCTAGAACTTGTAATGCTAATTACTCTTGCCTTTACTTCTCCTTCACATCTCCTATTCACAATTCAAAGACTTTCTGTTCCCTCTCAACATAGGAGTTATACAATTTGGGAGTTTTTTAGATAGACCCACTGAAGGGGTACTCCAATTGCCTCAGTCTGTGTCCCTGTTCAGCATGGAAGAAGCCAGAGTGGTCTGCATCCCAGTTCCCTCTTGGAAATTTTGGCAACCCCTTCAGAGGATGGTGTGGTAAGAACAGAAGGTAGAAATTGGCTAGGCAGTTAGGGTAAAAAGACCCCCCAAAAAACTGGCCAGTTTCTTGGCTAAAACTCACAATGTCCTTGGGCCTCTTAGGAAAATTCTCTATTCCAAAGGCCAAAAATGTCAAAAATGTTTGGAAGCTTTTATCTAATCCTTAAAAGACTTTAGGGTTACCTCTTCAGAGGGGGCAATGTTAGAGTAGCCAAAAGCCCCATAAAAGAAATAAATCAATCAAAGAAGAAGAAAGAGTACATGACCTTATCAGAAAAAGAAAGTGATGGGAGATATGGGAGGAGTTCGAGGGGAGGGAGTGGGCATGGATTTGATCAAAACACCTTATATGCATGTATGAAATTCTCAATAAATTATTTATTTTTAAAAAGTCTTCCCTCTTCCATTGTCTACACTATCTTTACTGCTTTCCTGACGTGGCTGATAAGCACTTGTAAACAGTGCTTACTGATATTTTCTCTTGGAAGAACACAAACCTCTATCACCATAATTCTGAGATGTTTGCAGGACCTCTCTCCATGGGGCTATTTCAAATTTATTTAATCACTGTTATTAAACATGGAAATATTGAATTCCACCGTATATTTCCCAGAATCCCACTGTAAACATACCTACAATACTGTGTAGTCATTATTGAAATCATGGGACTCCTGCATGCTGCCCAGTATAAGGATTCAAACTACACTGATTCAATATCATAAGAGTACAAGGTTGTCTAAGACCAATGACAGCTTACAACACAGTTGAGCCTGTGTTTCCTGGAGGAATCTGTGCTCTCTTGAAAACTAGAACTACCAACTTCTTCTAGTCAACAACTAAGAACCGATAGGAAAAAATCATTTTGTAGATTATGTGCACTTCTCACCTTTTATTGTCTGAATCCCTGAAAACAGGGAAATCTTGAAAAGGTCATTCCCTAAATTGGCTGCCTTTTAGAGGCATGTTTCCTATAACACATAACAGTATAGAATATAATTAGTAATTATTGTAGCTGAAACCATAGCTTAATCTTCAGTAGGCTTTACTGACGTTTTGTCAAGCCATATGCTTTGCATGATGGTGGTATAGATAAAGATATTAGAGGCCTGTTGCAGACCACTTATTGTGGCTCAGTGCCATCTTCTGAATGGATCACTCAGTCTGCTCACTGATCTCATCTCTGTCCAAGAAGCCCTTCAGGAGGGATTTATTTGAACAGAGATGGTGCCAGTGTGATGTTCTGGGTACTCCTGGTACCTGTATTTCATCATGTCTTTACAAAGTCCCTGACAGACTGACTAACCCATTAGCCAGGCTCCAGGAATCTGGGCTGATCCTTATTTCTGGCTACCTCTCATTGAAGGGAAAGGAAGCACACTGCCCATAGTTCAGTTCACAGATAAGCTTTCTTTCCACACTTCTTATCAGGGACATCGCAAAATTCTATTTCCACAATGTACACAGCTAGCAGCATGATACAGATCCATTAATGTGCCAGATCAAAAAATGGTTTTCTGTAAGTTGGAGATAAAGATTCTGTATGAGGCCACATAGCTAAGCTTAGAGAGAGAGATGGTGTGTCAATCAAGTATCATTAGAGTAGGAGACATATTAACCAGCAGTCTACCTTGGCTTTGAGGCCTATCTGGCTATGCCCAATATACAATTTTCACTTAATTACAGAATGCTTGTTACTGTCTCACACTGTTTCTGGGGAAGGTGAGCAACATCTACTCATCCCAGATAGGGAACCAACAAGAGACCTGAGTAAGAATACCACAAAAAACAATTATGTGAACCAAGGTGTTTTATCAGGGCTACTTGAAGATGAAAGGCTACTCAAAGAAGCAGAAATTACTCAAAAACAGCTTCATTACCAAAGTGCACTGTGGAATTGGTGACAGTTAAGGAAACTGGAAATCTGGAGCACACTGCACCCCTGCACGCAGCTCAACAGTCCTTTCCAGCAGCTGAACCTCTTCCAGGACGCATGACTAGTCTGGTTTCCAGGCAGCTCAGTGCTTCTTTTTAATGTATATTTTAACTGAATTTTTGTACGTTTCATACAAAAAATATTAATCATATTTAGACCCACTCCTCCATATCCTCCCCACTGGATTTCATGCACCCTGTCATATATATTAAGGTCTATCGGGTCAAGTTTTTGTACCCAGATAACCCTTGGTGCAAGTTTATCCACTGGGGTCTACTCAGCCTCTCTAGAGTCTCTTCTGAAAAAAAATCACCTCTCTCTCACCCAGCAATGGGCAGTTGCCAGTCATTCCTTGAGCACAGTTGGGCCCTGTTGCCTATTTCTCCAGTTCTATGTTTGTTTGTTTTTTTTTATTGAGCCTGCATAGCTATCATCACTATTGTAAATTCATTGGGCAAGTTCCCAGAGGCCTGGAAGACTCTGCTTCCTTCTGATCATGCACCACCCCTGGCTCCTACAATCTTTCTTCCCCTCTTCTGCAGTGGTCCCTGAGTAATGGGTGGGTGAGGTTTACTATAGGAGTCTTATCCAGGGCCCTGCACCCTGCAGTGTCTTATATTCTACACCTTGGTTAGTTGTGGCCTTCTGTGTGCATTGCACTCTGTTGCATGAGGAAGATTTACTGGTTCTTTAAAACCTAATAACTTCAACGATGACCAGCACAACAAACTATACCCATGCAGAAGTGGCACTTTTATCTAGGGTTACTCAACAGCTATCTAATTGGACTTAAAGTTCTCTTAATGGGTGTGAAGTCATGGGTGGCACTGTGAACATAGCCAAATACACATGGCTGGAGAGGACATAGATCCTAGAGATATGACAGAGGCCATTACAGAGTTCTTCAACAGGTGAATATGTGTCTGAGAGAAGCCCAGCTGTTCTTTAACTCCCTTTAAACCATCATGCTGTTTTACCTCTAAAGAAATTTCAGCACACACTTGTTCACATAGCCAACTTTTTGGCTGTGAAGATCAGATCACATCCTTCATAAATAAACATCTTGAGTTTCATGTTCACTTAATGCTCCATGATTGGGTGTTAACACTCTATGGGCAAAATCACAAGATAGGAACTATTTTACTAAATATATAACTTCTGTCTGCAGAATGTAGCATGATATGTCTGAACACTTTGCGTGCTCACTGGAACTCTCTTCCACCAGAACTTCTGAGGTTTTTAGGCAATGCCTACTCTGTGCTGATGGAGCACAAGTCAAAATTCTGTATCATATGAGTGGAGTGTCTGTTTGTACCGTAGCATGGATCTGACAAGGGCCCCTTTCTCCCTCTTTCCACTGTTGAAACTGGCAGCATTTCTGACCACCTGGGAGACCATCCATTTGTCTTTTAAAATTCAAAGAACCTCATGATTAGTCTTCAGTCACACTAATAGGTTCAGAGAACATTAAATTGCCATTAACATTAAAAATGATCCTCTCTCTTGCCTCTAAAATTGGGACCCAAGAATTTCCAAAGATGTGCCTTATCTTTGAATTTCTCCTTATCTCCCATACTATTTTGTTTAAGGGATCTTAAGTGTTTTCAGTTTCCCACTCATGAGGCTCAACTGGAGTAATAGCAAATGCTATATTAGATGAAGGTGACATCTGAGGGATAACAGAACTACCAAGTTTCCACCGACTCCTTCATTTCAGAAAGCAAAGGAATCAACTGACCTTAAGCTAAGAGTAACAGTATCATATTTTCCTAATATATAAAAGTACATTGTTTCTTATACCATTTTCTGATTGCATTGAATACAAATTATTTTCTAGACTCGTAGCTACATAAGCATGTGTGTGAATACCATTTCAGAACAGAACCTATGATTAATACAGTTTCAAAATCTCTAAAAATATGAAATTCAAGTTGCTCCAAAATTTAATGTTTGAACATCAGTATGACACAAGGAGCAATGAAAAATAGTGTATCATGCTATCTTCAGTCTCTGTGAAGGGCGTATCATGCTATCTTCAGGCTATGTGTATAGTGTATCATGCTATCTTCAGGCTATGTGTATAGTGTATCATGCTATCTTCAGGCTATGTGTACAGCGTTCAAAACAGAAATGAATTTTGTGTTCATATTCAGGGTCTACCCCAAGATAGCTCATGTAAATGAGAATATCTAAAAAATCCTTTAAAGTACCTCTGGACATATACATTTCAGAAAAGATATGCTTTAATACCTATTAAGGAAATAAACGTGACAATGTGGTCCTTGTCCAAGACTGTCTCCTCATCAGTAAGTCATAGGGGAATCTAGGGAGGATTTTGACCCAGACAGCCTTGGCTTTGCTGATGGACTGATGGCTGCAGCTTTGAAGTTTCCCAGGGATTCATTTTGATCTTTGGTTAATATGTGGCTGAAAGCTGAGGTAGGATAGGCAGAATTATGGTATTCACATGCTACAATAGGGAACTGAGTGGAGAATTGGTGAAATAGTAAGTCATCTCTGCCATCTCTTCCTGTTTGGCAATCTGAGAAACAGGAATTAATTCAAAACAAGTCCTGGGTCCATTTAACTCTCTAAGATTGACTTGGACAAGACTGAGTCAGCCACAAGTCTACCAGTATCACAGATATGATTAAGCCACTCCAGCTAACTCTGTGTGCAGGAAAATCTACTTGAAACTCACTCTTCTGTTTTTCCAACCTAGCAACAAAAACTATTAGCTGAGCCTTCTCAGCCTGCTTTATTTTCCATTTAAAAATTTTTTTTAATAACTACATGATTAGAAGAAGCATTTCATTACAGCTTTAACATATTCAGTAACACGCTCCAGAGCAAGAGTACATCTCTTTCACAAGTGGCTGTAAGCTTCTAGGTTCACAGTTGAATTAATACAGTTACACAATATTGATCTCAGTATAAGCCCTGTAAAATTGAATGAGTTTTTAACTTTTAAAAAAGACTCCATTTCGTTTTAGAATATATTGTTCCTTGCAGAAAGACTCATTGTTTTTGCTACTAACACTGAGATGTTGGAGAATGCATCTCTAATCTGTATGTATCTGATTATTACTAGTCATAATCGGTTGCAATTGGATCCTTGGCACCTGTGTGTGTCTATAAAGTCATCGGGTAGATTCCAATGGTAATGTTTTCCATTTTTTATTTAAAGTTACCTCAGAAGACATTACTATTCATACAGTATGCCTAAGTTTTTCATTTTAGGCAAATTTGTCTTTAAAAATTCAACAGTGACTCTTGTATTCTATAAAATTTTGCTCCCTTCCATAATACATGCAATACATACTTATCAACAAATATTAACAGTTGAAAAAAAAAAAAGCAAAAACAAAGCAAAATACTAAGGATAAAAACCAAGGTGTGAACCCTGCCCTAATGTAAACTTAGTTTTTTTTAGTTGTAGGCAAAGTTTAATCTTTAATTATAACAAGAAAAGAGAGACCAGAGAAAAATAGATGAGACATAATATATTAAAAGAAGGTATTACTTAGCTTTGGCATGACTGAAAACTTACTGGGAAGCAGATTTGGGGGAAAGAAAGCTAAAGGCACAAAAGAGAGAGATGGAGGGAGGGA
>NW_008353597.1:638667-659206 GCF_000622305.1 Nannospalax galili
TGAATCCAGGATTCAGGAAATGATCTTCAGCATTTGTTCTTTATCTTTTTTTTAACAAATATTTCTAATGAAATGAGGGCGGGGTTATCACACTGAAGATTTGCTTGGCTTTGATATTTACTGAGGCTGAACGTTTCCATTTATCTATTGGCCTGTATAGCTTCTCATGAGAACTGTGTATTTAGACCCCTAGCCTTCCACCATAAGAAGCATGGAATCCCATCATTTGTGACAGTGTGGCTGGGACTGGTGAATGTTACTAAAGTAATCAGTCACAGACAAACACTATGAACTCATCATATGTGCCATCAGAGAACACTGCTCTCTTAGCAATTGAGAACAAAAAATGGTTATCTGAGGTCAGAGGAGAGGTAAAAAAAAAAGAGTTTGCCAACAGGTGCAATGTTACAGCTAAGTCGGATTAATTAATTCTAGTGATGTATTGCATAGCAGGATGAGTAAATTGTCAAAAGTGTACAAAGTAGAGGCAGGATTTTAAACATACTCACCATATTCAAATGTAAAATGTTTCATTTAAAGATATGCATCTGGAAATTACCCTGAATTGACCAATAACCAAATAACAACAACAATCATAATAATGACTGAGTCAAAACAGCATATCATAACTCTTAAGCATGTATCAATGTTATGACTGAATCTAGAGGATAAATTTCTATGTATAAAATTACAAGGTTGATCATGAGGAAGGAATTGCAGTGCAGGTTTCTGAAAATTACACACTGAGATCAGATTCACATGAACTTCTTTATCATGTCTGTTTAGTGTAAATGAAGGTGTGTACCGGGCTACTGGTTAAAGCATGGAGGAAAGTGAAGAGGAATGGCCAGCAGAGCTTCGCCACCCTCTCTTTCTCATTTGCAGACCACATTTTACTAGTTAAAACAAATTGGGGTCTTGTAAGGTTATAAACTATATTTTAAAGCTCCATATTGATATTCAAACTTTCTTCATATGCAAAATAAAGCTGATCATTGTCTTACATTGTGATATGTGACTTTAAGTTAGAAACACAGAGAGCATCCTTACATATCAATTTGCACAGACTCCAGTTTCCATGTAATTGCAAAATATATATAAGGGAGTCCTCTATAGAAATAAAGCAAGAAGCTTTTAATGCATCATGAAGTAGTTTGCCACTCATGGAAGTCATTGGAACCATCCTTCTTAACAGGAAATATCTGAATGGGACACATATGTGAGACAGGTTTTCAAATTGTGGAATATTTCCCTCAAGATAGTTATTATGGAGTTATTATCTTCTGTTCATATGATATGCATATGTGAACATGTTTGTGTGTGTGTGTGTGTGTGTGTGTGTGTGTGTGTGTGTGTCGTATGTGAACATGTTTGTGTGTGTGTATGTGTGTGTGTGTGTGTGTGTGTGTGTGCCACAGTGCATGTGTGGAGCTCAGAGAAAAGCTGGGGTGCTGGTCTCTGTCTTCCGTCTAGTTTGAACACAGATCTTGTTGTTCAAACTTTGTACATGAGCCAACGTGACTCTTGATCTTCCAGGCATTCTCCTGTGTCTGCTTCCCATCTCCCCATAGGAACGCTGGGAGTACAGATGCCCTTCATGGCAAATGGTGTTACATAGGTACAGGTGATCCAGACGCAGGCCCTCAGATTGTACAAGTGCTTTACCCACTGAGCCATCTCATCAACCCTCTAGTTGCTTTTGCTTGTGAACTAGTATTATAAAGAAAATTAATATTATAAAGAAAGGCTGGGGAGATGGCTTAGTGACAAAGGACTTGCACCATAATTATAAGGAATGAACTTCATATTCCCAGAACTTGCATTAAAAATGGGCAGGTGGGGCTGGAGAGATGGCTCAGTGGTTAAGAACACTGACTGTTCTTGCAGAAAACCTGGGTTCGAATCCCAGCACCCATGTGACAGTTAACAAATGTTCATCACTTCAGTCCCAGGGAATCCAACAGCTTCTTCTGCCCTCCGTGGGCATTGCATGACATGCGTGCACTTATCTACATGCAGGCAATACACACATACACATAAAATATAAATAATAAATACAATTTTTAAAATGGGCAGGCATGGAGGCCACCTGTATTCCTATCATGCAAGAGGCAGAGAGGGAGATCCCCAGAGCACACTGGGCAACTAGGCTGGCTGGAGTCAGTGAGTTCAAAATCCAGTTTCCTTGAAACAATCATTTGTGAGTTCAAAAGCATTTCTGTAACAGGCTTTATTTTGAATATTCTGAACTATTTTTTAAAAGTTCTTCTTTCCTTTCCCTCTGTTCATCATTTTTCTGTAGGTATACTATCTGGGATGTAATGTTAACAAAGGAACCCAGCCATAACATCTAGAATCATTTCCTTCTTCTAGGAATTGTGACTGGAGGCACCGAGATCATCAGAGATTTAATGAAAACCCTGAGCTTCACAAGCATGAAACTGAACACCGCCCCATTTTTAAAAGCCAGGCAAGGGAAACATGGAACAAGTCACCTTTAATGTAAATGATTATTACTTAATTTACAATGAAATTAGTGCTAAGAAATCTGTAGAAGTTAATAGAATATCATTACCTGGGTAAGTCACACAACATAAAACCTGTAATGCAGAAAGCTGGGCGTTTTTCACACCAGCGCTTGGTTCTCCGTGGAGAGAGCAACAGGGGGTGAAATCCAGTTACCTTGAAGCAACCACTTGGAGAGCTCATACGCATTTCTGTAACAGTCTTTATTTTTAATACACTAAATTATAGAAGTTACACGAGCCAATGCGTTGAAATAATCTAGTTCTTCTATATGGGAAATTGTTTGGAGCCTGTCATTCATTCACAACCTTGTGGACCTCCTATTTGATGTCAGACCTCGTTTTCTTTTCAAAATGTAATTGTGTGCTCTGATTCAAATATAACTGAACTGCTGATACTTGCCTGCAGCCAAAGGCCAGACACAGCATGAGGAAAGCCCCGATTCTCAACCTTCATCCATCACTACCTTTCAAGTAACAGTCACGGAAATCACCTGAGGGGGGAGTGAAGTCCCGTTGCTGGCCGTGCCCGGGCTGAGGAACCCTGAGAGTCAGCACCGCAGTCAACCACACTTAGCTGCAGGGCCCAGTTATTCAGTCTCACACAACTCTCCGTGTTGCTGTGAAGGTGTTTTTAGACATGATTCATATCCACAAGCAGCTGAGTTTAAACGATCCTGTCATGATGGAATCAAGCACACAAAAGGCCCTAAATGCTGAATTAAGGATTTTCTGAGGAAGAACGTCTGCTGTCAACAGTGTCTTCACCCTGACCTGGTGGCTTGGCTGTGCTTCCAGTTTCAGGTTTGTTCTGCAAACACTCATGAACAGTGCACAGATACCCTGCAAGAAGTAACTCTTCAGATGTGCTAGAGTTTTCGGTTGAATGTAATCCAAGTAGGTATATTTTGGAAGTATCAGTTAGTATCCTGATCATTTAATGGAAAAAAGGGTGTAGAAAACTCTTAATATTCTGGTCCACGTAGGAAAACATGATCCTCACCTTTTCTTGAACTCCGACGTAGAACGATAGTTTTTGAGAGATGAGGATGGCAGAAAGAATATAAAAATTGCTGTACTACTTATCAAACTCTGATGGCAGAGAAATGTACTCCAAGAGCCAAAGACCACAGATGCCAACCCAAGATGTTTTACCCAGCAAAATTATATGCTATGGTTAAAGAAGAAAAGAAAAATTTAGGCTGAGAGAGACAGACTAAAATTACTGACTTTCACCAAAACAGCCCCACAAAGAGTACTGGAATCAGGACTACAGAAGACAGAGAAAAAGAAACATAACCAAGTTGGTACAGATGGTAAATAAGTGAAGTTACAAAACGAAAGTAATTAAGACATGTTTTCAATAATAGCTTTAAATATTAATGGTCTCAACTCCCCAGTCAAAAAGACACAGGTTAGCAGAATGGATTAAGCCCTGGAAGCTTGCTCATGTGAAATTGCAGCTGTGATGATTTTGAGCACAAGACCCATGACAACTCAATCAGAAAAAGGCCCAGGGTGGAGTGAGGGAAATGGGATGCAGGCCGGGCCTAGCCTGGGAACAGCTAGAGTCTGATTACTGCTGGATAAGGAGCAGTAGACCTTCCTTAAGATATCTAGATAGGCTGGCTAGGCTCCAGTGGCACAAATACTTAACCAAATAGGACTTAACATGTATAGCTTAGGGGTGCATGAGACCTGGTGTGGAGGCATGGAGGGGGAGGGTAAATTTGATTAAGAGCTGTTACATGAGATCTACAAAATCTCAATAAAACTTTTTTTAAAAAGAAGAAAAATCCTTGTCTACAAGAAGCTTATCTTCAAGAACATGGACAGGTTAGAGTGAAAGACTGGAAAGAAGTATTCCAAGCACAGGGTCCAAGTTCAAATCTCACATTGCTATTCTAATATCTTACAAGATAGACCTCAAACTAAAATTATTCAAAAGAGATAAAGAAGGGAAACTGGTTCTGGTAAAGGGAACAGTGACGCAAATCCTGTACTGGTTTGAGATCCGGTTGGAACCAGTGTGCGAGTGGCTGAAAGCCCCATTGTTTCCACTGGCTTTGTAAAACATTACAACCCTGATATTCCATACTGAGCCTCTGTGTGGTCAAGGTATATGAAATAGGCCAGGAAAAAAAAAGAAATGTTTGGGTGTCGCCATTTCTGGAGAGCAGTTGCTTTGGGAAATGGACGGCATCAAGCATGGTGGGTGCGGAGGGGAGGGGGAGGGCTGAAGAGGTGACTCAGGGGTTAGGAGCAGTTGCTGCTCCTGCAACAAACCCGGGTTTGGTTCACAACACCACACGGCAGCTAACAACTATCCATAACTCCAGTTCCAGAGCACAGGATGCCTACTTCTGGCCTCTGGTGACATTACATGTACATAGTGCACTTATGTACATGCAGGCAAAATAGACACATAAAATAGGGATAAATAAAAAATATTAAAGAAAAGGAAAAGCCAGAGAGAGGGATGGGGTGGAGGCAGAGGGGAAAAGTAGGGAGAGAAAGACGGAGGAAAGTGAGAGGAAAAAGAGAGAGAAAAGAGACGGTTCAGAAAAAGAAGGATTGGAGAGGTGGCTCAGCAGTTAACAGCACTGGATCCTCTTGTAGAGGACCCAGGTTCAGTTCCCAGCAGCCAAATGTTGGATAATGACCTTCTGCATCCCCAGTTACAGGGCATCTGATGCTCTCTCATAATCTCCTCTTCCTCCACCATACTTGAAGCTGTCAACATTTACAAAGCAGCTGCTATTAAAAGATTCTACTGGACAATTATTAAATCGTTCATGGTTTTCTAAGTTCCTAAGCAACTCACACTTCTAAAATAATATTTTCAGAAAGGATTTTATTACAGTTGAAGGGACAAGATTGGTCAGATAATTCATTGCTATGCACGAAGGGTATCAATTTGGGGGCTTCTGTTCCAACAAAACTTATTTAAACAAGACAGTTTATAAATTCTAATCTTTGTTCTCATTTTTAGATAAACTATTTCCTGTGACTGACTTTATAACAAATGACTATGCTACTAATAATATTCAGTACTTTTGGTAATCTTAAACAGAACATGAAAACTGACTCTACGGTCAGGAAAAAAAGATGATCTGAGTGTAAAAATGAGCAACTCTTGTCTGTGAAAGCCCATCTCATTCTTTCACCAGGGCACATCCGTGGCCTTCACTGGCCTCAAGACCAACATTCCTGGGACTTTGGAATCCACATCTGGACTCCAGCACATAGTTCAACACCTACCTTGCTTCTACTTCTAGATTCTTCTAATTCTTGTTTAATGTGGTTAGTTTAGCTGTGAGAACTGGCTACTGACTCATTAGGGAATGGAAACCTGGTGAGAAGGTATTTTCACCTTATCAGACAATTCTCCAATCTCAAATACTCTCTACTAAATTACTCAGCTTAATCACTATGCAAATTACCATCCCCATTTTTCTTTCTCCAGATTGAGAAAAACTGAGGGCCTAGGGTGCAAAGCAGGAGTCCTCAGTACATACTCCTTCCCTTTAAAAAATTAGGAAAAATGAGGAGAGCAAGTGGGGCCAAATTCGACGGGAGGCAAAATCCACTAAGCAAAACGTGGAAGAATGCAGGTGTCAGTAAAATGAAAGCCGAGTTTGCAAGCTAGGGTGAAATTCCAAATTTTGAGGCAGAAGGCCAGAAACTTAGGGATGGGTTGGGTGCAAACCAAGAGCAGAGACTAGAACAGGATAGTCTCCGAAACAGGTGCCTGACACCTGTCTATATGGTAAACTCGCCAAGCGTTAAATGTTTATGAAAAATAAAAAAAGTTTTCTGCATGAAATATATGATGTTTCCTCCCCCCAAACCTTTGCACACACATATGGTTTATGTGTGTAGTGTGTGATTTGTGGTGTGTGTGTGTGTGTGTGTACGTATGTGTACATGGTATATATATGCCTTAGATGCATGTGTGGGAGTTAGAAGACATATTTATGGGACTCAGCACCCTCTTCCCACCACATGTGTTCTGGGCATCAAATTCAGGTCATCTGTCTTGGCAGTAATTACCTTTCCCACTGAGCCATCTCGCTGACTCTCTGTATACTTTTGAAGCACTATTGATATAGATAGAGGATTTTCCATTTACATTTACAGAAGAGGCTCCTCAGCTTGAAGCCCTGCTGGGTTATCTGGCAACTGGCAGAGTGAATTGGTCAAAAGTTTATTTTCATCTGCAAATAAACTTGACCACAGGGAAAGAGAAAAAAATCTCAATAAACTTAACCAAAGAATAAAGACTTCATGGATGAGGCTCAAACAGCCTACGGGCTCTCAGGAACATCAGTCTCCTTTTCAGTGATGGTTGCACTTGGTTGGTTTCTTGCATGCTGTTTCTATGACAACACTTAGTGACATAGGATGGAGGGGCAGAAACAGAACGAAAATAAGGATTTAACAAAACTGTATTTTAATAGACTTAAGCGTGTGTGTGTGTTCACGCATGTCTGTCTGTGTGTGTGTGTGTGTGTGTGTGTTCATGCATGTATGTGTGTAGGGTATTTGGATTTCTTGGAGCTAGAGTTACAGGTGTTTGTGGGTGCTGGGATCCAAATTCTGGTCTTATGATAGAGCAAAGTCATAAATACTCTTAACCACTGAGGTCATCTCCCCACCCCACCCCCAAACCTTGTTTATTGCACAGCAAATAGTGCTTCCTAAATAGCAATCTGCTGATTGAAAGCTACCTTTTAAGAAGAGTGTTTTACCTCCCTTTTCAATGACAGTGGGGCACTGTCGAGCTTTGGCATTTGGAAAGGTCCCTGGCGATGGTTCTTAATCTTCATTAATACCATGACTGGATGTGGAATAAACTAGGAGACACCTCAAAATCTGCCTTTGGGGGAATTTCCAGAAAGGTAACAGTTGTGAAGACACACCTTAGCTGTGGACAGCAGCATCCCGTGGGCTGGAGTCTATGATAGAATGAACTGTACATCTCCAGAGCTGATGCCACTCTGCTTTCTCCAGAGAGACCAGGTACATTGTGCCCCTGCAGCCCAACTGGAGTCCCTCTGGCCACCATGACTACCCCACCATGATAAACAGTTACACTCAGACTGTGAGCCCACATAAACCCTTCCTTAAGTCAGGTATTTTGTCACAGTAATGAGACAGCAACAAATGTAATAGCCTGTAGTGTAAGAAGAGATGGAGGAGGCAGAGGACCAAGTGATGCCCAGTGGGGACCAGAGGAAATCAGTGAGGAAGCAACACACCCACAATGGGGGGTTTCCTCCTCTGCACATTAAAGACATGCTGAGCCTCCTGAGTGTCATATAATCTACCAGAACCTATGAGGGATGTAGGTAGTGGGATTTGGGTTTTATGGTCATTCTTGCTTCATTTATAATCACGAGTGTTTTTTAACTCTAAAATTACCTGAATCTAAAATTTTCAAAAACTAAACCTTGAACATGTTAAAAAGTATCAAGCTGTATTCAAGAAAAGGAGTGTTTTCAACCGGGAATGGATGAAAAGAAATGAATAGCAGTGTTAAGGGCATGCCACTCACTAGCATGCACAGGATCCAGGAAATACTGGATTCTGTGATCTCAATATACACCAAACTTTAATCAAAACTAGATTTCTTAAAAATTCTGGGCCCCAAGACCTAAAAATGACATTCTAAAATTAAATATTGAGTGACCTTTATTCTACAATTGTCAGCTGCATTTTTCTAAGAAAACATTACACTAAAAATATCATCCCATTCTAGGTCACACTTTTCATTGAAGGAACTCACCAGTGCTGATAGAAGCTTTTCCCTCCTTGTCCCCATTCTGCCATTTTCCTTCATGCTGTTCAATTTCTCTCCTCAGATCTTAAACTTCCCTTGTTGCTACTTAACTCCGCACACTGCTCAGTGGCCGTCGGACCATCTTAACCATTGCTAGCTCGTCCTTTCTAATGTATTCCCCTCTTGATCTTATACTCAGCTACCTATTTTTACAACCTCTCAGACTCTCCTTCCCTTTTCCTAGTTTATTATTTCTATAATGTGTCAGTACCTACATCCAAATAACTATTCTCAATTCTCATATCCCTCACAAAAGAAAATATTTTTCTCTAAAACTAGCTATAAGGATATTTAGTAAGGCTCTATAAGGTGTTTATAAATGCTGTAACTTGGTATAAAGGTTCTTTAATATTTTATTTTTATTATTTTTATTTTATGTGTATGAGTACATTGCCCACACGTGTGCATGTACAACTGGGTCATGCAATGCCCACAGAGGTCAGAAGATGCACTGGAACCCTGGGAACTGGAGTTATGGACAGCTGTTAGCCACTGTGTGATGCTAGAAATGGAACCCAGGTCTTCTGCAAGAGCAGTTAGTGCTCTTAATTGCTGACCCATCTTTCCAGCCCATGATTAATAACTGACATCAGGCTCCATAAATTCTCTTCAATATTATGGTTTTACCCAATTATTTATTTGATGCATGTAAACACTAAAGAACTGTAAATTCTTATAAATCCTCTAAATTTCTGTAACTATGTATTTCTGTCTTGTCCCTGTCATTAAAATTTATTAAATCTCTTCAAACTGTAATATTGTTTGCTCTCCACTCATTCCAGAATCAAAGGACTTAAAACTTCATGTGAATGAATTGCGCTAGAACACACCCAGCGGGGCAGGCAGAGGAAGACAGCTCCAGAGCTCGCAAGGACTGGCTGTCGGCAGGTAAGCAAATGCTAGTTCTGCGCCACAGTTCGTCACACAATTCCCGTAGAAGACACGCTAGCCTGAAGTCTGTAACAATGGGGGAGGTGTAAAAAGTACAGTGTAAAAGCATAAGCTTACAAAAGTCTGAAACTGACTTGTGAGACTTGCTCATGGCCGAACAACCGTTAAGAACAAGGCTGGAGAGACGCTCTGCGGGGAGGAGCACCTGATTCTCCAGCAGAGGACCAGGTTTTGGTTCTGAGCACCAACGTGACAGCTGGTAACGGTCTGTAACCCCAGTTCCAGGGGCTCCCCGCACTCTTGTCACCGCCACAGGCATTGCATTCACGTCTTACTGAGTTCAGGCAAAATATTCATACACATAAAAGAAAAATAAATCAGAAAATAATGGAAGGTGGAGTGATGACATTGAAAATCAAATGCATTCTGACTTTCATCAAGCATTTTTAATATGGTATTTTATTAATTCTTCCAGAATTTCTAAATTCACACAGCGTATTTTGATCACAGTGTCTACCATCACAGACCTGGTCTCTTTTGTTTTTCTGGTGTCTCCTCTCCTCCCATCTAAACTAGCTCTCACTAAGCCCTTCTGGTTTTCTGGAAACCTTTCAAGGGACATGGAAGTCACCTGGGAGAAAATGGAGGTTACTTGCCTAAGTTCAATTTCATTTGTAATACAGTTGCTAATCCCATTAAATATTCAACATTTAGCATTAAGTTAAAGGTGCATGTCTTTAGAGTTTGCAATTACTCACTTACCCAGGAAAAAGTAAAGAAAAATAGAGTTGGAGCGCTTCTGGAAAGGGTTTCTATATGAATACTATTTAACATATGAGAAATATTATAAAATCATTTTTTCCTTTTTTTTACTTTTTAAAGTTTTAATAACTACATGATTAGAAGAAGCATTTCATTTCAGCTTTAACATATTCAGTAACACACTCCAGAGCAAGAGTACATGTCTTTCACAAGTGGCCATAAGTTTCTAGGTTCACAGTTGATTGTAAAATCATTTTTTTAATTTTATTGGTATTATATTTTAAATGTTTTATTTTTATAATATATTTTAATGTATTTTTGTGGATTTTACACAATACACAATCATTTTCAGACCCCCTTTCCCTCTGGGCACCCCACATAGCTCACCCATAGGAATTCATGCACTCTGTCATATACATTAAGGCCTATTGGATCAAGTTTGTGTACCTAGATGGCCCTCTGTTTGAGTTCATCCCCTAGAGCCTCATTAAGCAGTCTAGTGTCACTCCCTTAAAGAAGAGCGACTCTCGCTCAGTCAGCACTGATCATTGTAAATTTCATTTTTTTTCTTTTTCTATTTTCATAGGTGTAGGGGAAGTACAAAAAGAAGCTTGAATTTGATGTCAGATTCGAACCTCTGCTGCTCTTCCACATATTCATTGAGGTGGAGTCTCTATGTTAACCCCAGAGATCACCACCATGACTTGTGTGGCTGGCCAGCTTGCCCTGGGGATCCTGACTCAGTCTTCCTAGGTCGACCTTCCTTCACAGTAGGTCGCCATGCCTGCCCAGCATTTTTGTGGGTTCTAACTTTCTGAAGTCCAATCTTCCCACTTGTACATTTCCCCAAACCCAGTATCTTCATTTAAGTAAAGCACAGTCACATACATGAATATGCATTTGTCTCTCCCCAAATACATAATGTACCCAGTGCCTCTTCTAAACACTGTGGAAAACTACAAATTAGCAAGAAAGTCACAGGAGGATGTTGTACAATGTGGAGGGAGTAACAAAGGCCAAGATGCTGGCTGAAATCTAACGGCTGGAAGCTTCTGCACACAGGGTCGTTTAGAGCATTCTCCCCCACTCCTGAACCCCATCAATCTTTATTTATATAGTCATACATGTAGCATCTCTCTCTATGTGTGTATATATATAATTTATTCATAAAATAGGTTTATGTATAGGAACACACATATGACTACATGCATTTGCACGTCTGCATGCATATGCTTTCCCTCGCACAGTACCACAACATTGTGTAGCTCGTTACTGAATAGGACTTGCTTTTCTTCACAGGTTCCGGGACAGGCAATATGACTGTCCTTCAGGAAATCTCCTCTTCTCCTCATTTGATCATATCAGCACATCATCTAACCATTTTCTGCATACTGAATTCTAGCATGACCCTCTCATTTATGATAACTCCATACAATGATTCTCTTCCATTCAAACCCATTGAGTTTGAGGTCAAAAGTTTTTATAGCTCAACTTTTAGCAATGTCTGGAATATGACTAATGGACTCAGAATTCCTATATATTCCTGCTGTAATTCATATTTAATTGACAGTAGAAATGTCAAAGGCTAAATTCCATAAACATATTGCTAAACAGACAAGTTGCATCATATGCCCATTCCAAAGCTTAAATTTAAGTCATAAATTCATGATAAGCTTTGTATGAAATAACAGATGATAAAGTGATTTGTAAATTGTAATATAATTGCTAATTATTATAATCATTAATGTTAACTTTAAATGTAATTTAAATTGTGTGAATTGTATGAATTTTTATCAACATGAAATTTTATGGGCATATTGTTAATTTGAAAATTATATTATTTGGAAATTAATATTAATTTCTTTAATAAATTATATATTTATATAGCTGTATTGCAAAGAAGTAACAGGGACTGGGGATCTGGTTCTGCAATTAATAATGCTTGCTGTACAATCATGAGGATTGGAGTTCATTTCTCAGAACCCACATTGGCCTGCTTTCCAGTGCCTGTAACTCCAGTTCAAAGGGACCCAACACCTCCTCTAGCCTCTGCAGGTACTGGCACACACATGTGCACAAAGATTCACATGGATATCTACATACAGACATTAAAACAGAGAGGAAAAATTATTTTTTGAAAGAAATAATAGAAACACCATGATCGCTAAACGAATGTAGTGGGACTATGGTCAAGAGGATAAAATGACTTTGTTTCAGAAATTTCTGCGGCACACAAAAAAACCTCAAGAAACTCTTAGAAAAGCTCAGAATTAATCCCTAGGTAATCTATGTTGAAATAAAGCTTTCAACATTAAAGAGAAAAAAAAGACTGCTGCAATTTGTCAGGAGAAATCTGAGGTGAAAAGCAACCCACCCGTTCCCTACGCTCTTTGATTTGATTAATTTGAATGAACATCTCTAAGTGAAAAGACTCACTAAATTATCCCTTAGAACTACGACAGTGTCTGATATGGCTCATCAGGTCACATTTGTTGGCCTTTCCTGCTCCATCTCGCTCCTTAGATTCATTTACAAGATTATATGCTAAACTCAGCTACTAAATTTTATACTATTTACAGTCTGTTTTTCCAATCTGTTTTGACCACATAAGGCAAAAGTCACAGCTATCCAATTAATTCCTCTAATTAATAAACTCAAATTCCCCTTCAGCTGTTGATGGGCTGCTTCATGCTGTCCTTCTTTGTCTCTCGCTTTCCTTCCGACCTACTTGCATGGAGCCTTCATGATTTGGGCAGCATGCCAAGATTTCCACAGCTTTTACAAACACATTAAAATCACATTTAAGGCCTGCCTGCGAATCTGTCTGTGTATGCCACTGTGGTGCGTGCAGCTCCCGCAATTGTCCCACATGTGCCTCTAGCCTCTTGATGTAGCTGCCCAGTTCACCTCTGAAATGGTCTCTCCAGGTTCATATTCTTCACATCCCATGCTGGACCACAGGAGGGTGTGGATAGAGCCCCAGCAAAATTCACATCTACACACACACAACTGTCACTTCCTCTTCCACCAGCATGATAAAGCAGAGGATCAGGTGATTATAAGAACACATCCTTGACTCTCCTCAGTAAGTATTTGTCCCATACATTTATTTCTTGCTTTTAAAACTACAATGAACTTCTTATAGTTTCTCATCAAAATTTATAATCTGTAATTTCCTCTTAACCAATCCTAACCTGCCACTGATTATCAGAAAACAGAAATGATATCGGAAAACATTTTTTCCCCTGTAACTGACATTGCCTGGATGAATCTTTGTGGGAGACAGGCTTGAGCCTAGGGTGAAAGTCTTATTGACAGCCATACAGCAGGCCCAAGGCAATGGCCTGACCGCTGTAGCCACAAGGAATGTCTTATGACATTTGCTCCCATTGGCTGATCATGAGACTGGTGCCTAGAGCTCCCCACTCCCTAATCACCACCCTTGGAACCCAAATTGCAACACTTAGATATTGCAACAAAGTCATGTGGTTTCCAGGCATCCAGGCTCTGTAATCTGAAACCCAGTATGCTAATGAGGCTTCCTACCCACTATTCTGTGATAGGACGTTAAGTGTGTTATGCTAATGAAACTCTAAGTCTGTTATGCTAATAAGGTATCCTACTTGCTGTGCTGTGATTGGACCGCTATTCTGTGATAGGACGTTAAGTGTGTTATGCTAATGGGACTCTAAGTCTGTTATGCTAATAAGGTATCCTACTTGCTGTACTGTGATAGTACACTAAACCTGTTATGCTAATAAAGTATCCTACTTGCTGCACTGTGATTGGACCACTACCCCTATATAAGCTTGTGCCTTCCAGTAATAAAGCATATCTGTGTCACTGAACCTGGTCTCTTGTGCCCATGAGAACGAAGGAGTGGCACCCATGAGAACGGAGGAGCAGTCGCCACTGGTGGTGACCGCAAATCTTATGTTCTATTCCATTAATTCTCTGTGTGTAAGCTCAACGAAAAGGAGAATATTGTCCTCTTGCCTGGTCTTTATTTTCTCTTTCTTTTCTTCACTTTAATAAAATTTAATAAAATTACTGAGGTAAATTCCATCAATCCACCGGAAACTGTCATATAATATGTCTCTCAGAACACTAATAACACATGCATCATAGCACAAAGTGGTCAATGTGGTTGGTCCCTGAGTTAGGCTGGTTCGAAAAGGTCATTGTTTTATTGTTGGTACTTGGTAGAGCAGTATTAGATGTGCACACACCTTGGAGAAACTTCTTGCATATATGTGTGTGTGTGTGTGTGTGTATCTGTGTGTCTGTGTGTCTGTGTGTGTGTTCAACATACTTGCAAATCAAGCAGCAATTTTTAAAATTAATTTATTATTTTATGTGTATGAGTGTATTGCCTGCATGTATACAAGCGCAACCGTATTGTGCAGTGTATGCAGAGAACAGAAGAGGGTGTCAGATCCCCTGCAACTGGACTTACAGATGGTTAGCTGCCATGTGTGTGCTGGGATTTGAAACTGGGTTTTCTGTAAAAGCAGCTAAAGCTCTTAACCACTGAGCCATCTCTCTCCAGCCATAACCTTAAATTTTTTTATGTGTATTTTATTGAATTTTTGTGCATTTCATACAAAGCATCTTAATCATCTTTGTACCACCTCCCCCATCTGTACCCCACATAACTACCCGCCACCAAATTTCATGAACTCTGTCATATATGCTAAGGTCTATCACGTCAAATGAGTGTACCCAAATTTCCCTCAGTGCACCTTCACCTATTGGAGACTAGTCAGCCTATCTAGAGCCTCTCCATTAAAGAAGATATTCTCCCTCACCCAGCAGTTATCAGCTGCCAAGAGTTCTTCAGATAAGTATGGGACCTACTGCCCATTTCCCAAGTTCTATGCTGGTTTTTTGTCTGCTTGAGTTTGCATGGGTCTTGTTCATGCTGACATCATTGCTGTAGGTTCATAAGCAAGGTCCCAGGAGCTGTAAGACTCTTTTTCCACATGGTCTTGTACCTCCTCCTCTGGCTCTTACCATCTTTCCACTCCCTCTTATGTAGTCGTCCCTGAGACCTTGGTTGGTAAAGGTTAATACAGGAGTCCTGTCCAGGGACCCAAACTCTACAGACTCTTATTTTATACACTATGGCCATTTGTGACCTTTCCTGTTCATCTCTCGGTTGCATGAGAAAGCTCCACGGATGAGAACTGAGAGATGCATTAGTGTTCTCTCTACTCCTTGTTCCACTACGTTCTATGAGCCTTGGGTATAGAGTTTCCATTGCAGATGTGTCACTTAGGGTTGGACATCTCACAGCCACTTTTTCTCTGTTTGTAACAAGGTGTGGAACTCTGTAATAGTCTCTGTCTGATGCAAAAAGAAGCTGCTTTATGAGTGGTGACTGGCATACTTGTCTGTAAATATAAGGACCCATATTTAGCATACAGTAAGAAATTATATGTGTGATAGATTAGGGTTTTCTCTGTGATCTATTAGTTCTCTAGTCATGTGTTTTTGGATGTTAACAGGGGCACACATGAGTTTCCTCCCACTGAGTGGGTTTTAACTCCAATTAGATAGCTGTTGATAACCTCCTAGATAAAAGTACCACTGTCGCCCCAATACGGTTTGATGTGCTAATATTTGTTGTGGTTATTAGGCCTTAAAGCTGGGGTTTGACAATTAACTGATATTCTCCCTTAACAGCTTGCATAGTGTCCTCCAAAGCTATGAGAGCTAGACTTCAGGGAGGAGGTTTGAGGTCAGTTCTAGCTCTACTTCTCCAAGTTTTTGTCTGAAGTCTGTCCTGTCTTCAGCAATAGTCTTATCCTCAAGTTCTGGAAAACATTTTTTAATGATGTATACTCACCAGCAAGATCAAAGTTTACCTTATGGTAAGTTCAGGGAAACATTTTTCTGTCACTTTAAGACTACATTCTTCAATCTATAGAAAGAAGACAAATGTGCTCTGGTGTGCATATGACCATCTGTATACTAGTTTATAGTGATCATATACAGAAGGCAACATGACACAACTGTGTTCCCGACACTAATTATGTATCAGGCCAATTGCACAACACTTTAAAAGATAGAAAAGTCATATCTCATGATATTCCAAGATACCAGTCCTACTGTGTGTCCCATTTTCCCAAAAAGTGAAAAGATTTCAATAGCCTAAGCACCTATCCATATTTTTCATGATTAACAGGGATTCAGCTGAGGTTCCAAACCATATCTTTCCTCTCTATGATCCAAACTCTTATTGCAAAGTTTATTGCAAAGTTATCTAACAAAGCCGTGTGAGGGAGTTATATTTCCAGTGGGTCCTGCAGAACTAAGAGATTTATGGCAAAGAGAGTCAAAATAATTTCTAAGTTAGTGTAGCAATATCAATTTTTATGGGGGGAACGTTCCAAATGCCTTGAATCACAAGTTTGAAGATGACGTCCGTCCTGTTGTTCAGAATTAATACAACAAACCGGTAGTTGAAGAATATAACAAATATAGCATTGAAAAATTCACCCACACATGGAAAATACGTAGCCTATTGGTTTTATCTGCAAGTATAGATCAAGGGATTTTTTAAATGAAGGCTACATGCTGTGCTAAGCACAGCTGAGCACAGTATAGGCATGTGGTAAATAATGTATGGTTGATTCTTGAGAAGACTTGCAGACTGACACCAGGAAAAGAAATAAGGGAAGTTATTTACCAGCAAAAATCATGGAAATGATCCAGGGTACAAAATTCAAAATAATTCCAAATATAGGAATTCTAGATACAATGTTTCTAAATTTCCTACATGATAAGAACTATCAAATAGGTGTAAGTTCTGAGGTTCTTGAAAGGAAATCAGTCTCAGAGTTGATTTGCTTCCGTAAATGACTGATGAACATGTGTAAGAACAGTGCATCTGAGTCTGCCCACGGCTCATCATTATTGTCAACTTGACTAGATTTGAAATTGCCTATAAGACACATCTCTGGGTGTCTGAGGGCATCTCCAGAGATGTCCAGCTGAGGACAGATGAAGGTCATGTGGTGGGCTGCACCGTGTCCTGGCCTGAGGTTACAGTCTAAAAAGAACTAAAAGGGAAGGAAGCCAGCTGAGTGCTACCCCCTCTCCCTCTCCCTTGCCCATTCCCTCCTCCTCTCTCTCCCCTCCCTCTCTCCATCTCTGAAGATACAATATAAACAGCTGCCACATGCTCTTGCAGCCACAGATAGATTTGCTGTCCAGGCCACACCTTCCCCAGCGTGAGGGGCTGTATAGCAAACTGCGTCAAAATAAACTTTTCTTTCTATGTGACTTTTTCAGGTATTTGGCAACATCAATGAGAAAAGTAAATATGACACATGCCAAGGACTAGGCAATAGATAAAACGTAACAAACATAAACTATATGTACATACCTATTCACACTCGAGAGATTCATACCTTAACAGCTGGAACTGTGTCCACCACAGCATTCTCTACTTGAAGTAGGACTTCAGAATGCCGGTTCCCTGGGCTGTGTCCAGTAACACATGCCCATATATCTGTATGCTCTTCAGTTAATAAGTATTCAGCTAGTCCATTGACAATCAGAGGCATGGAATCTGTACGGGCTTATACGCTTCCACACAGTCTATCACACAGTCTATGACGGGATCTAGAAGTACCTCAGGGACAAACAACTGAGCACGTCCTTAAGGGAGTTTATATTTTGGATAGTGAAGGTAGGTTGACCCATCACAAACATGGGCCACAGTACTCCATGGGCTGATGTCCTGGACCGAGTAAACAGGGGAAACACACTATGCACCCACACTCATCTCTGCTTCCCCACTGCAGATGCAACGTGACCAGATGCCACCATGACTTTCCTGCCATGTATCCATGAATTTGGAACTAAATAAACCATCCCTTTAGCTGCTGTCATTGGCTATTAGAGCAAAAAGCAGAGTAGCCGACGCACAGTGTAGAAGATGCTTCCGTAGCTGGAAAGATTTAGATAACAAAATGGAAACCCTTCCCACTGGTCCTATTTCTGGACAGATGTCTTTACATTAGGGAAATAATTGGGCTTGCCCAGTGTTGTAGTTCATAATGCTAACGGATCCCAAGGAAGGTGAGAAAGGCACGACTTTTGGAAACAAATTCTTCCAAAGGCAAACCGAGACTGGAGCGAGATCTTATAGTCCTGAATGTCAGTCCTGGGCCCATTTCAGTGCATATTGACCTTTGAATTTAGGGTTCTGGCCACTGATCTCAACACATTCCGCATTCAGTGAGAACACAGCAATTGCCCTTTATAAGACGCATAGTCAGTGTTTCAAGTTTTAATGCTCTGGACACTTTTAAGAGAGCTTTTCATCACAGACAGTTTCCAAGTAAGAGAATAAAGCATTTCTTCCATCTAAAAGTCTGTGCTAAAGGCTTCAACTTCAGAGATTTGCAAACTGTGGTTTAAATAATACACCCTGGGCAAGCTATTATAGGTGTCTGAAACTCTCTGTTCACCTAGGGAAGGGCTCTGCTGTATGTGACTCTTCCATGACTCATGTCATTCATCCTGAAACCTTTTCATTAAATCAATGCCTTTTGCTATGAAATCGAGTACAGAGAGTTCATCTTTTGTTACCCAGACATGGAGCCTCCAAGCCTATTAATCATTTTAATTTTCTAAGGAGGATAAAGTGCAGGATGAGTGGTTTGAGAGATTCTTATTTGCAATGATTATCTAGTATGGATGGCAGAAAGCATTTTAGTCTTTCATTTTTTTTAAAGGTTATTCCTTTGTGTTATGGAGTATGCTACAGGGAGCCATCCTCTGCTGCCAGCCAGTAAAGGAGATGACCTTAATGGAGCTCCTTCACATCTAATGTCTATGACTTTTTAATTCACTTATCCTTTGGGCATGAGAAGAGCCTTCCATCATTACTTTCCAAATGTCTAACTACCAACGTTACTTCAAGAAATCCTCCTGAGATATATTCAGGTTTTCTGTATTGACAGACCTTCTTGGTCATGTCTCTCTCTGCCACAGTGGATGTAACATTTCAACCCTGCCGGAGCAACTTTCCAGAGCTCCTCCAGGCTTTTACTGAGAAGCTTGATACAATGTCTCCTTCCATGACAGATGTGAAAGCATATGGCCACTGTTCTATGACAGGTAGGGATCCAGCAGCCCTCCCTGCTGAATGCTTATCTAGGTTAATATTCCAGAGACAGAAACAGAGTTTTACGTGTTGTTTATATAATAGTGTTTCTCCTCCTATTTGAAACTCAAGTTTCCTATTTTGTCACTGTTTATTTTCTTGAATAAGCAAAGCATACCCTAATATTCCTGTTCTCAGAATTCACAGTGGAAATGTGGCAGATAAGTGACTTTGGATAAAATGAAGATTGTTTAAAGAAACAAATTCATGTGCTCATTCAGGAATCCTCCCCACAGCAGAGTTCCAGTACTCTTAAATGTATCAGTCTAGAATATGCTATGCCAAGTTTGCAAACTACATGCACACTCAGGGTGCAGCCACATTTTAGAAAGACTGGTACCCTTGCCAAAATAACTGGCTTTGGATGTAATGAAGCTATGAATGTGAATTTTAAATAAACCTGTTTGTATAGGCGTACAAAATACTAATTGTTAAACTGAACAGATCAATATAAGCTGAATTACTAAAAATTATCCTGCCATATGGTGTCTCAGGAATACATAACCAGAAAGTGGAGATTCCCCCTCTCAATTAATGTGAAACCCCCAAACAAAAACTGATCTGGTAGCAGGTATGAATCTGGGTCCCATAAGCAGTTGATGCCAAGAGCCCCATGGCTTCATGGAAACCATGAAAGAGGGTTTTAAATGTGAAATGCCCTCAACAGACTCATCTATCAAACACTTGTCAAGCTGGCGATGTGGTTTAGGAGAGTGTACAACCTTTGGGATATGGTACCCAGCTGCTGTAGGCCGACCACCAGGGGTAAGGCATTGAAAGGGCTATAGGCCCCCAGTTCTGGTCTAGCAACATCTGAGCAAGACAAGCTGCATGCCCCATGGAGCACATCAGCCACACAGACCAAGCCTCTATAGGTGTCACGAAGTCTCTGCCTTTGATCTGAGAGCCACAACAGTCTGCTCCTTTAAGTTCCTTTTTCAGTTATTTTGTCACAATTATGAGAAAAGTAATTAATTCAACAGTCTCCCTGCCCCTCCCAAAGGCAAGGTGTCACGAAGTCTCTGCCTTTGATCTGAGAGCCACAACAATCTTCTCCTCCTTTAAGTTCCTTTTTCAGTTATTTTGTCACAATTATGAGAAAAGTAATTAATTCAACAGTCTCCCTGCCCCTCCCAAAGGCGTAAGTTCAGATTAATAGACAGTGGGTAAAAGGGAAGCTTTGGTTTTCCGTTATCTACCCCATGACTCATGAGAAGTGTCCCTTCAGTGAAAACTCAAATAAAGGCCACTATCAATGCTGAGGAGTTCAGAAGCAGAGATGGGCTGGGCGAGACGTGTCACTTCCTGTTCATTTCTCCTTTTCACAAATACCATGCCACT
>NW_008353597.1:659795-667933 GCF_000622305.1 Nannospalax galili
AAACTGATTTGCCCTTTTTTATAGATTAAACTTTAGGTTTGTTAATGGTTTGCCAAAAAACCCTCATGAGGACACAGATACATGGTTTCCAGTTTCTTTTAAGTCCATCTCTAAATCTCTGTATTAAAATAACTGTGTTAGTGTCTCATTAAAACTTCCCTGTGTTACAATAACATTGTAAACTGAAGATCGTGTGCACCAGGTGTTGCTCTCCCAGCACCTTGTTCCTCAAGCACAGCATCTCTTGAATATCTGTCTGAATTCAGAAAGTGCTACTGTGCTAGGTGGTTTTCTGATGCTGTGAATAAATGCCTGATAAACATAGCTTAAGAAAGAAAGGATTTATTTTGTCTTACAATTACAGAGCAATCAAGCCCACCATGGTGGGAAAGATTCAGCAATAGGCAGGGAAGGCTGGGCAGAAGGGGCAGGAAGTTGACCGATTACATTTTTACCCACACAAGGGAGCAGAGGGAGAGAACAGAAATAGGGCAAGACAATTAATTCCCCAAACCTACTCAATAAACCCTCAAAGCCTGCCCTCAGCGATGTAATTCTTCCAGCAAGACTCTACTGCCTAAACGTTCCATGACCTCCCTAATGAGTGTCACCATTTGAGGAACAAATTGAAAATCAGTTATGTATGATTAAGCATGCAGGTTTTAATCACCATAAATTTATAGTATACACAATAGAAATAAGAATATTCCAAGTATCAGGTTTGGAAAGTCAGACCTCAGCATTTGTGCTCTCCCATCATTCCACGGCTGTGGTTAAAATCGGTAAATTTGCACAACTTTTTATCATACTTTTATGTTATTTTGTGTAAAAGCTTCTCTCACTGCCCAGCCTAAGCAGTTGCTGGAAGACACACCCAATCTGTCACCCATCGACCATACCAAAAATGTCTACAAATGTGGCAAAGATATTTTTGGATGACATCATGTTGCATGTCCAAAGTTTGGACACCAGTACTATAGTTATCATATGGAATGTGTTTAGTTTTTTATATTGGTTGAGCTTTTTTATGCCCCAGTACGTGGTAAATTTTAGAGAAACTTCCATGGGCTGTTGAGCAGAATGTGACTTCTTTGGTGTTTGGGTGGAATATTTGGTAGATGTCTGTTAGGTCCATTTGATATATAGTATTGTTTAATTCAGATGTCTCTCTGTTAATTTTCTGTCCTGTTGACCTATCTAATGGTGACAATGAGGTATTGAAGTCCCCTACTATTAATGAGTTGGGATTAATCTGAGTCTTAAAGTCCTGTAGCATTGTTTTTATGAAGTTGGGTGCACCAGAGTTTGGTGCATATATGTTCATGATTGTAATACCTTCTTGATTCATTGTTCCTTTGATCAAAATGAAGTGGCCCTCTTTGCCCCTTCTAATAAGTTTTAGTTTAAAGTCTATTTTGTCAGATATTAGAATTGCTACACCTGCTTTTTTCTTAGTGCCATTTGCCTGGTATATTTTGTTCCATCCTTTCACTTTGAGATAGTGTCTGTCCTTGAAAGTGAGACGAGTTTCTTGCAGCTTGAACTCACAAAGATCCGCCTGCCTCTGCTTCCCGAGTGCTGGGACTAAAGGCACGTACCACCACGCCCAGCTAAATTATGTTTCTTGATCCATTCAAATAGTCTGTGCCTTTTGACTAGGGAGTTGTGGCCATTGATAGTTAAAGTTATTGAAACTTTTTTATTGACAGTATTCATTACTGTCATTTTAATTTCCGTTTGTGTTCTTTGTCCTATTTTGTGTTTCCATAACACAACCTTCATTTCTTTCATTTCTGTTGCCTCTTGGGTACGGCCCGTCCTTTCTTCAGTGCTTTGTATGACTTCAAGTATTCTCTGTAGGGTTGGTCATGGAAAATTTTCCTTCTCCTTCAATTACTAGATAGTTTTTTCTAGGTAACGTATTCTGGGTTGGCATCTCTGATCACTTAGAATAGGGAAAACTTTGGTTTGGGCTCTTCTGGCTTTCATAGTTTGCATAGAGAAGTCATGTGTGATTCTTACGTGTTTTCCTTTATATGTGACTTCTTGTTTTTCTCTCTCAAGTTTCAGTATTCTTCATCCTGTACATTTAGTGTTGTCACTATAATACTCTGTTGGGAGTTTCTGTTCTGGTCCTATCTATTTGGTGGTGTGTGTGCTTCCTGTACCTATATGGGTATGTCTTTTCTTAATTTATGAAAATTTCTTCTATAATTCTGTTGAAGATCAGGTCAATGCCATTGACCTGGGATTCATCTCCTTCCTAAAATGCAAAGATTATGGTCAAATCATCGTGTTCCACATTTCCTACATGTTCCAATCCTGTGTTTAATTTTTTTAAACGTTCTTTGTCTTCGCAGTTCAGTTCTTCAGCTTTATCACCCAGTCTTGATAATCTGTTTTCTATCTCATTCATTTTATTGGTTAGACTTTCTCCTGTTGTTTCAAATTGGCTTTTTGACTTTATCAATTCCATCTTTACTTAAGCCTGATTTTTCTTTAATGTTTCTATTTCTTTTATGAAATTGCTTTTCAAATTCTGAATTGTCTCTGTCATTTCATTCATCTGTATATATGTATTTTCTTAAGCTTCAGTCAGAAGATTATCACTATCCTCTTTGAGCTCTTTGAGTTATTTTGTGTGTGTAGTCTTTAAATTTATTGAGTTGTTTGATCATGTTTATGATTGTTCTTTTAAATTCTGAGTTCTTGAGCTCCTCTAGGCAGTTCTCACTGGAGATCACTTATAGAACTGGTGGGGTCTGGTGAGGACATATTATTTGTTGTTTTTTTTTTTTTTTCATACTATTTACAATTTTGGCTGTGGTTTGGGTATGTGGATTTATTTTGTTGCTTGTGACTCTGACATGAAAACTTAAGCCTGCCTTTGTTGGTTCTGTCTGTTTTGTCAATGTAGCTTGATTGCCTTCTGATTGGACATAAATAGTTAGTTGGTGTGGGCTTCAAGTTCTCATTTTTGATTTTATATTGGAGGGACAAGACAGATCCAGGCAGTCTATTCAGAAGCTTTCTGGGAGGACAAAGGAGCCCTGGCTAGTCAGCACTCTCTGGCAGCCTCTGTGGGACAGGGCCAAGGCCCAAAGAGAGCAGATGGGAATAGAATGGGCCTGGCCTAATGGCCAGCTAGGAATGCCTGAGCCCTGGCACATTGGAAGGGACTAGAAATGTCCCAAAGCAGAGTAATGGGTGGGACAGGAATGGGTCAATTCACCCCAGGGGAATCAGGGGCTCTCTGGTTTTAACTTGGACTGCTTGAGACAGGGTCTCCCTGTGGCCCATCTGCCTTGGAACTTGCTATGTAGACCAGGCTGGTCTCAATCTCACAGAAATAAGCTTTCGGGCTCTGATGCCCTGTTCAGTTCTGGCTCTGGCTCTGGCTCTGACTCTGGCTCTGGCTCTGGTTCGTTTCTTTTCTTTCTTTCTTTCTTTCTTTCTTTCTTTCTTTCTTTCTTTCTTTCTTTCTTTCTTCTTTCTTCTTTCTTGATGTTTAATTTTTGAGATTTTTTTATAGTCTACATTATAACCCTCTGTTGGATGTATAGATGGCAATTATTCCCCCTTTCTGTAAATTACCTTTTCCCTGGAATAATGGTGTACTTATCTGTAAAGAGGCTTTTTTAGTTTCATGGGGTCCCATTACATTTGTTGGACTTAATGCTTGAAATACAGGAATCCTGATCATAAAGTCCTTTCCTGTGACTATAAATCCCGTGATCCCAATACTTTCTACTCTAAGAAATTCAGGGTATGAGCTCTTACGTTACAAGTGCTTGATCCATTTGTAACTGGGTTTTCTGCAGAGGGACAGATGGGGTTCTAGGTTTAATACTCTATATAGCTCTCAGTTTTGGTCATCACAATGTATTGAAGATTCTGTCTTACTCAACTGCATACTTTGGGATTTTTTGCCAAAAATCACATGGCCATAGATTCATGCATCTACATCTAGACCTTCAATTATTTCCCATTGATCAGTGCAACTGTTTTCAAGCCAGTACCATTCTGTTTGTATTACTATAGCTCTGTATTATGACTTAAAATCAGGAATGATATATATCCTGAAGTTATTTTATCTTTCAGGATTTTTTGACTTTCCTGTTTTTTCAGTTTCTATATAAAATTTGAGACAATTTTTTCCCAGATTCTGTGAATAATTTTGTTGGAATTTAAATGGGTATTGCAATGAATTTATAGGTTGCATTTGGTGGGTTGGTCACCAAATAATCCAGTTAGAATCCTGCTTATCCATGAACATGGGAGATCTTTCCATCTTCTGGTATCATTTTCAGTTTCTTCAGTGTCTTAATTTATTTATTATACAAGTATTTCACTTTCTCGGTTATAAATATTTCAAAGTATTTTAAATTTTTAATTATATACTTATCAAATTTTTGTGGATTTCATAAGATATATCTTATTCATATTTAATCCCCACATTCCTATATGTACCCCACATAGTCGATCCACAGGCTTCAAGCACTTTTTAGTATATATTAAGGTCTATGAATCAAGTTCATGTACCCTGATAGCTCTCAGTTGTAAGTTCACTCTCTGGTGTCTGTTCAGCCTGTCTAGTATCACCAGTGCCATTCTGGTGATTACTCCCTTAAAGAAGATCACCTCTCACTCACCGGCAGTGATCAGCTGCCAATAATTTCTCACCAAAGCTGTGATCTCCTTCCAATTTCTCCAGTTCTTATGCTGATTTTGAGCTTGCATGAGTCTTGAGCATATTGTAACCATCGCTGTACATAAATATGAGCAAGGCCCCAGGAGGGTGTAAGACTCCATTAACTTAGGGTGATGCACCTTCTCCCTTACAAACTTTCTGCCCCCTCTTCTGCAATGGTCCCTGAACCCTGGGTGAATGAAGTTTAATATAGGAGTCCTGTCCAGAGACACACATTCTGCAGTGTCTTATCCTCTACACTTTGGCCAGTTATGGCCTTTTGTGTTCATCTCCCTCTGTTGCATGAGAAGCCTTCACTGATGTGAGTTGAGAGGTGCATTAGTGTTCTCTCTACCTTTGCTCCACTATGTTTCATGAGCCTTAGGCGGTGTAGAGGTTCCATTGTAGATGTGTCATTAGGGTTCAGCATTTCAGAAATACTTATTCTCTGAGTGTGACCAGTTTTAGAATTCTGTAATTTTCTCCATCTGTTGCAAAAGAAGCTTCTTTCATGAGTGGTGATTGGCATACTTGTCTATAAATACAAGGATTCATATGTAGTATGCGGTAATAAATTACATTTGTCTAGGGATGTATCATAGGGTTTTCTCTAAGATCTATGACCTCTATCCAGTTTTTTTGGTCTGTTTAAACAGTTTACCTCATCTTGGTTTAATTTTGGTAGGTCGTGCATATCTAGAAATTCATCCATTTATTTTAGATTTTCCAGTTTACTGAAATATAAGTATTTAAAGTACTTTTATATTTGTATCTGAATTTCCTGAGAATCTTTTGTAATGCTTCTATTTTCACCATTAATTCTATTATTTTGGGCCTCTCTTTCTTCTGGATATTGTGGGTAGAGGTTTGTTGATCTTGTTATTCTTTTCAAAGATCAACTCTTAATTTCATTGATCCTTTTCATTGTTTCTTTCTTTACTAGTTCATTAATTTCAGTCCAAATTTTGATTATCTCTTCTTATTTACTCTTTTTGAGTGCAGGTCTTCAGGTAAATAATAAAATTATTATGAATAATCTTTAATTTTATGATGTAGGCACTTGGTGCTGTAAAATTTTGTCTTGGGGCTGCCTTCATTGCATCCCATAGATTTTTTGGTATATTGTGTTTCCATTTTCACCCAGCTTGGATTCTATTGTGTCAGACATTGAAATATTTACACCTTCTTGTTTCTTAGTTCCATTTCCTTGGAGTACCTTATCCCACATATTTATCTTTATGGTAGTGTGGATTTTGATGGTGAGGTGGGCTTCTTGAAGGCAGCTAAAAGATGGATCCTGTTTTCTAATCCAGTCACTTACTGTGTTTCTTTTTATTGGAGAATTAAGATCATCATTATTGAGGGGTGTTTATTAACGTGTCATTTTTTGTCTTAGTTTTTGTTTGTTTGTTTCTATTGTTTAACTTCTGGAACTGTTCATATCTTGTGCTCTCTTGTGTTGATTTAATCCCTTCAGAGGGAACTATTCATTCTGTTATCCTCCATAAGGCTGGCTTAGCAGATATAAATAGCTTAAATTTATGCTTTTTTAATCATAGAAAGTTTTCCTTTATCCTATTATGATTCATAGTTTTACTGGGTAGAGCAGCCTGGGTTGGTATCTGTGAACTTTATTTGTAGAGTATCTTTCCATGCCCTTCTGACTTTCCTTCTCCACTGAAAAGTCAGCTCTTCTTCTGTAGGCCTCAGTATATATGTGATTTGTTCTTTTTCTACTGGAACATTCTGCATTGTTTTGTTCTCTACATCTAATGTTTTGATTGCTCTCTGATATGTTGACTTTTTCCTAGTTCTGTCTATTTGATGTTCTGTATGCCTCTGGGGTCTTGACAGGCAATTTTTCCCTTAGATATTGGAAGTTTTTTCTTATGATGTTTTCAGAAAATATTTTCTGTGCCTTTGACCTAGGTTTGTTTCTTTAAAACCTATAGTTCATATATTTTTCCTTTTATAGTATTCCAAAATTCCTTTCCATTCTGGGTTTTCCTATATGTAACAGCTGTCGCTGAATGAGCTCATCACACCACCCTGCCTTCAAGGCTTTTCACTGAGTTCATTAAAATTTCACTGAGTTTCTCATTTCAAGTTCTATTTCATTTTGAATTTTTCAGAAATTCCATTTCTTTATTAAATTCTATTTTTCATATCTTGGAGGGTTATCTTAATTTTAGTCAATGTGTTTTCATGGCCTTCATTCAAGAATTTGGATTGCTCTCTTTGAGTTCATTGAACATATTTATAATCACTGGTTTGAAATCACTGTCTCATGCCTCAAGGAAGTGGCTCTTCTCAGAGGACATTGCAGTGGGTGTCCTGATTTATGGAGATGGATTGTTTTGGTTACTTGTTGGTTCCGACACAAGGGGAGGGGACAGTTACTCATATTGCTTATATTTTAGTGATTGAATCCAGGCATCTGGACGTAGGTCAGTGTTTCCTGGTATAGATATCTGGTCACAACTTTATTGTTTGGAACTTTGTTTTCTGTTACCCCAACATGACAAGGAGTGGTCACGCTGAATGGGTCTTAGTGTGACAATCTGTATTGATGTGAAGATGGCATGTCAGAAGCTATAGACTTGTTTCTCTTTTCTATATGTGGTGAATGGAGAGTCCCTGGTGTGCAGCCAATTGGGGACCTGCAAATTCCAAAGGGAGGGCAGATGTCAGGAAGAGGTAGGCAGTCATAGGTAAGCAGTGGTGTTGGTGGTCAGATTTTTCTTAAGGCCCATGGACTGAAGAGGTCACAATGGGTGAGGATACAGTCTAGGGAGCTTTTCCAAGCAAAGCCTTTAATTTTATCTTCCCGGTCTGTGTGGAATTGGCTACACCACATTTGAAGACCAAAATAAGATATCTTGGAATGTTTTTCAGATTTTTTGTTTCCCGCTCCATAGTGTCCTCTGGAGATCCTCTGATTCCCTTCTCATGAGTGATCATAAGAAAAGATGCACCTGTCACTTACTCTTTTTCTTTCCTTCTTCACAATGTGGACTGGGTACCTCTGTCCTCTCCTTCCTCATTAATGCGCCTTAAGAAGGGGAATCTTGTCAGAACATTCACTTCTGCTTACGGATGGTACTGTCTAATATCTTAGGTGAACTCTTTCTGCATTTGTTCTGGTTGATCTTATCTTGCCTGTACAAGACCCATCATCAGCAAAATCTATTAAGTACATTTGGAATGTTTTTCAGATTTTCTTGTTTCCCGCTCCATAGTGTCCTCCGGAGATCCTCTGATTCCCTTCTCATGAGTGATCATAACAAAAGATGCACCTGTCAATTACTCTTTTTCTTTCCTTCTTCACAATGTGGACTGGGTACCTCTGTCCTCTCCTTCCTCATTAATGCGCCTTAAGAAGGGGAATCTTGTCAGAACATTCACTTCTGCTTACAGATGGTACTGTCTAATATCTTAGGTGAACTCT
>NW_008353597.1:668003-677391 GCF_000622305.1 Nannospalax galili
CACACACACACACACACACACACACACAAAGTAGGTAAAGGACCTCACTGGCTGAGTTTTGTTAGAGTTATAAACCCACTTATGGATTGGGATTATTACATTTTTTTTAAATTACATGTCCCAACTTTAAATCAATTCCTTGCTATGAATAGTTTGCTTTGCCCATCTTTCTCTTAGCTAACAAGTTATTTTTTTTTGTAAATTTTTATTGAATTTTTGTGTATGTCATATAGAACATCTTAATCCTCTTTACATCCCCTTCCCTACTGGCACCCTCCCATAGCCCCACCCCTTTGGAGTTCATGAATTCTGTCATTTGTGTTAAGGTCCACCATGTCAAGTTAGTGTCCCTAGATGTTCTTCAGTGCAAGTTCATCCACTCAGGTTAGTCAGCCTATCTAGAGTTCCTCCCTTTAAGAAGATCAGCTCTTCCTCACCCAGCACTAATCAACTGCCAATAATTCTTTGAGTAAGATTGGGGCCGGCTGCCCATTTTCACAGTTCTATGCTGGATTTTTGTCTGCTTGAGATTGCATGTTCTTGTGCATATTGACAACCATTGCTGTAGGTTCATATAAGCAAGGTCCCAGGTGCTTGTAGGACTCTATTTCTATATGGTCATTCACTTCCTTCCTGGCTCCTGCAATCTTTCCACCTCCTTTTCCACAATAGTTCCTGAACCCTGGATGGGTAAAGTTTAATATATGAGTCCTGTCCAAGGACCCACACTCTGAAGACTCTTATTCCCTATGATTTGGCCATTTGTATAGGAGACAGGTATTATCAAGGGAGAAATGGGAAAATGGGGATACTTTAAATGGGGAGGGCATGGAGAGAGGGTTAGACAGGGAGGAGAGGTAAATAATGCCTAGCTAGTGTAAAAAACCAGAGGGAATTGTACTAGCCCAAAAACCTACTGAAAAAAATTACACATATAATATCTCTACATGAGTCTGTGAGTATAGCTGAAGGAGACATAACAAGAAACAGTGCCAGAGAGCAGAGACCTTCCTTTGAGTTGTTGGCCATGATGGTCCAAGAGACTCCCAAAATTACACAGGTTATTGCTACAGACCTTGATGCCTCCCAAACTTGAAAGGTAAGACCCTATGGCTAAAGACAGAGCACACTTCAGACACATGATTTGGAGCAATAGAGCTCGTGGCGACCTGAAACCACTAGCTAGCTCTCAGAGCTTTGGAGAGCACTATGTGCAAACAGAAAACATCAATCGATAGTCCAACACCAGCTTCAAGACCAAATAACCACATCAATGTCTGGCACAACATACAAGATTTCTGCAGTAATGGCACTTTTACCTTGGGAGAAATCAATAGCTACCTAATTGGACTAAAAGCCCACTGAATGGGAGGAAACTCATGTCTGGTACTGTAAACCTAACCAAATACACATAGCTGGAGAGGTCATAGATCTTTGAGAAAACTGCAAGACTGTCACATCCCTACACTAATGTAATTTCTTGTTATGTGCAAAAGATATATCCTTAAATTTACAGACAAATATCTGAGTCACCACTCATCAAAGAAGTTTATTTTGCACCAGATGGAGACTATTACCAAGTACCACAATTGATTTCACACAGACATCGTCTATGATTTCCCAGGCCTAAGTGACACATCTACAAGGCAATTCGTACACCTAAGGCACACAGAACATAGAACAGAGGTAATGAAGATGACACTAATAAATCTCAGTTCTCATTAATGAAGATTCCGTCATGCAACAGTGGACAAGGGACACAAAAGGGCACAATGGCCAAAACATAGAGATTAAGAGTCTGCAGATTTCTGGTTCTTGGACAGGGATCCTATATTAAACTTCACCCACACAGGGCTCAGGGACCACTAAGGAAGAGGGTGTGGAGATATGTAAGAGCCAGGGAGAAGATTCAGGACCATATGGAAACAGAGTCCTACAAGCTCCTAGGACCCTGCTTATATGATTCTATGACAATGGTGTCAGCATACTCAAGTCCCATGCAAACTCAAGCAGAAAAAAACCCAGTATTGAACTGGGGAAATGAACAGCAGACCCCAATCTTAGCTGACAAAACATTGGCAACTGATTACTGCTAGGTGAGGAAGAGCTGATCTTCCTGAAACAAGAGACTCTAGATAGGCTGACTAGACTTCAGTGGAGGGACTTTCACTGGGGAGCATCTGGGTCACTGACTTGACACACTGGTCCTTAATATGGATGATGGAGTGTATGGGTTCCAGTGGGGAGGTTATGTGGGGGTGCTGGTTGGGACAGGGGCATAAAGATGATTAGATTGTTCAAGATATTCTGTATAAAATGCACAAAATTCAATGAAAACTAAAAAGGAAGTAAAATGATGTAGGCTAAAGTAAGACTTTAATATTCCTGATGAATAACTGTGATTATATTTTGTGACAGCAAAGATGTTTCATATTTTACTCTTTTCATTAAATATTTTTATTGAAAAAATAATATCAAAATATAAGATAATCTCCTTTAGAAACAATAAATCATGTAAAAAACTATGTTAAAACCAAAATCTCACCATGGAGGGCTGGTATTACCTCCTTAGTCTGATATAAAAAAAAAATCATTGACCTCTGGCATTAGAGCCCTTGTTGAAGTCTCCAGGTTTCCTATTTGTATTAGACAATCAACAATCCAAAGAAAATAAGACTCAAAAAGGAAAAAAAAATTTTACATGAGTTTGAGATGTATAAGGGCGTGTGGTGAAGAGAATTTCTAAGGAACTACAGTTTTTGTGGCCTCCAATTTGGTTTACCTCAGGTGATAAACCTGAGGTGTTTTTTCCTCCCAGAGAGGAAGAGCACTTTACATGTGTTTCTGCCATTAAATAAATTGGTGACAAGATCACATAATCATCACTATATTGAAGATGTTATTAACCAAGATGGCAACCAAGTCAAGTGACTATCCTTTTATAGCTGATGTTATCAGCAAAGAATTTGACAAGGGAACATGGTTAGTTTTTGCTTGTGTCCAAGATAAAATGCGTTCAACCTCACCTGGCTTGAGCCCAGGTGATTCACAAATCCCACAAATTAGATGTGGACAGCCATCCCCTTTCCCTTTAATAAAATGTCACTCACTTAATAAAAGGGACTCAGGTAATTTAGACAGACAGCAAGAGAAATAACCCTCAGGTATGTCTACATATTTTGTTTTTTGTGGTCTACCCCAAACTTCAAGCCAAGAGAACCAAGGAAGGAATTCCATGTTCTCAGACCAAAGAATTCCATGTTCTCAGACCAAGGAAGGAATTCCATGTTCTCAGACCAAGGAAGGAATTCCATGTTCTCAGATCAGTGAACCAAGGAAGGAATTCCATGTTCTCAGACCAAAGAATTCCATGTTCTCAGACCAAGGAAGGAATTCCATGTTCTCACACCAGTGAACCAAGGAAGGAATTCCATGTTCTCAGCCCAAACGCTCAACAAACATGGGCTTCATGTTTCTTACTGCCAACTATTATTGTGAATGCTTTTATAACCTTCAGTCATTCCTGGAGACAAGCTCTTGCCAGGAAAGCAAACAGTGAAGGAAGCAGAAAAAATGGGGAGCTGTCCCCAGTGCCAATAGTTGCACTCTTGTTCTTGGAGCTCATGCCTATCTGAGCATGCTGTGTGACTCTGAGTTGGTGAAATTCAAATTCCTCAGATTAAGTTAGAAAAGCACATGGTCTAAGCAGTGCTTAGTGCCCATTATGGCTTCGGGGCCTGGGGACTAATCCTTCCAAGCCCCTGTCTGTTTATTTTCCCTCTGGACCTAATCTGAAGACTCCCTGGTTTTCTGAGATCATTGATGTGAGAAAGAAATGAAAGCCTGAGAAGTGTGAGACAGAAGGAAATACAGACCTTCTTACATTCGTTTTCTCCCAGAGAGGAAGAGCACTTTATATGTGTTTCTGCCATCAATCACCCCAAAGCATGCTAGACAAGAAAGTTAACTGAGAATTGCATCAGATTGATAGTATCCCTATGGATGGCCACCAAGTTTGTTGCTGGAATTTTCGGGGTCTCTTCTTGATCAACAGATGATATTGGGGACAACAGGGCTTGTTTCAGGATTCTTCGTCTCATTCACATAACAAGAAACACAGTGTCAGACAGGAGAAACCTCTCTTTGAGTTGTTGGCCAGGGTAGGGTAGTCCAGGAGACTCCCAAAATAATAGGGCTATTGCCACAATCCTTGATTACCTCTCAGTACTTGATGTTAAGTCTCTATTGCTGAAGGCAGGACTGACTTCAGGCAAAGGACTTGGAGAAATGGAGCTGGAACTGACTGGGAGTCCTTCTGCCTGAAGGCTAGCTCTCATATTTTTGAGGATACTATGCAAGCTGCTAAGGAAGAAAATCAATCAATGTTCTGGTCCCAGTTTTAAGCCTAATAACCACAACAATATTCCCTAAACTCTCTCTATTGGTGCAATAGTGGCATTTTATCTCAGAGGTAATCAATAGCTAACTAATTGGACTTTAAAGCCTGCTCAGTGGGAGGGAACTCATGTGTAGTACTGTAGACATACCCAAATACACATGGCTGGAGAGGTCATCAATACTAGAGAAAACCCTACATCTGTCACATTCCTAGAAAATGTAATTTCTTACTATGTGCTAAATATATATTTTTATATTTACAGACAGGTGGATTTTTACCACTCATCAAAGAAGCTTCTTTTTGCAACAGAGGGAAGCTAATACAGAGTTCCACTAGACATTATATAGACACAGAGAATACATGTCTGAGAGGTGCCCAGGCCTCAGTGACACATCTACAGTGGAACCTCTACACCTGTGGCTCATGGGACATAGTGGAGTAGGGGGTTGAGTGAATAATACTGCGTATCTCAACTCTCCTCAGTGAAGCTTCTTCATGCAACAGAGGGCAATGCACACGGAAGGCCATAACTGGCTAAAGTACAGAGAATAAGGGATTGCCGAGTACCTGTGCCTGGATAGGACTCCTATATTAAACCGCCCACCCTGGTCTCAGAGACTATTCCAGAAGTGGGTGTGGAAAGATTGTAAGAACCAGTAGAGTACACGACCATAAGGAAAATGTCTTCCGGGCTTCTGAGAACTCGCTCAAATGAATGTCTACCGACACTGACAATGCGCATAAGACTCATGCAAACACAATTAGACAAAACTCAGCATAGAACTGGGGGAATGGGCAGGAAGCCTCAACATTAGACAAGGAAATATTGGAAACTGATCACTACTGGGTAGGTGAGAGTTGATCTTATCTAGTGTCACTAGATAGGCTGAACAGGCCCCCATAAATGAACTCACACTCCAAATGACATTCGGGTTCATAAACTTGACTCAGTTGGTTTTAACATATATGACAGAATCATTAATTCCAGGTGGGCAGTCTATGCGGTGTGTGAACATGGGGGGGTTCTAAATATGAGTAAGATGCATTCTATGAAACACAAATACTCAATAAAAACGTATTGAAAACCAAGAATTTAAATATGGACTCAAATGGAAGATTTAGGACAATTTTATTAAAATTTAAAGAAAAATCTTCCAGGCAAGAAAGCTGTAAATTTCAGCAGCTGCCCTCAGAGGAGAACTGAGGGTGTAAGTCACACAGCTGTGCTGTTTAGAACCAGCATGGGGTTCAGACATTTGGTGGAGGAGCAGCCACATGGTCAGGAGTCTTAAAAGAGTAAAAACACTCATAATGTTGGAGCAGCCCAAAGTTTTAGGAAAAGCAGTGGGCCAGCACTAGACTGTGAACTATTTGAGATGGATTGCTGCTGGGTGAGGTAGAGTATAACATACATATGACCACCGCATGGGCTGACTAGACTCCACTGGACACATTTATACTCAAGGACATTTGGGTACAAACATCTGAATGCATATAACTCAGCATGTACGGCAGAGTGCTTAGGGTTCGGTGAGGGGAGATGGGGGAGTGGCATGGATGGGGGAGAGGGTCTGGGTGTCAGTGTGAAATGTTGTATGAAATGTAAAAAGCTCAGTAAACAAAGAAAAGAGTTACAAAGAAGAAAAGGAGACATCATGCTTTTCTGAAGAAGAGAAAAGCAAGCAGAATTATGGGAAGTTACATGGCTGTGGCCCCTCTATGAGCAACCTGCACTACAGGGCAGGGGTTCAGCCCAGGAAAAGTTCAACATCTCATTCATAAATTAGGGTTCTTTGTATTTCTTTAGCAAGACCAAGGTGGATCCTCCTTCCTGGGACATTCCTGTGACCAGGTCACTGATATGGCAAAACTGGAAAGTTAAGGCTCCACCCAGGCCAGACATTCCTTTCTCTTGACCATTTTTATCTTATGGGACTTTGCTACTGTAACAGTAACAGTAGAGTGGGGTTACCTGCCTGAGTCTCCAGGCCACATGGTATAAGTGAGGGTCCCTGATGTGCAACCCACATAAATCCAAAGATAGGAAGGGGTTCAGGAGGATATGGGGATCCCTGGTAAGTGGCCATGGATTTTTTTTCATGGTGATAGTAAGGGGGGTCAGACACTGCAGACCTGATTCTTGGTGCCAAATGGGGCAATTGGAAAGTTCCTTTTGTGTGCAGTCAGTTGGGGACAGGTGACTTTCAAAGGGAAGGTAAGTGGTAAGTGGTAGAGCCTAGGATTTGAAATCAGGGTATGCTGAGAGCCTCCCTGTGTCTCCAGGCCACGTAGGGTTACTGGAGAGTCCCTGGAGCAGTCAGCTGCGTTGAGCAAATCCCCATGCTGATCCTTCAGTTAGAGAAGGAATTTTGTACTTATAGAGAATTGGAGATGAAGGTCGACTCAATAATTCATGAGAAAATTAAAATGCAGGAGAAACTGTGGACCCATGTAGCACATTGTAGCTGTCTTAGGTCTAGTAAAGGGCAATGTGTCACATCAACAGGCTATTCCTGAATGGTTTTCTCATTCAGCACTGAAAGCGTCTTTTCCTTTAGTTCCCATGCCGTGTTCCTTTCCCGGAGAGCTGACTGTTGCTGTGCCTCTTTTCTGGCTTGCTAGCTGAAATGGTTACTGAATTACCCAAGTTAAAAGGCACAGTGAGAAGTGGAACTAGACTTGTAACCAGGCAATCATCTGTAGAGCTGCTCTCCTGAGTTACTGAGTTTGAGTACTCTGTTCTTGTTATTGTAGTCAACAGAACAGAGGGAAGGGAGTGACCATGAAGGACCTGTAGACACAGAATTAATATCAAGTAACAAATCCCAGAAATGAGTGAAGTGGTCAGTGGTTGGGCTTAGAAATAAAGAGTCTATTTCACTCTATCGAGCTGCTGTGACTAATCCATTAAAAGTGCTCAAACCACTGGAGATTTTATTTCACTGAAATTTTATCTCAATTTTCACCTAATACTCAAGCATCAAAAAAAAAAAACTGAATATGGCATCTAATGTTTAATTGGTGACTTTTGACTTAAACTTTACTAGAGATTGCTGGGTTTTCCTGCCTTACTGTTGACCAAGAGCTCCTTAGAGGGACAGGAGTGTCCTGTATAACACAATAACCCTCCAGGTCTACCTTAGGGTTGGGATGGACACTAGTTATTGGTAGGGTATCCTGCAATGTTTGTTAAATGAATATGTGGTTTGAGCTGGTTAAAATCATTATTCTTAGGCTAGTTTTCAGCTTATGATGAATCTAAGAACCTCTTTAAAATAGATAAACAGATACCTTCAGGAGTCCAAGTCTGCCAGCCTTCCCTGACCTCAATACAGCACACACAAACTCCAGAAGAAGGGTGGCTATCAGGTATCATGTTCCGGCGAGTGGCGAAAAATCAAGGGTTCAACACAAATGTTCCTTAAAATCTGCATCTCTATAAAGTGGAAGAGAACCTAGTTTGTGATACTTTCCAGAATGAAAATAATTTGAATAACTAAAGAAAAACTAACAGACAACTCCAAAGATACAGAAAAGTTCCATGTCTGAATAACTCTGAGAAAAGCCAGGGAGAAAAGCAGGAAATCAATTGCAAGATGTTTTTGTGTGAAATCTCAACTCACAGTTTCTTTCTTCGAGTATGTTTCAAAAACTACCAAATCCTTTGGTCTATGTTGATAATGGTGTGAAATCAAATGAAATTGAGTGGGAATTTAAAATTTTTGATACCCTGGTGTTATACTTAGCTTCAACTGTCAACCTGACACAAATCTAGAGTCACCTGGAAAGAGGCGACCTCACTGAAGAGTTTTTTCCAGTCACTTTGACCTGTGGACATGTCTGTGAGGCATTTTCTTAATTGCTATTTGATGTAGCCCACTATGTATAAGAACTGCAGCCACACAAGTCAGAGGGAACAAGCCAGTAAGAAACAGTTTTCCATGGTCTCTGCATCAGTTCCTACATGAGCTCCTGCCCTTTCTTAGCTCAATGATGGACTACATCCTGTAAGATGAAATGAACTCTTTTCTCCTCAAGTGGCTTTTGGTCTTTGTCTTATCACAGCAGTAGAGAAGATAAAACTAGGACAACTGGCTAAATGGCCCAGCAGGTAAAGGTGCTAGTACTTAAGCCTGAAGACCTGAGTTCCATCCACGAGGTAGGGAGAGAACTGACTCCCACCTGTCCTATAATGTCCACATGTCTGTCTACTGTGGCACATGCACCCCACCCACCAATGCACACAAAATAAATGTTAAAAAAGTAAAACTTGTGACAGGATATCAATATTATATGTCTTCCAAATTTTCTGTTATTGACAACTTCTAAGTCTTTTATTATCAAAGCCAGTTGATTTGGAATTGTCTTTTAACAAAGGCTCCAGGTACCTGATGATGAACTTCAAAGCTGGGTAACAGGTGGTAATATGTTTACAATGTGGAACACAACTTGAGATTGGAACAGAGGACTTTTGTGATTGTTGCTAGATTAAGAACATAGAACCAGAATTAAAATTAACCAGTGAGCACCATATGCAGGCTTGTTGTGTCTGAAGACCCGAATACCCAGCAGCAGATCCTGATGTATTCCTAAGCAAAGTCTGGGTGTTCAGCATGCCAACTACCCCCCTGAACATTTTACTGTTGCATTATAAAAGGCAATTACTACAGAGCTTAAACTAGCCCTTCATCTGAGGCACTGCTTTAAAATAAATCCCCCCGGACACGAACTTATATAGCTTGGACTGCAGTGCGCTTTAATCTCACTGTTTGGATATTCTATGCTATTTTAGATCTATTTTAGATGATTCTGAAAATTTCAGTGTCAAACCAAATAAATTTAAAATGTCCCTTAAAGCCATTTGGGCATTTTTCGCATTACCAACAATGAGTAATCTTTTTGGAGGAAGTGATATCAGGCCTTCACTGATCATTTACCCCAGATGGGGGCTTGCTTCAGTCCTGTGCGAGGCGTCTGCCAAACCTTCCT
>NW_008353597.1:678585-690961 GCF_000622305.1 Nannospalax galili
AAACACACACACACACACACACACACACACACACACACACACACACACACAAAAATAATAAATAAAATATTTTAAAAAAGAAAAAAAATATGGCTGTCAATAAGGCTGGGGGAAAGGGGACTTTAAGGTGGGCAATAAGGTATCAATAACATGGTTGGTCAGAGAGAAGCACTGGATTTTCATCTCTCATCTCCCACTTCTACCATGGCCCTCAAAGTTACCTTGACACAGCCTGGGGCCTTTCATTTCAGGAGCCAGCTCTGTCAGACTGTATCTACAGTGCATGCATCCTGGCACAAGAGCAGAACAAAAGCTTTCAGGTTCAAGGAGCAAGACGTGACTGGTAAGTGGCCACTTCTCCGTGGCTGTTCATTTCTCTATATCCCCCTCCCCTTTTGAAGGATGCAGACTTGACCCAGCTATGAAACGATTACCTGATGATTAAAAGATTGTAAATCATTCAGATTAATTTTCTCATGGAGTGATAACAAATGGAAGTGATCAAAATCTATTTGACACTATACACAGCCTTGTGTGTTACGTGAGATTCACCAGGTATGACTCAGACTGGCAGGGAGTCCTTCCACAGTGTCTACCACCAAGTGGCCAGGTATGTTCCTAGGCCAGCTGGAGTGCCAAGATCAAAGAACAGTGCTCTGAGCATCAGATGAGGGTCATCCTTTCAAAGAGTCATAGGAACTGGTGAGAACAGAGTGAATCATCACGGCAATCAGCAACAGGAAATGTATAAGTAAGCAGTCAAAAGCATAAGGGAAGATATTGTCACTATGATACAAGAGAAACAAATGATAAAATGCATAGTATAAATTGAAATGGGGATGGATAGCAGTTCACATAAGGAATAAATAGGATAAATGTACAAAGAAATGGTGTTTGAAGGAAAACCAGCTTGTTATACAGAACATTGACTCTATATCTGAAATATTAGAAAAAGGTGAAGCTATAATACACACACACACACACACACACGCACTCACACACACACGCACGCACACCACACCTGCCAGCGTCCCTGGGAGATTGATTACGAACCTCCTCAGAGGCACCAGCGTCTGCAGATTCTGGAGTCCTCATTTGGAAGGTGCGGTGTTTGCATTTCACCAACACATCACCTCCGACATACTTCAGAGGCACTCTAGAATATTTTCAAAACCTAATGCGATTTAAAGAATACTCAGATTTCAATTATGCTGTGGTATTTAGGGGAAGGTTTCCAAGAAGGAAAAAAAAAAACATGATTAGCTCAGATACAAGGATTTTCCTGAATATTTCAAATCTGAGTTTGGTTGAACCAATGACCTATTGGAGTGGAAAGCTGAATGAATAGATAAGGGAGGGATAAGTGTGTGTGTGTCTGTCTGTGTCTGTCTGTCTGTGTGTGTGTCTGTGTCTGTGTCTGTTTCTATGTGTCTGTGTGTGTGCATGCACATGTGTGTTTGTGAACAACAGCTGTCAGTATATAGTTTATACATTGGTATCATGAAAAAAGGAAAGATTCAAAATATATGTAAGAAAAAGAGGAGAATTAATGCCTAGGAGGTGAACGAGGCTTGACTCAAACTGAAGGAGGCAAATGGGACCCAGGCATTGGAGTGCGTGCTTGGGATCTCAGCACATACACACGCACACACACGTACTGCACTGAGGCCATTTAGTTGTGCTCATGTATACAATTGTTTAGGAATGCCCATTTTGGATTAGATTTGATTAGATAATTTATCAGGGAGAGTTTTTCTGGAGAAAACTAATTATCCCTCCCTCAACATCCACTGATTGCCTGTTGATTCATTAAAAAAAATTTTTTAAATCAATGCTATATATTTCTATGATGTAATTCAGGTTATTGATAAAGAATATAGTTACAGTGAAAACCATTAACAATCCCAAGGGCAAGTAGAAATTTTTGAAGTAATGGAAATGTGAATGAGCTGATGGCATGATGGTTGAAGACAGAAACCCTTGCCCCTATCTCTATTAAATACATGCATATGTTTATATGCCAAGTACATCTCTATAAAGTGAATTTAAACATAAAATAATCAGAACTGACAAGATGTCTCAGCAGGCAAGGGCATCTGGTGCCAGCACTGGCATCCTGAGTTCAAGCCTCAGGACATGCGTGGTGGACGGGGGATAAAAACAAGTCCACATTTTCCTCTTCTACTTGTTAGCTCTTGCTCATGGGGACACACACACATATCACACACAAAGAGGCACACATACATATTCACACACACACACAAACACAGGAGAACACAAAATGAATGAGTGTAAAATAAAATTAAGCAAATGAATAAAATAATCTGTGAAATAAAAATTGTTGCTAGTGATTCCAGATGAAAAAAAGAAAAATGGGACTCTTTTGTACTGAATAAAAATATTCCATTAAGTATGGAATTACAATAAAATATTGTCATATAAAAATGGTTAAAGTTTCTACATGACAGGGGACAGTTTTGGGGAGAAATGTAGGAGATTCAAGAATTAAGACTGAATAAATATTTTTATTTGTTTTGTTTTCATTTTTGTTTGAGAGGAGGTATCTCTGTGTAGGGACAACTGTCCTGGAGTTTTCTATATAGACTAGGCTGGCCTTGAAATCAGATATCCACATGTGTCTGCCTCCTGAGTGCTAGGATGCTAGGATGACAAGCATCATCATGTCCGGAAAGACTGTGAAAATGTTTCAATATCAAAAAAAAATTTAATTTATATATTTCTAAGAAAAAAAACTCAGGTTATCATAAAAAAGAGCAACAGTGAAAGAATAATAATCCCAGACAGGAGAAAATCCTGAGAGGTGACAGAAACGTGAGAGCCTTGATGGGTAAGGTTGACAGGTGGAAACCTGTGGACCTGATCTTAGCAAATATGAGCAAATGTTTACATGGTAACCATCTCTCAATAAGGTGACATTAAAAATAAGAAAATCGGGACTAGCAGGATGTCTCAGCTGGTAAAGGTATATAATACCAAGACCAACCACTTGAGTTTGATCCCCAAGACCTTCATGGTACAGAGACAAACAATTCTCAAAAACTGTCTCCTGACTTTCAGATATACAACATGTTACAAGCACAGGCATAGAAGCATACATGCGTGTGCATATGTACACATGCATACACACATGCATATATGTGTGTAAAAATTAAATAGATAAATGAATCAAGTGAGATTAGAATTCTTCTGAAAGGAAGACAAGTAACTTTGAAGAAAATTTTCTTTGAAGGCTGAAACTGCAATAGGAATATTTTTCTGTGAAAAATAAAATAAAATTTTAAGCCCTGCACAGTGTGCATACTTTTAGATCTCAGCATTCAGGAGGCAGAGACAGGTGAATCTCTGTGAGATCAGGGCTAACCTTGTCTACATAGTGAGTTCCAGGCCAGCTGGGGTTACAGGGAGAACATGTCTCAAACAAAGAAACAACAAAACAAAAAAATCTACTAAAGTTTCTACATGATGTGTAATTGTTTGGGGAGAAATACAGGTTCGTGAAATAAGTTTATACAAAACTTTGTCAAGTTTTATAGTTCATAATAAAATTAAGAATAAAGAAAGAGATAACATGTAAGAAATAATATTACAGACAAAGAAAGTCTGTTGATAGTCATGGAGAGAGAAAGGGATAAGGAGTGAAATGTTCATCTCGGGAGGAGGAAGGTGGGGAAAATGATGTACTGAGGGGGGTAGCTGCAGAAATCAACCCTGAGAAGAGGTCTTCAACAGCAACAATTAAGAAATAAAATGAAGATTCCTAATCCTCAGGCTAAGAAATAGTTAGCTACCAGTTAAAAAGGGAAAAGAAGACAAGATGTAACAAAAGAATATGTCTGCATTAAAGGCAATGAAATCCTAGTGATTTTATCATGACAAAAGATGTTAACTTGGTTTTTAGTCTAATAAAACTAGTTATAAAGTTTTAAGCCCTTTTTCAGACCAATTTCATAGTAAAGGTAAATCTGAACAGAAAGCATAGCGATTTCCTGTTAGTCGCTCACACCATGTATGCACAGCCCCTCCTTTATCCTGACTGCAGTCAGCATGGTGCTCATCAAAGTGCTCACGCATAGTTTTCCCTCTAATCACCATCTCTATCAGGATGGTGTATGCCACTCAGCCTGCACAGTCACAGCGTTATCAATATTCCAGTAAGGATGATACATTCATTAAATTGGTTGAAATACATTGGCATGCATTATCCAACGCTGACAGTTTCCATCAAGTTTCGCCCTTGGTTGTGAACTTGTAACGTTTTATATAAATGTATCATGGCATACAATCACATATCCAACCATTATCCTACAATAAGAGACATTCCATTACCCTAAAAGCCTTTCATGCTCTGTCCATGCAGCCCTGTTTCTTCCCTCCAACCCCTAGCAGCCATTGTTAATTGTGCCTTCACTGTTTTGACTTTATCAACGTGCAAGTAATCCTTATTATATAGTATTGTGCTTTGCAGATCTGCCTTCCACTCTGCAATATGCATTTAGGATTCATTCGTGTTGGTTCATGGCTGGGTGCTGTATTTCACTCAATGCAGAATTTAGTACACTTTTCTTCCATGGGCCACATGCAAATAATTTCATCCATTCTCCTACTTCAGGACACATTTGCTGATTCCAAACATTAAAGTGATTGGATAAAACTGATGTAAACATGTATTTTCCATTGCTTGTGAGGATACAGATTTTCAGCATTTTTGTACAATGGTAATGGATACTAACGCTGGTTCATTTCAACAGCAGTTAAATTTCAAATGTAGGACCAGTTTTCCAAACTGGCTATTGCATTTTGATTCCAGAAAGGAATGAATAACATCCTCACAAACATTGGGACAGACCAGAGGTCAGTGTTCCAAACATTTTGAGAGAAGGTCTTGCTATGTAGCCTAGGCTATCATCCTGCCTGACCTTCCCAAGTGGAAGGGTTACAGGGGTAAATAGACAAATCTGGGAAACATTGTGTTAAGTAATATGCCAAAGAGATTTAAAGCAACAGGAAAATGATGCAGTAACTGAATATGGAAGGTCAAGGCATTTCCACTGAAATTAGGAACAAGACAAGAATGTTTAAAGCTTCATAACAACAAGACAAGAGAAGGAAATAAAAGACATAAAAACTGGAAAGCAAGAAGTAAAACTACTCTTATTTGAAGATAATTAGTTTGATACAGAAAAGACCTTAAAGACTAAAGAAAACACCTAGTGTTGATAAAATCATTCAAAAAATAGAAAGACAGCCCTGGGTGTGGTGGTGCACACCTTTAATCCCAGCACTCGGGAGGTAGAGGCAGGCGGATCTCTGTGAGTTCAAGGCCAGCCTGGTCTACATAGTGAGTTCCAGATCAGCTGGGGCTACAGGGAAACCCTGTCTGAAAAAGACCAAAAAAAAATAGACATAAAATTATCTTTCCTATATGCTGACAACAGTCTTATACAGAAAGAATCAGGGAAACAATCCAAGTCATGATAGCCTCAAAAATATGTTACCAAGGGGGAATTGGGGAAACTGCATATTCGACTGGGAAGGGAAGCAGGAAGGATGCACGAGCAACCGTGGGGGTAAAGGGGAACAAGGAGCTCAAGAGATGAGAGGGATAATAGGAGACAGGTATTATCAAGGGGAAAATGGGGGGACTTTAACTGGAGAGGGTGGAGAGAGTTGAGAGAAAGAGAGAGAGAGAGAAGAGAAGAGAAGAGAAGAGAAGAGAAGAGATAAATAATGCTTAGCTGGTATGAAAAACCAGATGAAAATGAATTAACACACAAAAAAACTACTGAAAAATATACATACAACATACGAACATAAGTGTATGTATATACCTGAAGTCTATGAACAAGAAACAATGCCAGGCATACAGAAGACCTTCCTTGGAGTTGTTGGTCAAGGTAGTCCAAGACACTCCTAAAATAACACAGGCTATTGCCACACCTCTTGATTACTCCCAGAACTTTAATGTAAGACCCTATTGATGAAGAGAGGACATAATTCAGACATAGGACCTAGAAAAATGGAGCTGATGCTGACCTGGAACCCTCCCTGAAAACTAGCACTCACAGTTCTGGAGGACACTATGCAAGTTGCTAAGGGAGAAAATCAATCGATGATTTGACCACAGTTTTAAGACCTCATAACCACAACAATGACTGGAACAACAAATACTAGTGGTGAAATAGTGGCACTTTAATACTGGGGGTAATAAACAGCTTCCTAATTATACTTAAAACCTTCAAATGGGAAGGAACTCACGGGTGGCACTACAAACATAATCAAATACACATGACTGGAGAGGTCATAGATCCTATAGAAAACCCTAAGTCTATCACATCCCCAGACAAATATAATTTTTTACTGTATGTTAAATACGGATCCTTATATTTACAGACAAGTATGCCAGTCAGCACTCATCAAAGAATCTTCCACAGGTCACACACACAGAACAAATGTCTGTGAGATGTCCAACGATACATGACACATCTACAATAGAACCTCTACACCTAAGGCTCATGGCACATATAGTGGGGGCGGGGAGAGAAAACACTAATGCATCTCTCAACTCTCACCAGTGAAGCTTCCTCATGAAACAGAGTGTGATGCACACTGAAGGCCACAACTGACTGAAACATATGGTGGGGGCGGGGAGAGAAAACACTAATGCATCTCTCAACTCTCACCAGTGAAGCTTCCTCATGAAACAGAGTGTGATGCACACTGAAGGCCACAACTGACTGAAACGTAGAGAAGATACTGCAGAGAGTGTCCCTGGAGAGGACTCCTATATTAAACCTCTCCCACCCAGGGCTCAAGGACTATTTCGGAAGAGGGGGTAGAAAGATTGTAAGAGCCAAGTTTGGTGCATGAACGTAGGGAAACAGTCTTCCAGATCTCTGGGAATTTGTTCATATGAACCTACAGCAATGGTTACACCATTAAAACTCCCTCAGACAAAAGCCCAGTATAGAAATGGGAAATGCGTAGCAGGCCCAGGCTTTGAAAGAACTCTTGGCAGGTGATTCCTGCTGAATTAATCTTTAAGCGAGACACACTAGAAAGGCTGACTAGAATCCACTGGATGAACTTGCACTAAGGGATATCTGGGTTCACTAACTTGAATCCATAGGCCTTAACATATATGATGGAATTCATCAAATCCAGTGGGGTGGGGGGACTAGAAGAAGTGTGAATAGGTAGGGGCTATAAACATAATTAAGATGTTTTGCATGAAATACACAGTTTCAATAAAAATATATATCCTAGAATAATCTAAGGAAGTGAAAGTGTGGGGAATAAAAATATTAGACATTGAAGAAAGATCTCTCATGCTAACAGATCAATAGGAAAAATGTGGCAAAAATAACCATCCAACCAAAAGCAATCTACAGGTTCAACACAATACCCATTAAAATTCCCATACAGTGCTTCACACAAATTCAATGTTCATGTGGAAACACAAAAAAAGTCAGGATGGCAAAATAATCCTGAGCAATAAAAGAAGAGCTGGACACATTTCCATCCTTGATTTCAAATTATACTACAGAACTATAGTAATTCAAATAGTATGGTATTGGTAGAAACACATACACCTTGGTTAGTGGGAAGGAATTGAGGACCCAATTTAAGCACACGCACGTACAACCACTGGCTTTTATACACAGTGTTCAAAGACATAGTTTGCAGAAAATTCAGCAAATTTAAGAAATGGGATTGTCAACCTGGATAGCTCTATGGTAAGAATGAAATTAGATCCCTATTTCTCACCATGCACAAAAATAGGCTCCAAAAAAGATTAAGAACCTCAACCTCATAAGACTTGATACACTGACTCTGAAAGAAGAGAAAGCAGGGAACAAACTTGAATAAGGAGGCACAGGAAAGGACTGTCTAAACAGATGTCTATAGCCACGGTATTAAGTCCAACACCTGACAACTGAGACCCCATGATAATAAAATACTTCTGGACAACAAAGGACATCATCATTCAAGTGAAGTAGTCCAAAGAATGAGAAAAATATTTACCAGCTATTCATCTGACAGAGGGTTGGCATTTAGAGCATACAAAAACTAAATAAATGTAAACATCAGAAAAAAATAATTCAGTTCATAGTTAGGGCAAGGAACTGAACAGAGTTCTCAAAAGATGAAAAGCAAATTGCTGAGAAATATTTAAAACAATGTTAATGTCTTTAAGCATCAGAGATTTCATTTCATATTAGCACAACAGAATGGCTAAGATCACAAACACAAATGATGACAAGTGTTGGTGAGAATGTGCACAAAGCAGGACACTCATTCACAGGGAACTAGTGCATAGCAATGGGCGCTTCATGGATGGGGATAGAAGGCGGAGATAGAAAAGGAAGGGGAAATAATGGAGTAGAAACTGTTAAATCCGGTGGGGAATGGAGGGCAGGGTCAAGCATGGAGTAGGGAAGACTAACTAACAATAAGGCCTTTAAAAGTGACATACGGATGAACAAGGCATGGTGGTGCATGCCTTTAATTCTAGCACTTTAGAGGCAAAGATAGGCTGACCTTTGTTAGACCGAGTCCAGTCACGTCTACACAGTTAGTTCTGGACTAGCTGGGCCTATAGGGAGACCCTGTCTCCAAAAACAAACTAAACCAAGATATTAAAAAAAGTTTTAAAAATACAAAAAATCAGATGGCAAATTACTGTGGTAGAAACTTGCTAAAATACATACATATACATTATACAAAGAATTTTAATGGACCTACTGTAAAATGGGGAGGGGCAATGCCCCTATAGATACTGCAAGCTACCAATTACAAAGTCCCAGTGCCTTTTGGAGTTGTTGAACAGGGAGGTTCTACACTCAAACAGTACTAGCTATCTCCACTGCTCTTAGTTTCCTTGCTGGAGCACCCTCTTACTGAAGACTTTGCATAAGTGAAGTGTAGAATCAAGAAAAGGAATAATTAGGTTGGTTCTTACCTCAAAGCTTCAGCACTCCTAGACAGCTTTCACAGTGCTGGAAGATGCCACACATGCCGCCAGAAGAGAAAAGTTGTCAGCAACCTTCCTCATTTGTGAACCTGTGAGCTACAATAACAACCGACCTGGTGAGATGTGCCCACCTGTGCAACAGTGGCATGGACGTTATGAGAGCAGCCAACCACTTTCCCCACTTCACAAATGGAGCCCATACCTAGTACTTTTATGGAGGTCAAGAATGTGAAGCTAGACAAATCACAGGCTGTAAGGGGGAACCCAATACTGCTATCCTGCCAAATGGGTACAGTATTAAATTGACCCCTAATGACGTATTTGTATGCCCATAGATTAATGTGTATCTCATCTTACAGCAGAGAAGTTTCTCTTGCAGCAGATGGTGAAAAACACAGAGACCCACACTGGTCAAATGACTGAGAATAAAATCCTCTGGAGATTTCAACGCTCACGTAACACCTATATCACACTCTTCGAATGACTCAGTGATCAGGTAGAACATCCTGGGCATGCGGTATTCTATAAGAAGCAGGGCACTAAAAATACTTCTCTTATGCCAGTCTTTATAATATTATTATTATTATTATTATTATTATTATTATTATTATTTGAGAAACGAAGCCATTGAGACACAACAATATCAACTAACACACTTTCTGTAGAGTTAAACTCACATGGTGATAGGTATTAAGTGTTTCTGCAGTGCAGCAGGTATGGAACTAAGAAACCTGGAAGTTGTCCATCAACAGCGTTCCTCAGAGCAATCCATTCTGAAAGCAGATCCGAGCCATGTAGACACAATTCAAGAAAAGAATATGACTGTATAGAATCTGTGTACAAATAATCATGAGATCCTCATTCATAATTCAGAGCAGCAAATGATCCAAATATTGACCAGTAGGGTCATTAGTTTAGAGTATATTCTTATAATGAAATATTACTTACAAGCAAATTGGGGGGGTTACTAATATGTGTGAGCTCATGGGGGAATCTCCACACTTCCATGCTTAGTGAATGCAGTGTGAGATGTGTGATGGTGTGCTATCCAGTTCCACTTTAAAGAAGCTTTCATATCCAAATATCCAAAACCAACCATAGTGATCTAAAACTCACTGATGACTGTAAAGCCCTTTACAGTGGACTTGATTGATTACAAAGGGTCAGAAGAATATTTGGGGACTTACAAAATGTTGAAAATCATGAATAATGCCCCAAGTATACAAATGTATACATTCAGTAATGATTGAGCTGTACTCAAACTGATTACAGTTTACTAAATGTAAATCATATCTCTCTATATTTCTCTCTATATATATATTTCTATATATTTCTGTATAATCTTTGTTTCTATTTGAATACTCATGTGGTGCAAACCCCTTGCATTTTCTGTATCAACTAATAACATTCAAGAAATAGGGTGGTATTAGGTGATCGATCTGTCATGATGCCCTTAAAAAAAGGAACACTCCTACTTTATATTATGGCCACAATTATTATATAAATAAAGCAGTTGAGGCTCAACAACACTGGTTATCTTAACTGTTCATATACTTTCTATTGTGCTAAACTGATATTATATCAAATATTAAGTTCCACTACACTTATGTGTAGTACTCCTACTTCTTTCTATACCATCATATAATCCAGGAAATCTTTCCAACCATAAGCTTAGATGATTGTGTAGGGTTCAAAAATAAAATTAAATCTGATATCCTAAAGCGCTTATCATTATTTTGAGTATCAGTCTTGTAATTTAAGCAACTCACTATGCCGTTATATTAATAACAATGTGGTACTGGTGAATTGATGAAACCCTAGTCCCAATTTGAGTTATTCATTAATAAATTCATAATATAACTATTATGAACTTTTTTCTCATCAGCAATTTCTGAGAGTCTTTAATACACTAAAGAGAGCTACAAAGGTAATAGAAATAAAATGGTTTTCAGGGGAGATTTGGAGATAGTTAGAGTCATTGATTTAGAAAGACAATACTGTGCTATGCAATGTTTCTGAGGAGCTTAGGAATAGCTGCCTCCGTACACGCACGTCAAGAAGGCAAACATCCCAAAGATAAATGAATCACAAGGAGGAAAATGCCGATCAATACACTTGGAATTAGAAAAGGGAGCAATTTAAAAATGGATGTCAGAGTAAACAAGAATCAAGTGATTTATATAAACTCGGGTAATGTGTACATATTTGTTTTTCGTTCCACTGAAGAGGCAAATAATTAACACTAAAGGAGTTAGAACCAACAAAAAGACAGTCCAGAAAGAAAGAAATGAACGTATGCCATTTCATTAATGAACATCTCAGAAGAGGAGCTGAGTTTCATCAACGCCAACAAAGCTCTGTTATTAATATAACAGCATAGTGTGTTACTACAATTATAAGGCTGACTCAAATGAAAGGAAGCACCTCAGTAATGGGCTCAGAACAGTGATGCGCCTGTCTTTCACGTGTCCGTCTTTCTCTTTTTCTTTGGCGATGTTATCTGAGGACTAACCTAGATTGATGACGTGTAACTGTCAGTCACCATACCTGAGTACTCGTTGGTTTAAATTCTTTTTTAAAGTAATTTTTGGTTAACATACAAAAATGATTTCCCTGTGGCATATTCATGCACATATATGATTATTGTTCTTACCTATCACTCACTACCCTCCCTCAACTCCCTTGTCTGTCCTGCAGGCCCCCTCCTAAATCATTCCTCTGTCTGCTTTCCTGGGTTTTCACAGTCATATAAGAAGCATCAATTTATATTGTGGTGTTGCTGTTTATGTTCTCATATATGTATTTTTAGACATAAGGCACTCTATTGAGAAACAATTCTTAATAAATCAATTTACTTTTTACCCACAAGTTAATTCATTTAGCGTATAGTAAAGTGGCACTTAAACACTTCAACTTTGAATGGTACATTTGCTGAAGATAAGTGCTCATGACATGGAAAACAGCTCATATCACATGGTCTTATTTTTCTGTAGAAAGTATTTTACCACATATAGGTAAGGTTAAACTCTGGAAAATTAAAATCCTTTTTTATTGTCCTATTTCATTGACTATTATTATTACTTCCTCATTCCCTTTCTCTCTTCTACAAAGGGGAGTTGTCTAAACAGTCAGATTCTAAAATTTTCTTTGACCAATTTCAGTCAAAGTTGTTTTTCAGACACATGACCTCGTAAACACTTTGCGCTATACAGTATGAGTATATCCTTTATCAAGTTTCTCAGTCTACATTCAACTTTCTTTCAGTACATGTTCTAATGTCTGAGACACAGAGTTGGGAATTTGGAAAGTTCTTTTTATTTCCCTAGATTTATACTTCTGTAACTTAATTTGTATCCACAGATTCCAAAACTATAAATTGTGTTA
>NW_008353597.1:691032-692422 GCF_000622305.1 Nannospalax galili
CATGCACAGAAAATAGACAGGAAATGGATATCTGGTAAGGCTTATGGATATCTGGTAAGGCTTAAGAACTCAAAGCCTTCCCCCAGTGACATGCTTCTTCCAGAAAGACCACACTTCCTATAACCTCCTTAAACCATGCCACCAACTGGAAAGAAAATGTCCAAATACTTGGAGCCTATAGGGGACATTCTCATTCAAAGTACCACACTTGGCTTAATACTATGAAAGTAACATTTTAACTTAACACTAATATTTTTCTAAATTTTCAATATTCTCATCTCAGTACTAAGAAGTAAAACAAAGGCCAAATAGAGAAATGAAAACTTTAAAGTTTTCATCATAAAGATGCTAAAGGGGAACCCTCAGGGTACCTAACTATAAAACAAAAGCCCATCATTTGCAAACTTTCTAAGGAGTTAAAAGAGCAGAGACCATGTCCCATTGTTCTTGACTCTCCCTTTCAAATCTAAGAATGTAAGGAAGTCCAAGAAGTGTAGCAAAGGACGATGATGAAGAATATTTCTTTCAAGAAGCATCTGCTTATCCTTTGCAGCCCACACCTTCTCCTACTCCTCAGTAGCTCAGGCAAAAAAGGACCAATTGTTTGACTTGTAGGGGTGGCCAATTTCATTGATGTGATAGATCAGTTTTCCCAGGATTCCTGGCGTAAAGGAAGATTCAGTGTCACAGACCACAGGAGAAATGGCGATGGGAGGTCAGAAGTATTGCACGCAGGCGTTAGCAATTTCAGTCAAAGGAACCTGGGACTTTTAAGAGCACCTGCGCATGTGTTGAAGGAGGAATCAAATGACCCACCAGGATAGAGATGCATCACCCAGGTTCAGGAAACCTGGGCAAAGAGCACCTACCCTGGCAGAGGAAACATCTAGAACACCAGGTTCATCCTCTCTCCCTCTTTGCTTTCCTTCTCCTCCTCTTCTAGCCCGGTCAAATCTATAACACTGTTAGGGGTGATGGAGACGAGGGGTTGGAGACGGCTGTAACTCCAGCCATGTTTTGGGGAAGATGAAATGCTGAACCTAGGTCAGATCTGGATGCTGAACTGTGCGTTCCAATTCCTCAGCTGAGTGTGCATTTGTAACACAAAGTGACAAGAGACCATTCCACATCTGAGAATGAGCACCAAATCTGTGAACCTGTCCATTGTCAATGGAAACGGTCTGCAGGTGACCTGAGTTTAAAGGCAGAGTGGGAAAATCAGACAAAATTAGTTACAAGACAGCAGATAGTGTTGCGCACACCAGTTGCACGTATATACTAGGAAGCATGCACATGTATTTTATTTTACACTAGTTACCTATGGTATCATAATTTATATTTAAAAATTCTAACATGCATATAACATTAGCACAGAAATTAAATAGCTGAA
>NW_008353597.1:692720-717590 GCF_000622305.1 Nannospalax galili
AATGAAAACCGTCTCTTAAATATAAAATTGATATTCTATCACTATGCTTGGCTATGTATTCAGTGTACGTAGTAAAAACATGCATCCCAGATAATACACCACTGCCATTAAGCAATGTAGACAGACGGTATAAAATGTATCTAACAGGGCACATGCCATGGTCATAGTCCATGCTCATTTCCATCCTTTCGTTTTCTTCTGTTTCACATGTCTGTCCATGATAAACCATGTTCCCTTAAGCATCTCACCAACTTCAGAATGTCCGAAGGAAAATCGGGCAGCAGAAAAAGTGAAGTCAGAGTTACCTTCTTCTAACTCTTCATGTTAATTACTTTTCTTATTTCTGTGATCAAACATCTGACTAGAAGCAACTTCAGAGAGGAAGGAGTCCTCCTGGTTCACAGGATGGGGATAATGTCCATCATGGCGAGGGCAGCATGTCTGTGGGAGCGTGAGACTGTTTGGTTACATCTCAGGAAAACAAGGAATACAGAGAGGGGAGAAAGTGGAGCTGTGCTACAAAGCCTTCACCACCACCACCACTTCCGTCCTGCAGGGACCTAACTCACCCAGTTAGAACCCACTTTGAAGTACAGAGAGGGGAGAAGGTGGAGCTGTGCTACAAAGCCTTCACCATCAGTACCACTTCCGTCCTGCAGGGACCTAACTCACCCAGTTAGAACCCACTTTGAAGGTTATACAGCTTCCAAAAGCAGTGTCCACAGCTCATGTTCCAACATGAAATTATAGGCAACATTTTCCATTCCACCAATGATACCCTCCTCACATGTCGCAGATAGACAGAGTTCCCCAAGCTTGCCACCTATGTGTTGCCAAGAGCCTCATGTTCTACAAGTTCAGAGTTTGCTCAATATGCTGATGTTACCATATTGAGACTTAATAATCTTAGAATTGTACTTGTGTTTTCTACATGGTGAACATTCGGGAAGGTTAAACTTGAATACGGGCAGAGATTTTAGTCATGCGGAGAATGGCAAGCAGATTTCCAAAAACAGTGTCCACAGCTCATGTTCCAACATGAAATTATAGGCGACATTTTCCATTCCACCAATGATACCCTCCTCACATGTCGCAGATAGACAGAGTTCCCCAAGCTTGCCACCTATGTGTTGCCAAGAGCCTCATGTTCTACAAGTTCAGAGTTTGCTCAATATGCTGATGTTACCATATTGAGACTTAATAATCTTACTTGTGTTTTCTACATGGTGAACATTCGGGAAGGTTAAACTTGAATACGGGCAGAGATTTTAGTCATGCGGAGAATGGCAAGCAGATAAAACTAAATAAGTCATTTTATGGTGTGGCCACGTGTGTGCAAGTGTTCTTAGCAGAACACCAGCTCAGCTGCTTTTCCTTCACTTTCCGCACATGCCATTCCATCACTGCCTGGCAGAGTCGTCCATCAGGCACCCGCCCTTCGTCACTTTGATTCTTGCTGACCTCTTGTGCACCATGAGTACAACTGACTTTTGTGTTCACGAGCCACTGTAAACACAGCTAAACAAGGACACAGCGAACTTGCTCACCGCACACAAGGGAATAGTGTCAAATAATTACAATATCAAGATCTTCTGGGCCTTAAGACACTTCCCTGAGCCCAGATTTAATTTTCCCAGAAGACACCTATGCCTGAAGAGGGTCCCTATGGACAAATGAGAACCATGGCCTGAAGGAATCAACGTGAGAGGGACTCTCCACGCACACATTTCATGGTCAGCTCTGTCAGACAATTAGCAAGTTGCTCTTGGAAGTAGATGTGGGCATTCTGAGGGGACACATTACAGGAGTACATCAACAGACACTATTGTCACTTGATGTTTAATAGCACGAAACTTGAATGGTCTGACTCGGAATGATAAGTGATTAAATTTGTATGACCTTTGTGTTTCTAAAAGGAACTGCGACGATGACTCCTTAAATACCAGAAACTGAACGGCTGGGGGCGCTGACAACATAGTGGACAGTAACAGGGATGACAGAGTATATGGGCTCCAGTGGTGGTCGGGGGGAGCTATGGGAGGGTGCCATTTGGGAAGTGGGTACAGATGAGTAAGATTGTATGGGATGTTCTGTATGATATACACAAAAAAAATCAACAACAACAAAAAAAGACATTTGATGAAGAAGCATAAAAATTTACTTCATGTTAATTAGTAGAGGTGATAAAACATTACCATTCAAATCTACCCGATGACTTTATATCCATACTCAGGTGCCAAGGATCAGAGTGTAACTGACTGTGACTAGTAATAATCATATATATAGAGACTAGAGACACATGTGTAAACATCTAAATGTTATTAGCTTTAAAAATGTAGGAAACAGCATATTTTAAAATGAAGTGGAGATCTTTAAAGGGTAAAAACTCATTCAATTTTATGTCTAATAGGGTTTATACTGAGTTCAATATTGTATAACCGTATTTATTCAACTGTGAACCTAAAAATTTACAGCCACTTTTGAAAGAGATTTATCCTTGCTCTGGAAATTGGTAATGAACATGTTAAAGCTGTAATGAAATGCTTCTTCTAATCATGTGGCTATTCAATTAAAAAATTAGATGATAAAAAAATTCCCCTTTTGGCAATAGAAATTATATTTTTGCATTATAATTTCTAACAAATACATATACTTAAAAATACCAGAAACTGGTAGAGGTCATAGTAACTAATGTTGCTTAAACAAATTAGGTATGATTTTTCCTCCAGTATTAGGAATTAAATCCAGGGCCTCCAGTATACCAGTCAAGCAATGTAGCACTAAGCTCAATTCTCAATTATTTTCTTACTTTCATTTTGAGACAGGGTTAAAATAAGTTAACAAAACTTCCTGGAACATATATCCTAATATCGCATAGGTCAATATGTGTAAAAATATTTGAAATGAGATACACTCTTTTGCACTGACAATAGGTATATCCTTGCACAATTCCACTTTCCGTATTTGGAAGTATTTTCCTGTGCTTTATCTCAATTAGTATTTGAAAGCAACCATGAAAATTTAGGTAGACCTGGTACTAATTGTGTTATATGCATGAGAAACAGGGGTCTGAGAACAAGATAGAACAGAAAATAATCAAGATACAAGAGATTGTTTTCATTCTGTGAGATATAGTCACAATTTAGATTAAAAACCTCCACTATGAGGTAGGGATGTGGCTCAGATGGTAGAGTACTTGCCTAAAATGCACTAAGTTCTGGGTTCAACCCTCTGTAACACCTTCACAGTGAACAGTGGAACGGTCCAAGAATGCCAGCACCAGTGTTCTATGGCGAAAGGGCCAGTTCAAATCCATTCTTGGCTACACAGAGAGTCTAAGGCCAATTGGAGCTTCATGTGACAAAGTGCTGAAACAGCTCATTTATCCCTACTATCCTACTAAAACATCAAGGAAAATATTGATCTTCATGTAAACTGAAAGTCCATTATCTAATATGTTCCAGGCTTAACATTTTAAATAGTGACGTGATTCAACAATGGAATCTTCTAATCTGATATCATGTGATGGGGCACTAGGAAATGCAGCTTCACAAAGCACACTTTATAGAAGCTCCTTCTGGGCTCTTCATATAAGCTGTGTGTGTGAAACAGATGAATTTGTGTTTGAGGCACTTTCCCACCCTACTTCAATATGACTGTGTGTATGTTCTAAAATTCCTACAAAATCTGGACTCTAGAAATATTTGTACCCAAGCCCATTGGTTGAGAGCTACTCAGTCTGGTTAATTAAATTCACGGCGTATCCATGTTGTATCGATCAATGTAGTCAAATATCAAACACAGGACAAAGAGTAAATGTAAATACCAGCAGCCAGCCTCCTTCATAAGTGCTACAATTACAGGCATGCACCACTGTATGTAATTATTTTATATGGTCTAAAGGCATTTTAAGACTCATTTCATTCTATATTTATGATAATTGCTGAAATAGTTGAAACTATTTATCATTAAAATACAAAATACAATACTCAAAGCATGGATAGTTCAACATTTTAAAGTAATCCAGCAAAAAGTCTTGTCTTTGGTGCCTGGGACACAGTTATTTCCAGGGCACACGCAGATGCCTAGATCTGTAATTCACAGTTAGAAGATAATTTCAGAGATGATAAAAACACATAAAAAATCAAGAGCTATTATTCAGAAACCATAAACATTAATTCCCAGAAAAACACGAAGAATGGATTATCAAAGTACTTACTTTTCTATTAAATGCCCCATGTAAAGTAAACAAACTAAATTGAAAAACATGTGGCTTGGTGGTATTTTTAAAGAATAAAAATCTAAAAAATTAATACACATAGATTCTAATTAAGTTCAAGTACCACAGGCAGAGATTCAAATCCATTTTTCTTTAAAAATACTGACAAAGGAAGCATGATATTTATTTAACAAAATTCCTAAAGTTGACTACTTGTGGAGAATTAGGAAATAAACAGAATTTCCATGTAAATAACCGAGAATTACTCTGGGGGAAGATAATTGGAAACGGCTAAAGATAAACTTTCAGTTCTTCCCTCACTGTCACAAGGATCTTGGACAATCTAATATTCTGGACATTGTGCTGGGCTTAGGAATGTGTGAATCACAGAGTAGACTAACAGAAATGTACACAATGCATTGCTTAAAACATGTGTAAAGTCAGGTCTCCTAACAGTCAGCTCTGGAGGCAGAAGGGATACATGGAGCCCTGCTACTAACTGGTGATCTATTGGCAACCAACAGATTCTGGGGAGAGGATGGCACAGTTCCCCATTATATACCCACTAGTGAGTCCACCAGGCTCTGATAGTTTCAAACTCTGGTAGCCATCAAGTGCCATTTCTTTAGGTTGGGTTGGCCTGGTCATATTCATATGAAGTCACAGCCATGCTGACATCATGCATATGTCCTATGTTAGCTCAAGCCAGGCATAGACATGGGGAAGTGTGTAAGAAATCCCAACTCAACCTAAAGTTTTGTCTTTTGCAGGTCACTGTACAGAAACAGCCACTTCCTTGTAACTACCTATTATAATCAAATACTTATTACATTTGTTAGTTTTTCCTATCAGAGGAACATGCTTTCTAAGTATTCAACTATGGTTGCTTACTGCTGGAGGTAATAATATAAAGCAAGGATTCTGTATGATTTAAAAGCCACTAAGAATGCATATCTTCAGAATGTACAGTCAGAAATTTTCTCTCTGCCATTCTTCCTGCCAGTTACTCTAGAGGAGAGACTTAGCTTTGTGGACAGAGAGACCTTAACTTTGCAAGGAACGAGAGGTCTTTGAGACATCCATCATCACCTACTTGATTTGTTTTCAATACTATACTTCAAAACTTTATGTAACAGTATTCTGGAGTATCCTTGCACTGGGGTGATTAACAACAACAATGTATTTCTCATTTCAAATTATTAAAAAGAGAATTGGGGATGTTCTTAACACAAAGAACTGGTGTTTGAAGGGATGCATATGCTAGGCACCATATTTGATCATTGTACAATGGGTGCATGTCTCAAAATACCACATTTGATGCTTAAATATGAACAGCCATTGTGTTCATTAAAAACAAGATGTAGGGGACAAAGAGATGGCTCAGCGGTTAAGAGCACTGGCAGCTCTTATAGAGGACCCAGGTTCAAATCCCAGTGCCCACATGGTAGCTAACAACCGCCCCTACTTCCAGGTCCAGGGGATCTGACGCCCTCCATAGGCACTGCATGACACAGATGCACTTACATACATGCAGGCAATACACTTATACACATAAAATTTGAAAAATAAAATATTTTCTAAAACTATAGAAATAAGAAAGCACATAATTTTGATTAAATCAGTGAGGAAAAGACAGATACATGTTAAGTATTCATTAAAAAGAATTCTGATTGTTCTAAATTCATAAAAGTAGCATTTGCTTAATACCATTAGCAACAAGGTAGAACACATTTCTAAAAATAAAAGTTTCTTTTGCCAACTTGGTACTCCATAAATATTTCTGAATTAAAGATTTTTGGATTTGGGGGACAATATTTCTGGGAAACTTAACTCTTTGATAGATGAAAACCGGATAGTCTCTTATCTGCAATAATCACAGGAAGCACAAACTTCGGTCTTGGGGAAAATCACTCCAAAGTTTGAATTAAAAGTTAGAGCAACCATCTCAGAAACTTTTCCCTCTTGAAAAATCACATGACCAAGTCGTCCTTGTTTCAGATCATGAGTACTGCTATGACCTAGATCACACAGGGCACATTTTTAAATACAATCCACATACGTTTAGAAAAACTTCCTATACATCATGGTATATTGATACTTTCTAACTTTGGTACCCCATACGTACATATGCACTCATGCACGCACATACACACACAAACACACAGTACACACACAAAATACTTTTAATCTTTGCAAAATGGTACACTACTGACTGAATCACACAGGCTGTTAGGCTGTACATTTCTATTACCGTAACTAAGCACAGACTGAAAATTTTGAAGACATTCTAGACGTGGTCATAGTTTTTGAGTTGGAAAGAGTTTCTTCCCCACCTGTTTAACTAGAAATAAATGACACATGGCTTTATGCACTATTTAATTGTGATCAAAGTAAAAGGTACAGAGCTTCTACCAAAGACAGCATGTCAAATAGAGGCATATTGATCTGAAAATCAAAGGGGAAATACAGAAAGAAAATGAGTTTCCCAAGAGGATATGTGCATAAAATATTTCCTTTTGACATATGGTCTTTGGATGAAGTATTTTTTAATCTCAGCAATAAATTATATGTAATTTCACATCTGCCAAGTTAGCCAGCCTTTGAAAGGGAAATCTGACATTAAAAGATGCAATTCTCACTGTCTAAAACTGAGCCTTGTTAAAACCTGACACAAGAAGGAGGGACTGCCATGACTGGTTTGCAACTTACATTTCAGTTGGCCCCAAGTGGTTCTTAATGACTTATCAGTTGGTAGGTATTGATATTCCTTATGTGCCTTTCATCAGAGCCGGTTTTAAAAGTAAATCAAAAGGCCCTCCTCATTGATTTGTCCCTTATGAACTAATGTGAGTATGTGGGTTATCTGGCAATATGTCAACCAGAGTATCAGAGATGAACTCTCTGTATTCTAAATGAAACCCATCAGGATTTGAAGGAAAGAGAAAAGGAGGCCCCAAATTCTAGGCTTGGAAGACCACCAGCCACCCTAAACTAAACCTTTAACTTTCAATTACTTGGTAATGAAATTGTTAAAAATTTCTTACCTTAACAAAGGAACTCCCACCATCCAAAAATGGAGAGCTAATTTCTATGATTCTGAAATCTAACCAGGGAGGCACGGAAGAGACAAGAGGGAGACTCGGGAGGCTAAGGAAACCTACAGGGTTAGGGAGAAAAGTCTAAGATTCACCAGTCATAAAAGCTGGAGACAATCACTGGGAGCAGACTTCTCTGTGGAACTAGCTTCGAGTTAAGCAGAGAGCTTGTTCCAGCTTATACTAGTCTTCGCCCACGTTGAGGTTGGATTTCCAGTGATGCAGCAGCCTCCGAGTCAGTCACATCCCAGTAGGCAGCCCCTCGTTCATACTTCTGTAAGGAGCCTCAATAATGTCATGATCTTCTTAAGGTACACTTTGCTGGAATTTTTTCTTTGACCTATTGCCAGTGTCCTGGTGTGTTAAGCAGACATTTGTTTGTGTCCCCACAGCCAACGCCATACAGCATCCCCCAATAAGGGACATGCATTCTAACGGCAATTCGCCGCGCACAATAAATCCTATACAAGCAAAACAGTGAAGAATGGGTTTGAGGCTGGGGACTGGGAAACACCAGAAAAGCCGCCTAAGTGACAAGGTTATGACCTCCAGAACTGCTGCGTTATTGGTGCAGCCAGGATTCCAGCTGCAGATACCGGCTTCCACAGTCCTCTCCCCGCTGAATTGTTCTCTCTCTTTAATGCAATGCCTGACTAAGGAAAAATTAAAAGCTTCGATTAGATATTCAGCTACCAAATCATAAGGAAAACGATTGCCTCAAGACTCAGTTGAAGGAAAGAGGCTGAGGTGAATGTGCCTGTGCCTGGGATCTCAGCCTCTGGAGACGTGCAGACTGAAGATATATTTTAGGCTTACAAAGTAGTAATTTTAATCTTTGACTTCCTAAAAATGGAATGAGGTAGCTAACTTCAGTAAGGGTCAATGATAGGTATTGAAGAAAGGATTTAATTTTTGGTGTCCAAAGACCAAGATGTTTCCCACTGAAAATACAAAACCAGTGGTTTAGAAACAAACGAGAAAAAATTGAGTCCTTGTTAAAATTTATCTTCTTCCCAAATATTTCTGAAAACATCTAAATGGTTTAAATAACTATGATTTTTTTCCATTAAAAAACATTTTATTGGGTTTTTGTTCATTTCATACAATAAATTTTAGTCAAATTTAGACCCCATGCCCCTTCCCCTCCTCCGCCCACCGGATTTCATGCATTCTGTCATACATGTTAAAGCCTATGCGGTCAAGAATTTGTGCCCATATGTCCTTCTGTGCAAATTCACCTACTGGAGTCTAGTCAGCCTGTCTAGAGTCACTCCCTTAAAGAAGACCTGCTCTTCCTCATGCAGCGGTAATCAGTTGCCAATAGTTTTTCAGCTAGGGTTGGGGCTTGATGCCCATTTCCCTCATTCTATGCCTTCTGGGTGTGACACACTCTGTTGTATGAGGAAGCTTCAGTGGTGAGAGTTGAGAGATACATTAGTATTATCGCTACCCTTTGTTCCACTATGTTCCATGAGCCTTAGGTGTGGAGGTTCAAGCTTAGGGCTGAACATCACTCAGTTATATAGTCTCTATGTATGACCAGTTGTAGTCCAAGAGACTTCCAAAATAATACAGGCTATTGACACACTTGATTCCTTCCCAGAGCTTGAAGGTAAGACCCTAATCCTTAAGACAGGACATTTATGGGACACAGGACTTGGAGCAATGGAGCTAGAACTGACCTGGAAACCTTCTCCCTGAAGACTAGCTTTAATAGTTCTAGAGGATACTATGCAAGCTGCTACAGGACAAAATCAATCAGGTCCAACCCAGTTGTAAAGCCTAATAACTACAATGACTGGCAGAGCAAATTATCTCTATTGCTGCAGTAGTGACACTTTTTCTAGGGGGTGATCAAAACCTATTTAATTGGACTTTTCTCAATGGGAGGGAACTCATGAGTGGCACTGTAACACAGCCAGATGGACATGCTTGGAGAGGTCACAGATCCCAGAGAAGACCCTGTCTTTTTTTCTTTTTTTAATTATTTTATTTATTATTTTTAATTTTATGTGTATGCATGTATTGTCCACGTGCAGGTAAGTGCACCCGTGTTGTGCAGTGCCCACAGAGGAGAGAAGAGGCTGTCGGATCCCCTGTAACTGGACTTACGGACAGTTATTAGCTGCCATGTGGGTGCTGGGATTCAAACCCGGGTCTTCTGCAAAAACAACCAGTGTTCTTGACCACTGAGCCATCTCTCCAGCCCCAAAATCCTATCTTTTTCATATCTCTTAACAAATCAAATTTCTTAATCATGTGCTAAGTATGGGTCTTTATACTTACAGACAAGTATACAGTGTACTACTCATCAAAGAATCTTCTTTTGCAACAGATGGAGACTTTTTTCCATTTTAGAAACAGTTAAATTAATCATAAATAATATTGCTCCCATGTATACTTTTCCCATTTAATGATAGTCGCACATGAAAGTATTGAATTTATTAAATGTATATTAGCTATCTGGCCCTTTTTCTGTGATATAATCAAGAAGGTCGATATTAAGTTTTTATATCTCAGATTTTATTGAAGAGGAAAATTCCTGGAAAGGTGTGAACTCTGGTACAATCGTGGCTTGAATATTATGGAGTAACCAATCATTTTCTAATTGGACTTAAGGTGTACTTCATAAGATGGAACCCATACCTAAGGTTGATTTCAGACCTAGGAACTTGTGGCTAGACAGGCCTTAGGCCATAGAGGAGAACCTAATGCTATTATTCTACTAAATAGATGCATATTTATAGCAACACCCAGTGACTTGTTGCACCCGTATCTCTCAACTCTTACTAGAGAAGCTCCCAGCAGAGCAGATGGTGATTAACGCAGAAACCCAAAAGGAGCTGACGTACACAGAGTTGGGGTTTGCAGGGTTCTTATCACTGAATTGGACTGCTATAGCAAACCTTTGCCTCCAAAGGCTCAGGGATCATTGAAGAAGGGAGATGGGGCGGGGGGGATGCAGAGATTGTAAGAACCAGAAGTGGATGGAAGCCCACAGGAAAGAAAGTTTTCCAGCTAGCTGGGAACTCACTCATATGAACTCACAGCAATGATGTCAGCACTCACAAGTCCCAAATAAGCTCAAGTCAGACACAATCCCAGCATAGATGTGGGAAAATGGGTATGAATCCTCAACTTTACCCCAGGGATTGTTGGAAAACATTGGCTGCTAGAAAGGGTAGACTCAGTTACTGTTAGAAGTGGGACTCTTGGTAGGTTAAGAGGTACAGAGGATGGATCCACACTTAGCATACATGAAATTGGTCAGGTATACTAACAGGGGCACTGATAGGGGAGGGGATCTATATCTGATTGAAATGTATGAAATTCACAAAATTTCAATTAAAATAGGAAAAAAATCACGGGGCAAATTAACTAATGTGAATTTTTGATAACCAAAAAACAAGACAAAGAAAATTCCATTTAGAAAACAATTTTTGACCTCTCTTCTCAAATCCTAAGTGAGAATTCACAGGATTTATTTTTTTTAATGAATGAATAAGGACCATTTGTAGTTCTCTAAGGTGCCCATCTTGTCCTCCCAAAAGTCACAGCTCTCATGAACTGTGCTGTTCATTTCCGGGTGTGGATTCATAATTATACTACATAATTGATTATTTAGTTAAAATAATGTCAAAATTAGCTTTTGTACTTTAAAACCTTGTATAAGCAGTGCCAATTTATTATATTTTATTTTATTTTTACTTTTATTTTTTGCATAAATGCACGTGTGGTATGTGTGTGTGTCACCTCTGTGCAGGTCCCTGTAGAAGCTAGCGGAGGACATTGGCTCCCCTGGAGCTGGAGAGACAGGCAGTTATGAGCTACTAAACATAAGTAGCAACCGAACTTGGTCATCTCAAAGAGCATCAGATGTTCTTAACTGCTAAGCCATCACTCTAGCCCCCTATTTCCAAGTTTTGATGAATCAAGATTTGACAAAAATAATGCTGCTCTGTACACAGGTATCATCATATTAAGCTTTTGTAATTGTGTTTGAAATATTTAAGAATAAATATAAAGCAAACAAAAGTCAAAATTAAAAAAAAAAAAGTCATGGGTTTCAGACCTTCGTCCCAATGCGTAGTCAGGAATAAAAAGGGACTTTAGTTAGGGAAAGTTGGGAAAGAGGATTATTTCAGGTAACACTCTCCCAGGCCCTTCTCACCTACACATCTTATGGAAGTAATGTGAAAGGTTTTCTCTGTGGTTCTGGGCATCTGCATGTCGAGGAATCCAGTAATGAAGTCAGTCCAGAGATGTTCCCTAAAGAATCTACCACTGAGATGATGGGTCTGTCAGCTGGAGGCCTGAACGGACAAAGGAGGTGAGGGAAAGGGACGTGAGCTTTATTTCCAGCAACAGTGGAGGATGAAGCATGTAAATCACTCGTGGGTCAGATTGGGAATTGGAAATAATTGGCTGGAGCCTCCGAAGCCCTGCCTGAGGCAGGGGTATGAGGCAGATGTGACCTCAATGGAGAATACGAACTGCCAGATGCCCACAGAGAGCAGAAATGCAACGGAACAGACGGAAAACCAAAACACCATGTGCATCTTGGGAAGGACAGTCCACGGTCAAAATATAACCTACCAAGGAGAATGAGCGATGGACATCCACAGACAAGAGAAACAGAGGTGTCTGTAAGTGCAGCAGTTCTCATGTGCTCCGACTTCATCAGCTCTGATGCTAGAAGTAACAGAGAGGTCAGAAACCAGGGCTAGATCTCTGGCAGTTGGTGTAGAAATGCAACACACAAAAAAGAAAAGGCAGCCGTGCCCTCCTTGTTCCAACCATAGACCTTTGAGCATAATGAAGTGTAAAGCAGGAGGAAAAAAACTGAGACTACACCATTATTTGAAGAGAAAATAGGAAAGACTTCCATGTCAAAAGAAAGCTACACACTGTGCAACTCAATCCAGAAGTTTAAAATTTAGAATACCATTAAGTCCAAAAGGCTTTGTTTGCCTAGCCAAAATAAAAAAATACTCTGCAAAAACCTGAAAACCTCCTGGTCACAGTTCAATGCACATTTTTAGTAGAAATAACTGTAAGCTTTTGTGTATAAAACCAATAACCAAAGAAATAATAAAACAAAGAGAAGCTAAGGACAGGAGGAGGAAGGAGGGGAAGGGAGAGAAACGATGTTTACATATTGTTACATTATATCAAGAGTGTAAGGTCACTCACATGTCTCTTAAGGACAGAGTTACATTTTGAGAAGAAACATCATTGGCAGTTTCTTAGATTCACAAATACCTTAGTACCATCACAGTCTAGATGACACAGGTCGACTCTTGTCCATGGTGAAGAGATAATGAAGAGATGGGGTAGCTAAGGCTTATACACAGCTTTATTGCAGTATTTCCTTAACTGAAAGAGGGGGTACTCTAAAATCATGATTTTTAAAGTGCAGAAAAGACACAGGCCAGCAACATTAATATTGAATGTCATTGTCAGATCCTATGAGCTGGACATAAATACACATCCCACTTCTGTACTACAGCGGCACAGTGGGACTCTTGACACCTGTCTTACCATAGACACTTGAGAACTACAGTTCAGTTCCTTTTGGGGCTTGTGGGACCACTGTGGCCTGTTGGTGTATGAAAGTTCATTATGTAATAAATGTAACTATACTGATATGTGTTAATTATGTGAGTTGTTGACTACAAAATGAACCCCTGTAAATGTGTAGAAAGAAAAACATGAAAACCAAAAATACTGAGAAAATGCTGTAAATAGATATTTCACAGAAAAGTGGTATGAATGATATACCACGAGTAAAGTGTACATGTGTGCACACACAAGTGGTCAACGCTGAGTATCTTTCGGATTTGATCTTCATATCATTATTTTGAGACAGCATTTCCTATCACAGCTGGCACTGGTCAATTAGGCCAGACTAGCTGGCCAGTGTTGTCGCTGCTCGCCCTTCCTGGGTGCTGGGGATCCAAACTCAGGACCTCCTAACCCCTTTCTGTACACCACCTCCTCAGTCCAGGTATTTTAAAGGTATTCAGCCTTCTCAATACCAGGATAATACACATTAAATTTTAAAAGAAAGGCAGTTTTATATCTACCAGATATCCAAAAGCTAAGATTGGCATATGGACCAGTACAAAGAAAACAGATCAACAGTGTCAAACTGCTGGAGGGCTGGCTGCTAGGACAGGTGTGGGAAATTGGAATTATGAAGTGCAGTCATGGGGTTACGCAGTACTATCAGTTCAAGCTATCTAGAAATGTGAATCTCTGAATTTCCTTTGTTTGGAGAGAAATGCTTGGTCAGCTGATGAGGACTGGTGAGGGGGGGTTCCATCAGGCCTCGGTTTTACCTGTAATTTGTCTTCTTTTCCAACCCACCTCTCCTCTGTTAGTTCTGACAGGTGTTTCACTGCAAACTCAGAGGCAGCGTTCATGAAAGTCTGTCTCTTTGTGATACTGTGGCAAAGTAGAAGTGTACATTTGGCCTCTCTCCTTGGAGTCAAGAGCATAGCTCTTAAAACCCTTGGGTATGCAACAGTGATAACTGCTTTGTACGAGATGACTAATCTCTGGAGCTCCTAAATCATTACTAAAGATAAACAGGTGAGATTACAGGGTTGGGGCGTTCACTTCTACTGCCCAGACTCCTGAGAGTAAAGAGAGGCTGAATAGAGAATTGGTCAGTAGTGGCCAATGCAAATTTATGCCTATGTAAAGCTGCATGAAAGTGAACCAGAAGCAAGGTGGAAGATCTCACAGACTGAAGGACTCCGGAGAACTGCGGCAGAGTGCAACACCAGGAGACGGTGGGGGATCCTGCACTGCCGCCGCAGCCTCTGTGTCCCCTCTGTGCCTCTTTCTTTAGTAAATGGGTGAAGCAAGTTGAGAATTTTAGGAACAAACTAATCACAGTAGAGGGGAGTGTGCAGCAATTCTGATGGGAAGGTAGTTGGACAGTAGCACATGTAAAATAACTTAATGTTTGATACTGGTGTCTGTGTAGGTGCTGGTTTGTGGGACTGAGTTCTTAAGTGGTAGGATCTGAAGATCTGAGACTTTCCTAGTCGATAATGTCAGTGTTATGTGAACTTGTAGGGCATTTTGTTTGTGTCCGCCAGAGAACCGATTACTCTTGGAGAGAAAACTTATCTTGTGTCAGAAGAATTGAGTATCTGTGTGGGGAAAATATTTCCATTTATTTATCTTTAACACTTCCACAGTTTCTATACCAACCCCTTTTTATAGTTCTTGCACCAAATCTAGACATACCTAGTTGCCCGAAAACCTCAGGAAGTTCCCAATTTCACCAGAAGTGATCAGTAAGCTTCTTTTCCAGACTTTTATTGGTCAAGTACTTCTGATAGTTTATGAATGGTTAATAAGCTCCCTATATAAAGCATTGATAGTGCTTCTGATATCCTAATTAAAGAGAAACAGACATCGTTGAAAATAATGTGCAGGCTCATAAATTGAGCACGTATTTAAAGTATTTCTTGTCCAATTTGTCACAATATTCCAAAAAAGTTGTTGTTGAACTTCATGTAGCATATTTTTTAAAGATGTTTTTAACTTTTCATTAAGATGAAGGGATTGGAGCCTGCCTGCCTTTGATGATGAGGTGGGATAGATGAGAGGAATGCAGTTGAGAGGCAGTGGGCTGGATCTGATTTACCAGAGTCCGGGCTAAGCAGGTCTGTCTGCCTGAGGGGTTGTTGGGAATCTATGGTAGGGGGTCTAGTTAACCTGATTTAGGAAGCTAGTTCTGGGATCTGAGGTGAAGGAATTGGAGCCTGCCTGTGAGATGTGCTGGCAGTCGGAGGTAGGACATGTTCCTATGAGTGTAGGTACTTGCAGAGGACAGAGGTGTTGCATCCCCTGGATCTGTAGTTACACATAGTTGTAAGCTGTCCAACATGGGCAGTGGGGACAAAAATTCTGAGGCTGGGAAATTGTAAGTGGTGGGGGAGGGGTTGTTGGGAATCTATGGTAGGGGGTCTAGTTAACCTGATTTAGAAAGCTAGTTCTGGGATCTGAGGTGAAGGAATTGGAGCCTGCCTGTGAGACATGCTGGCAGTCGGAGGTAGGACATGTTCCTATGTGTGAAGGTACTTGCAGAGGACAGAGGTGTTGCATCCCCTGGAGCTGTAGTTACACATAGTTGTAAGCTGTCCAACATGGGCAGTGGGGACAAAACTTAGGGTTTTTGGAAGAGCAGCACAGCCTTAGCCACTGAGCCATCTCTCTCGTCCCCACTGCACATAAATTCAGTACTAATGAAATCAAGCCAGTTACTACCAAGGAAATAATGCAAAAGTGACCCTGCTTCTTATGAATAATATTATACTATGGCCTCCATATAAACATGGTCAAATCTCAGGAAAAATGTTCAATAAGTGAATTTATACATTTCCATAAATCATTGATTTTCCTCAGAGACAAATACTAATTGTACTTTATGGAGTAAATACCAGGCATACTAGACAAAGGTCTTATTCATTTTATTGTCATGATTCTATAAGAATTACAATTCTATAATTCTCTATAAGAGGAATAATATAAATTACATTGTCCAAGAGAAATCAGAGGTTAGTGGACTGTAGCAATGGCTGAGTGGTTAGGCACACTCGCTGCACTTCCAGAAGACCTGAGTTTGTTTCCCAGCACCCATGCCAGTCGGCTCACAAACACCCATGCTTCCAGCTCCAGGAAAACCAACAACTTCCTTTGGCTTCAACAGACACTGTGCTCACCTGCACACACACACACACCACACACACACACACACACACACACACACACAAATGAAATAAATCTTTAAAAGATCAAAAGTTAGACTATTCTAATCTCATTGAATACAGGCCAGAAGATTACTTCTTTCAACAAGAAGTAATACTATAAGTAAATTATTTAAAACATCCACTCATGGCTTAGATATGTTGGGATCACCTCCTCCATGTGTGGCTATGAAAGAGAAAATCTGCACACGAGCATCGCTACTGTGAGACTCTGACTCATCTACTGGCTTCTTTCCGCTTTTGTAATCGGCTTGGCTTAATGATTTAACCCTTGCCGTAACTCTAGGGGGGATGAAGAGTCAAAATGCAAGAGCTGGGATGCACTGACTCCATTTTGGCTAGCTGTTTCAGGTAGGCCCAGGCAAGCCCAGGCATCTTGTAAATCCCGTTACTATGCCCCCCCACCCAAAGCTATAGGTTAGGCAAGCCCGGACATATAAAAGCCTTATAAGGTAAAAACAGAAACTTCTGGCCCCAGAGATAACAGTCAGCACATTCCAATACCCTAAAGACAGCCCCTACCAATAAGAATCTTCCCCGTACTCAGGGCATAGGACGATCCAATCAACCATTTTAAAGGATGCTTGGTGCATGCGGGCTTCTGTAAAACTTCCCTATAAAAGCCTACCCCACCCTAGATCGGGTGTCTCAGTATGGATCTGCCACATCGGTGAAATCTGAAGGCCTGAGCTTAAGCCCGAATAAAGGCTCTTTGCTTTTGCACACTCTCCGGACTCCTTGGTGGTCATTAGGGGTTGCAGGATCAGGGTGCAAAAGCTACCTCTGGATATTCTTGGGTTTGAGAAATTTCCTGATCATCTGCATCTTTGTCTGTTCGGTAAAGCGCATTATTGCAACCCATAGCATCACGATGATAGATAGCCTAGAATTACAATTAAAGTCATTAAAGAAAAAACATGAAGTGCTCAGGGGGGAAACAAAACTCTCATAAAAGTCCCTGTAGTATCTGGTCCATCCATACTACATTTAGGCACATCTGCTTCAAAAGAATTTTTCATAATAATTGTGTCTTGTGATTGAAAATAAACCTTTTAGCTTAAAACAAAGCTGGCCTTAAAACAGTTTTCATTTCAAAATGAGTGTGGTTTCCTCCAAGAGAAAGCTTGATAAAATCAATTTAATTGTGCAATCTTAACTTCCCATTTGGAAACTTAAATTAGTAATGATAGGTGTTTAAATAAGCAATTTCCAATTACTATTAACATAAGCAATTCATTATTCCAAATGTAATCAATGCAGCTATTAGAGTGTAGAAACAGTCTTTGTCAGTGTGAACCCTGTCACTGTGCCACAGGCACTCCATCAGGTGAACCCTGTCACTGTGTCACAGGCATGCCATCAGTGTGAACCCTGTCACTGTGTCACAGGCATACCATCAGTGCGAACCCTGTCACTGTGTCACAGGCACACCATCAGTATGAACCCTGTCACTGTGTCACAGGCACACCATCAGTGCGAACCCTGTCACTGTGTCACAGGCACACCATCAGGTGAACCCTGTCACTGTCACAGGCACACCATCAGTATCAAGCGGGACCTGTCACTGTGTCACAGGCACACCATCAGTATGAACCCTGTCACTGTGTCACAGGCACACCATCAGTGCGAACCCTGTCACTGTGTCACAGGCACACCATCAGATGAACCCTGTCACTGTCACAGGCACACCATCAGGTGAACCCTGTCACTGTGTCACAGGCACACCATCAGGTGAACCCTGTCACTGTCACAGGCACACCATCAGTGTGAACCCTGTCACTGTGTCACAGGCACACCATCAGTGCGAACCCTGTCACTGTGTCACAGGCACTCCATCAGGTAAACCCTGTCACTGTGTCACAGGCACTCCATCAGGTGAACCCTGTCACTGTGTCACAGGCACACCATCAGGTGAACCCTGTCACTGTCACAGGCACACCATAAGGTGTCTTTGGGGAGCTTCACAACTACAGACATTATCTTCATGTGCTCAAATGTGTTGCTCATGCTCTTTTTCCTTGTCACACTTTAAAACATTTTCTTTGTAACTGACATTTTAAGGGCATTAAAGATTGAAACTGACTCAAACTAGAAATATTAGGAGCAACTACCCTTATTTTACATTGAAACTCAGCATCTGAAAGCATCATTTTGAGACTCAATTGTTATTATTTTTCACTTCTTTTAAAGAGGTGTGGTCTCAATATAATATAATTTAGGTAGACAGAAGAACAGAAGAAACTACGGATTCAAGTCCTACATTCCGTAGATCCTTATATTTCATAGATGAATGTAATGGAGTTGGTGTATACAGTCAGGGCTGGACTCAGGACTCAGGGACAAAATAAAAATTGTAAGGCTTTCCTAGTAATCTCCAGCTGTCAACTTAACATAGTCTAGAGTCATCAGAGGGAGTCCCATTTGAGAGATTTTCCTGTTCATATTGGTCTATGATTTTGTCTAAAGTGCGATTTGAGAGGGCTCAGCCCCCTGTGGGTGGCCTCATTCCTAGGTGGCGGAGCCTGGCCTGTATAAGAAAGCTAGTTGCTTGGTGAGAGAGCAAGCTAGCAAGCAACATTCCTCCAATGATTTCTGTGTCCAGGTTCCTGTTTTGCCCTCCACCAGTGAGAAACTCTGACCCTGAGATCCATGGCAAACAAACTTTTTCCTTCTTAAGTTGTTTTGGGTCAAATTATTTTATACATCAACAGAAAATAAAATTAGAACCACAGTGATCCTACTCAAAGTCAACTCAGAAGACCCCATACTGCCAAACACAAGGGTTTAAAGGGCACTGAGATTAAACAATCAACAAACCTGAAGGAATCAGGCATTGCTATTTCTACATTACAGAGGAGAAAATTGATCCTGTAAATCATTTGCAAACATTTTTTATCTGAAAGTTCATGATCCATACAATAGCAATATTTTGAAAGCTTGCTAAGAATTAAGTTGGCTTCTAGAGTTAAATAAAACAAGCTCATCTAATGGGCTGGAGAGATGGCTCAGTGGTTAAGAACAGTAACTACTCTTCCAGAGGACCCAGGTTTGAGTCCTAGCACCCAAAGGGTGGTTGACAAACATCTGTAACTCCAGTTCCAGGGGATCCGATGCCCTATTCTAACCACCGTGGGCACTGCACGACACGAGTGCACTTACACACATGTATGTAATACTCTTGTACACATAAAATAAAAATATAAATAAAATATTTAAAAAACAAGCTCATCTAAATGCTGGGTAGATATTACAGCAACACATGTAACATCTTTCTTCAGAAAGTAAAACATTCTGCGGCTAGAAACATTTTTCATAATCTATTTCTGTGAAATTTTGGTGATTAGAAAATGAGATAAATTGCTTCTTGACTTTCAATTAATACTTTCCTAACACTTTTCAATTTTCTATGACTACAGCTTGCCTTGTATTTGTTTAAATTTATCTCTGTATATAATGATGAAACAGAATTATATTCTGAAATAGAACACGGAGCCATGGGAAGATCAAGCTAAAGTTAACGATGAAATTTTCCACCATTACAGTGACTCACTTTGCATCTGCTGTTCTTTACTCTAGGAAAGCAGTTCTCCAGTTCTCCTGTAGCTGCTCTACTACCCAGAATATGACACTGACTTGGTCGCCAAGGTGAACAAAGTTCAGGGCCTGTCCTTTGTGTCCATAAAGCTCTAGACTGGCCCCTGAAACAAGAAAGATACTCCAGGAACAAATCCTTATGAAGGATTCTAGACTGGACAGCTTAACACCAAATTATAATGTTTGGTTTCAATTCCTTTAGGTTTTTCCAAGTCTTAAGGTAAAATTCGAACTAAATTCAGCAATCACTGAGGGTAAAATGTACAGAATGCTGTAGGTCACAAGTTGCAAAGCAAAACAACAGAGGCAGAACTGGTCTAAAGTACATGGTCAGCAACTAGAGCGTCACCAGTAAAAACAGTAACTAGACTAACAATTCTAGCCAACTGACGTAGCAAATAATGTGAATTGTTTCACCCTGAATCTTAGAGGTATCTTAAGAACAAGGTTTATGGGAACCTTTGAGAGCGAAGTGTGAAAAACGTGTGCCTTGTTTTGGAGACAGCAGTTAAGAATACTTGTCCCATTGAGATCTGAGATCCAACATTCTTATATGGTATATGGTGTAGATGCAAACTTTCTCTTTCCTGATGAACAATGATACATGGCTGCAACAGGCTGCAATTTGAAGCCAACAGTCTCATTTTGCAAATGTGAGCCAATGCATATCATGACTTCTATAGATGGCAGCCTAAGGCTAACAGGAAAGTCATGTTTGGAGTCAACGGCATTCTGAAGAAATCAATGTGTGTGGGCTGCTGACCCTAGAACCTAGGCCTCATTTATAAAGATTATCACAGAAGCAGAAAACATAGATGAACAGGTAGTCTTCTAATTACATTCTGACCCATTAATATTAAAAAATCCTTCAAATTATTTTAAATTACCACAGTCGGTAAATCAGATTACATTGAGATTTAATAGTAGCAGTTGACAGGTTCTTCTTCTATTAACATTTCATTTAATTTTCATTCTAATTTGAGTACAAGAAAATGCCCAAATAACGTGAACATACTCCTCATGTTGGAATTATGTCTGTTAGGTGAGGATGGTCTTCAGGTTCAGGGAGAGGACAATGTTGTCAGGACTTGGGTGAAATGCAGCTTCTTCTGGCTCTTCGGCCAAATGCATGCAGAAGACTTTCTAATGCCTCTCCATTGAGTTAATTTTTCTTGTGCTGATGGAAGTTTCCTCTGAAAGGTAGGCTGCCTACTCTAGGACTGAAAACCTAAATAGATGGTGAGAACCTCAACTGCACATGGGTGAGAGACCACATTTTTCCAAAGACACAGGTAAGAGCTATCATACAATGAGGTTGAAACACAAGATAAGCTTGAAAGGAAAAGAAAAATGAAGCCCTTTAGAGACACTCTTGATTAATTTTCAGGTAGCAGTCTTTCTTATGTAAACTAAGAATCAGGCCCACAGAAGTGGAGGAAGCTGACTAATATCCTTTGCATATTAGATGGCAACAGTGGACCTTAACCAAGCAGCAGGGTCTTTCTCTCTGGGACCACTTCATCTCCACTGACCTCCAGTGCTTTATGTTTCAGTGTGCCTGTGTCTTCCAAACTTACCACACCCTAATTCTTTGACTATTAATTTCCTTTTGTTTCCTTAAGTTTTATTTTGACTCGTGAAATTTATACAAGATTGAATTGTATATCCTTGCTTTGTTCAAATTAGAGTCCAGAAAATGGACACGATTTTATGTATTCAAATAATTGGATTTAAGAATGCCATGTAAAGGATTCACTCAGGTTACTGACAGCAAATACAAACAGAAAAAAAGGAAAAAAGAAAAAAACGTTGCTATGAAGCCAAAGAGATTCTCTGTTGCGAAGGAGAATGGGTTTTCCTTAATGAGGCAATTACATCACATTCCTGTTCTTCCTCTCCTTGTTGTTCACCAGAACTGAAATAATAGATTCTTCTGCCCTTAAGGTAGACATTATTAGTTGCTCACTTGTATCAAGGAAAGTTTTCCTCATTACCAGAAGTCTCCCCCATGCTGTGGTCTTCATGGTTATGCATAAGGCAGGAAACTTCATTAAATGAGCTCCCCAACACTCTCCTTTTACTTCTACATCCAGAGTTTATGAAATGAGTCTCTTTAACTCCCTCACCTTTGAGGACTTTGTGCAATCAATTCGTTCATTAATACCTCCCATTCTACACATTTAGTTCCTTTTTGAACATATTGCCAAATTCACAGCAAGAATCACAGATCAAATTGCACAATGGTGTGTTTATTGTGGGGTTGACAGAACAATATTGATTATCATTACTAATTTAAACTGGAAAGGATGCTGTATGTGTAGTTTTATGTTTTTCAAGGGACATTTAATCACGAAATCAATTTATGTCTAGATAAACCGAACTTCACCTAACTTGTTTTGTTTTCTAAGAATCTTAGGCGTAAATAAATTAATGACTTCAAAAATGCCTTTGATGTAATTCAAGAACAAAATCTTCTGAGCTTTGAACTAGATTCCTAAATTGGAATCCGGCCCCCAGGATTCTAAATCATGATTATTTCACTGTTTGGCATAGTTACTTAAATATTAAACTTTACATAGGTATTTAAATTTGTGCTAATTGTAAATTAGAGAATCATATGTATCTTCAATATCTTTCAGAGAATGACTGTGTTTCATTTAGAAACAGAAACATGCCAACATTTTTTTTGAAAATAGATGAGTTCTTGGACCAATATAAGCAATCAAGTTAATTAAACTTTCACAAAATTCATAACTTATTTTATTTTACAAGACTTTCTATTGTTTGGATTTCTATACTTTACATAGAAAAAAAGGATAAAATAAATGATGTAAACCTGTGGGTTGTCAGAATTCTTAATACCGTGTGCTTCAGCTTAAGACCAAATATCATACTGCACAGATTTTAGGAATGTGTAACAGTTCTGACAGCTCCCCAAGCCTCTGGATCATTAAGTTGTCCACTCCAGACTTCAGGATCTTCATTTTCATAAAATGATCATAATTCTATTGCATTAATAGAATGATATTTGGCTTGAGGCTGGAGATATGACACAGCAGTTAAAAGGACCTGAGTTCAGACTATAGCGCACTCACATGATCAGGCAGAGTTCCTGCTCAGGCCTGTTAACTCCAGCTCTGAAGGCTGTGAGGCCTTCTTCTGCCCTCTACACGTGCTTGTGCCTTGTCATGCACATGTGTGCATATACACAGAGAGAGAGAGAGAGAGAGAGAGAGAGAGAGAGAGAGAGAGAGAGAGGAGAGAGAGAGAGGAGAGAGAGAGAGATGCACACATACTTAAATAGCTAAAGTATTTAGAAAATTGTGACAATACTGATGGTCAACTAGACAAGATCAAGAATTGCACACATACTTAAATAGCTAAAATATTTAGAAAATTGTGACAATACTGATGGTCAACTAGACAAGATCAAGAATCATAAGAGATAAGTTTGGGGGGATGCCTGGGAGGGGTGACGCAGGCTAATTGAGGTGGGACAACCCACCCTGAATGTGGGCAGCAGCAGTCCATGGATTAGAGTGCTGGACTGAGAAGAGGAGACAGAGTTGACCACCAGCATTCATTGCTCTCCTAGAGGAGAACCAATGTGACGCCAGCCTCAGGCTCCAGCCACGGTGCCCTGAGATGTGGACTGTGTCCTGTAACTGTGACAGAAACTAAACCCACCTTTCCTTAGTTGCTTCTACTATGTATTTAGTTGCAGCAATAACACAGGGAAGTAATGCAAAGGTTAAATGAAGTTAGGTGATACTTTGGAAAATAGAAAGCACTATGCAAAGGCTGGCCGCTTGTGCCTCTGCAGGCGCACACTTCCGCTGTGTCTCCATGACACGCACCAGTAAAGCTGGGTTTTGTTCAGCTGACTTCTAAATACCCACTCTTGATTATTTCTAGCATGTGGTGAGGGATAAGCCCAGGTGCCAGGGTGCACATGTGGATATCAAAGGGCAACTTTGTGGATGTAGTTCTCTCCTTCCATCTTACATGGGTTCCAGGAGGTGAACACAGGTGGTCAGGCGTGCAAGGCAAGTGCCTTCATTCACACACACCTTACCGCTGTCCCTCCCACTTTCCCATCTTCTCACCAAATTCTCTGCTTCTCTTTGACCTCCATGGCCACGACCCCCTCAGACTGATCTGTTATCTGTTCAATCCACCTTTCCTTATTCACTGGATATTACCTTAGTTTGCACAATTACTCTATTTTTTCTTCTGGTACTAGCTAAAGTATCTTTAATAATAAATATTCAGATACTATCACTTCTCTCTCCATAGTTAGGTTTCCCTTCACTACTTCACAAAAAGTACTCACTGAAGGATGTACAAGATTTACAGATTAAGCAATGGTTCCACTGGAATCTAGAGATGTTTCTTGCCAGTGTTTGTGTTGGAAGCAGGAGTGTCTGTGTCTGTGTACATGTGTGTACAAAACTGTGTACATGTGTATACAAAACTGTGTCTGTGTAGGTGTGTGTACAAAACTGTGTCTGTGTATGTGTGTGTGCAAAACTGTGTCTGTGTACATGTGTGTACAAAACTGCGTATGTGTACGTGTGTATACAAAACTGTCTGTGTACATATGTGTACAAAACTGTAATAACCTATAAACTTGGAGACAGAAAGTGGTTTTATTTTAAAACTGAGTATGTGAAGCAGCAGGTAGGAAGAAGCAGTCACCAGGAGCCTCACGAGCCCTGACCTTGGTGGAGACCCGCAAAGTAACTAGCTTTAGTAAAGTGTGTTGCCAGATCCCTGTACAGCTCCCTTTTCATCCACACTCAGCTGAACTTGGTAAGTCCGTGAATTGGCTTGGGACAAGAAAGTAGAGAACTACTGAGCTCCTTTCCCTAACCATGTCCATACACATACTAGAACCAGTGGCAGCCACGGACATCATCATTTTTTTCTCTTTTTTTCCTGTATATTTTTATTGAATTTTTGTGCATTTCATACACAACATCTTTTTTAATTATTTATTTAATAGCCACATACTTTGAAGAAGCATCTCATTACAACAGTATTGACATAGTCAATAGGAATTTCCAGAGCTAAGATGCATCTCTTTCAAAACTGGCTATAAATTTTTAGGTTTACAGTTGAATTATTACAGTTATACAATATTGTACTCAGTATAAACCCTATAAGACATAAGATT
>NW_008353597.1:717751-722346 GCF_000622305.1 Nannospalax galili
CTGAGCTCCTTGGCATCTGAGAATAGATATAAAGTCATCAGGCAGATTTCAATGGTAATGTTTTTACATCTACTAGCATCTTAATCATCCTTATATACCCTTCCCCATCAGCACCCACCCATATTCCCCACACTGAAATTGATTCATTGTGTCACTTATGTAAAGGCTTATCAAGTCAAATTAGCATCACCAGAAAGCCCTCAGTGCACAGTCATCCACTGAGCTCTAGTTGGCATATGTAGAATCACTCCCTTTAAAGAAGATCACCTCTTCCTCACGCAGCCATAATCAGCTGCCAATAATTCTTCAGCTAAGGTTGGGACCTACTGCCCATTTCCCCAGTTCTCTGCTGGGCTTTTGTCTGCCTGAGTTTGCATGGGTCTTGTGCATGCTGTCATCATTGCTGTTCACATGAGCAAGGTCCCAAGAGCCTGTAGGACTCTATTTCCATATGAACATGCACCTCTTCTCCTCGCTCTTACATTCTTTCTGCCCCTCTTCCCCAGTCGTCTCTGAGCCCTGATGGGTGAAGTTTAAGATAGGAGTCCTGCCCAAGGACTGACATTCTGTAAACCCTTGTTTTCTGTACTTTGAGCACTTGAGACCCTTTGTGTTCACTGTCCTCTTTTACATGAGGGATCTTCATTAACGAGGGTTGAGAGATGCATTAGTGTTCTCTCTGTTCCTTGTTCCACTGTAGTCCCTGAGCCTTAGGTGTAGAGGTTCCATTGTAAATGTGGCATTTAGGATTGGGTATTTCACAGACACCTAATCTGTGTGTGTGACCAGTTGTGGAACTCTGTAATAGTCTTATTCTGTTGAAAAAAAAGTTTTAGTGGTGACTGGCATACTTGCATATAAATATAAGGATCCATATTTAATGCATGCTAATAAATTACATTTGTGACAGCCTTGGGGTTTTCTCTAAGATCTATTACCTCTCCAGCCATGTGTATTTGGCTATGTTTACATTGCCACGAGTTCCCTCCCATTGAGCCCACTTTAGGTCCAATTGGGTAAATGTTGATTACCCCCAAGATAAAAGTGCCACTACTGTAGCAATAGAGATAGTTTGCTGTGCCTGATCATTGTTGTGTGCATAAGGCCTAACTGGTGTAAAAAACCAGAGGGAAATGCAATGGTTCAAATACGTACTGATATCTCTACATGAGTCCATGTGTATATCCAAAGGCTATATAACAAGAAACAGGGCCAGACAGAAGAAAATTCCCTCCAAGTTGTTGGCTAGGGTAGTCCAAGAGACTCCCAAAATTACACAGGCTATTACCACAGCCTTTGATTACCTCCAAGAACTTGAAGTTAAGACCCCATCGCTGAAGACAGGACATCCTTTGGGCCCATGACTTAGAGCAGTGGAGCTGGAACTGATCTGTAAACCTCCTCCCTGAAGGCTAGGTCTCAAAGTTTGGAAAACACTGTGCAAACTATTAAGGGAGAAAATGCACCGCAGCTTTAAGGCCTTATAACCACATCAATAACAGAGACATTCCATTCTTAAGGTGGCCTGCAGAAGTGACAGAACAATTTCTTCAGATTGCTTGGTGCTTTTTTCCAGGCCTGTGAAAATTATAGTTGCTTCATCAATTAATATTAGTAGAATCCAAAATGCAAGAGTTTTCAAAGGGCATGATGAGAACAGTTGACCTTTCTGGTGTAAGCGCTCTGGTTTCCTCACCAACTGATTAAAGAAAAAGGATGTTAAACTGGAGAGAAAATAGTACTGAAGAAAGCCACTGGGCATGGTAGCCCATGCCTTTTAAGTAACAGCATTCAGGAGGCAGAGGTAGGTGGATCTCTGTGAGTTTGAGACCAGTCTGGTCCACAGAATGAGTTGCAGGCCACTAGCAAGCACTACATAGCAATAAAAAATTAAAACACTGAACATGGTTATTATCCATTGCCAATGTCACATCTTTCTTGAGTGCAACTGGAATTTTAAAAGAACTGTACTCATCAGTGTGTGCATTTGATGAGTTTGAGCATAGGCATGTATCTATGACAGTGTCACCACAGTCCAAAGATGATTGAACACCCTTCCCGCTGAAGTTTCCCCTCATTACACAGATCGTCCCTTCCCCTTGGAGTCAGAAACCACACCCACCCACGGACATCCTTATCTGCGTCCAAGGAGCAGGTCTCTCTTCTAAGGAGCATCTTTCCCAAAATTTTCATGCATATACACTGAACTCCAGAGCACTCCTTCCCAGATCCTCAGCGTGGCCTCACCCACCCCCCTTTCTCTCAAATTCCCAATCTCAGTAAAACCTCACTCTAATCTTCTGTTTGAGGCCAAGAAGATTGGGATTTTTCTTCTCACATTCCATGTACAATTTATCATTTCATTTTATCTTAATCCTTAGACTATATCCAAGATCCAACAACATACTCCCAACTAAGTCCTGACACTGCTCATCCAAAATTTCAGCATCCATCTCTCTAAACTCTGTTGTCCCCCACCACACTCGCACGCACACACACACAATCCTGATAATAGTGAGGGAACATTGTGTCATTCTTTCTTCTCAGGATTATGAAGACTCTCCATTCTACTTTAAAAGGAGACTTCAAAAACAACACAGGCTATTGCCAGAGACCTTGATTATCTCCAAGAGCTTGAAGGTAAAACTATATTGCTGAAGACAGGACATTCTTTGAACACAGGACTTGGAACAGTGAAGCTGGAATTGACCTGGAAGCTTTTCCCTGAAGAACAGCTCTCACAGTTTTGAAGGACACTATGCAAGTTTCTAAGGGAGAAAATCAATCAATGGTCCAACCCCAGTTTTAAAACCTAATAAGCACAACAATGACTGGCCTAGCAAACAATAGCAGTGCAGTAGTGGCACTTTTACCTTGGGGGTGATCAACAGGCATCTAATTGGACTTAAAGCCTGCTCAGAGGTAACTCCTATGTGGCATTGCAAACACAGCCAAATACACATAGCAAGAGAGATCATAGAACCTAGAGCAAACCTTATGTCTGCCACATCCTTAGACAAACCACTGCAAAAGAGGGGCCAGAAAGATTGTAAGAGACAGGGGTGGTGCATGACCATAAGGAAACAGAGTCCTCCAGGCTCTAGAGAACTTGCTCATAGGAACTTACAGCAATTGTGGCAGCATGCACGAGACCAGTGCAAACTCAAACAAAAGCCCAGCATCAACCTGGAGAAGGGGGCGGGAGGCCAAATCCAGGGTTGTGGAACCACTGGCAGCTGATTAGGGCTGAGTGAGGAGCCCTTACATAACCTGGCCCCTGCTGCCTTCCTTCCTTCCTGTCAGCTGACTGACTGAAATCCCCACCCCCATGTCTGGCCCAGGCCCTTTGCTCTGTTCTGCAGCTGGGGAAACTCTCCCACACATCCCTAAGGCCTGTTGTTCGCCTCTTTCTAGCCTTCCACATCGATTTCATGTTTTAAAGGAGCCTTTATGAACCAGACTATTAAACACAAACTCTCTAAGGAAACCCTTTCTTTCATAACACCATTGTTGATCTGAAACTATACTTTATATATCGGGTTTGTTGTTGAGATTGTACTAGAATTGGTGTCTGCCGTACTAATGTACAAGAATCTTCATGAGAGCCAGAGATCCTTAACATACCAGAAACGGTTAAGTTTTTTGTGTGCATGCTTGTGTGCATGTGTGTTTGCATGTAAGTGTATGCCTGTGGAGGCCTGAAGTTGGCATTGGATCTCTTCCTTTGCCACCGTATTGAGTGAGGCAGGGTCTCTGGCTGAATCTGGAGCTCATCCATTCTAGCTAGCCTAAGCTAGAGACCTTGTCCTGGCTTCCTATCTCTGTCTCATGTTCTGGGATTAAAGGAGCTTCCATACCTGTCTGTCTTGTTCCCGAGTTTCAGGGACCCAAATTCTAGTCTTAACATTTGAGGGTCAAGTGCTATCTACTGCAGCCTCTTCACAGCCCCAAAACAAGAAATTTTAAATGATTTCAAGGTTTGATGTTCAGGCCAGTAAACAATATTTGTGATGATATACTTTTTGCATATAATAGATAAAGAATGGAAATTATATGGAAATAAAATGGGTTGGAAATCTTAGAAATATCATATTTTCTTCTCCAAATATTTGAAGTCAACTGACTCCCAAGTTTTCTTTGAGTTAGGTATGAAATCTTGGGTCCTTTCATTCTGGTTATATAACAGCAAAGTTTCTGTATAATTCCAAATGTCAGAGCAATAAGACATTTACAGTTTATAAATTTGGCATCTATTTTAAAGAATTCATTCCTAATCAGCAATATGGAAAAATCTAAAATGAGACATTTATATTCTCATAGTTTACATTTTCATCATTTTACACCATAATTTTTAATCCTTTCATACAGATTTCACACCTTATAAATGAAAGCAAATGACAAATCTTAAATCAAAGGGGTTACATTTTTCAATTTATAGAATGTGTTTTTAATATATTAACTATTTTTCTATAAAAGACACTTGTGGGGCTGGAGAGATGGCTCAGTGGTTAAGAACACTGCCTGTTCTTGCAGAAGACCTGGGTTCGAATCCCAGTACCCACATGGCAGCTAACAACTGTCCATAACTCCATTTC
>NW_008353597.1:722574-733871 GCF_000622305.1 Nannospalax galili
TCACTATCTGACCATGAATTTGTAAGAAAGTAAAGTTTGATATTAAGTTTCTGGACTACAAAAAATAAATCCTGGGACTGGAGAGATGTCTCAGCTGTTAAGAGTGCTAACTGCTTTTGCAGAGGACCCGGGTTTGATTCCCAGCACCCACATGCTGGCTACAAACCATCCAGGGGAATCCAAAGCCCTCTTTGCATGCAGCATTGCACGACACGGGTGTACTCCCATACATGCAGGCAATACACGCATACACATAAAATAAAAATAATAAATAAAATATTAAAAAAGACCCCTGCAATGTTTTATAATACGTATTATCTAAAATTGTTAAGTGTACAGAGATCCCAAAATATAACATGTCAAAATACATTTTCTCATTATCTGAGCTTCTATCGTGGAAATCTTACCATCAACTTCATTATAAAATGGTATGCTTAGAGGCTGTAGATGTTGCTCAGCTGGCAGAATGTTTGTTTAGCATGTTCAAAGTCCTGGCATCAATCCGAAATATCTAGCACCAAATACAGGGAGTGTGATAGCCCAGGCCCAGTCTCAGCTCTAGGGAGGTGGAGTCAGGAGGCTCAGAATCCCCAGCTATGGTGCTACCTCTCTTTGTCAACTTGACATAAATTAAATACAAATGGGAAAAGGGAATTTCAGTGGAGGAATCTCTCCCATCGGAGTGGCTGGTGGTCTGTGGGGCATTTTCTTGATTGCTGGTTAATTAATTAGGGCACAGTCTACTGTGGGGAGTGCCATCCTAGGCAGGTGGCTTTAGCTGCATCAGAAAGCTAGCTGAGCAAACTAGGGAACACAAACCAGTAAACAGCATTCCTCCATGGTCTCTGCTTCAATTCCTGCTGCCAGATTCCTTGCTTGATCAAGTTTCGATCCTGGCTTTTCTCAGTGATGGAAGAGTAGGATGGGATCAATCTTTTCCTCCTCAAGTTATTTTCCGTGTTTTACCACAGCAACAGAATACAAACCAACTACATAGTGAGTTCCAGGGCATCTTGGGATACTTAAGATCCTACCTCAAAATAAATAATACACCACAATTATAAAAAGGGAAATGACAGATCTATAAATGTGAGCTATTTATATTTTCTTTCGATTATGAAGCCTAATTACTTTCCATAGGATCTTCATCTGTACAACAGAGCCAAAACTTATCTGATGATCTAGGATAAAGGTTAATATCTGAATATCTATGGATATATTGATAGGTGGATGATAGATAACAGTTTGATAGGTAGATACACAGATACATATATTTAATTTTGTTCTAATCCATAACAAGTATTACTTTCTCAGTCTGTTTACTACCCACATTTTTAAACAGGGGAAAGTTTTCTTCTTTTCTATATTCGTTATACAAACTAAGGTTTCTTATTCTTCCAGTTTTATTTATGTGGAACCACTTACTAAAGTATTTCATCTAAGACATTTATCGTTTCTCTGGATCAATTTTAGAGCTACAAAGAATATTATTCAGTGGTAAGTGAACATACAGTCATCAGAATAATAATATAAGCTTCACATAGTTGTCATTTGAGGGAGGATGGAGACTGTTTCAATCTGATAACATTCATAGCTGCAAACACTCTTAACAGAACCGATTGAAGTCAAGGCATGCTCCTTCGTTAGCTCTGATCATCTGTGTCTCCTGAATTCTGCCATGAAGGACAGAGACCAATGTATTTCACTTCATTTAGAGAACGTCCAGGTACAAATGCAAAACCACTTGCAAATATTTTACCACTGAATATTTCTCAGATGCTGAGGATCTGAAAACTTGAGATCATATGTTCACAGTTTATTATGTCTGAGATCTCCTATGACATTAAAACAAGTCACTGGATGCAAGCTAGCTCTCGGGCATTGTTAAAGAAAGGCATTAGCTAAAACTGACATGGTTATTAATGATTTTGTGATTGCAAACAATGGGATTTGTTGCATCTAAGTATGAAACCAATTGCTCTCTTGTATGACTGTCTTTTAAACCTTTCTAATGAATACTCTGAACACATATATGCAGCTTAATTTTAAGCCTTCAGACTTCAAACCAGAATAGGGAGTAAAATAAGTGTATAAATGTGAAGAATAGTTTTACAGGACAGCATCTGCTCTGTTGCATGTGACAGAGAGCACATGAGCTTTTTTTTTTTTTTTTCTTTTGTCTTTTTGAGACAGGGTCTCCCTGTAGCCCCAGCTGTCCTAGAACTCACTATGTAGACCAGGCTGGCCTTGAACTCACAGAGATCCACCTGCCTCTGCCTCCCGAGTGCTGGGACAACACGTGAGCATCTTTTATATGGTATAAAATGTATTCAGGTAAGAATTCAGACATGTTAGGGGGGAAAAGGTGGTGTGCAGATTGTGCGAAGAGGTGCAGTGTAAAAGGGTTGGGAAGGAGAGTACATCTGGCATTTGGTACAAACTGGCAGGACATAATTCAACAGCAGTTAGATGAGGACACTTCATCCAGGATAAACTTGAAATAGTAATGCAAAATTTATGAGAAAAGTATGTTCCATTTCAAAACACTAAGAAATATATTATCAAGGAAATAAATTTCTAACTGAACCACAATGAGTGTAGCAAAACAAAAGGAAAATTTCCATTTTACAGGGTAAAAGTAGAAGTATTCCTTAGGAGGGACACTTATTATTATTAACAGAAGATCCTGAAAATACAAACTAAAATCCAAATCCCCAGTCACGTAATTCAAATCTTGCATGTCATAAACACAAGGCAATGGACTCAGGTTATGACTTTTCAAATATTTACTCCACAGATGTCTACAGAAGCACTTGGACATTTTTTACACAGTGATTCCTTACGCACACCAAATGGGGTTTCTGTGGAAAGGATCCTACATACACCAATCCACCAGACTAATTCACCATCTCCCCAGGAGAGCTGTTGATGCAGCTCACAAAGGGTACTTTTCTTGAGTGTGTGCATTATGGTTAAAATGAAAATAAAGTCTGGGACTGTAGAGACGGCTCAGTACTTAAGAGCACTAGTTGCTCTTACAGAGGACCCGGGTTCGATTCCCAGCACCCACATGGCTGCTAACAACCATTCTTCAGTTCCAGGGAATCCAATATTCTCTTCTGACCTCCACCGGCATTTTATGACATGAGTGCATTTACATACATGCAGACAATACATTCATGCACATAAAATAACAATAATAAATAAAATATATTAAAAATAATTAAAGTTTGAAAGACTTCATCTAGCTGGGGCAAAGTGTGGTCTGCATATCCCTGGACCACTGTCTGGGGCCTCTGGAGGGATGGCCTTGGGACACCTCTTCTGTAAAGTCCACAAAGGCTCTCTTGACTTTTAGAAGAAGGAAATGAAGAAGAAAAAAGGAGAAACCATGCACCTGCCAAAGGAGATTCAGTGAGCTGACGTCCCCCCACCACTCAGAGACTATCTGGAGCTGTGCCAGGAGCTGGACCATCATGGGGTGCGGCATCCCAGAGAGGCCTCTTCTGCCAAGTTGATAGCTCCCTGTAGCTCTCCTAGAGACGCCAGGCTCCCTCTGCATTCCTGGCTCCTCTCCACCAAATCTGAAAACTCAGGAGAAATAGCTGCCAATAAACCCCAAGAGAAACGCCTCTTTGAGATGCCGTCCATCATATCTCTTTCCAAATCTGGTGGCTGAAAGAGTTCCATTATCCAGATTCTTGGGATCCTCCTGGATTGTGAAGATGAAGCCACCCTGGTCACTGCCTCCCAACTCCTGGCCATTAGCATCCACATCACATCCAAGTCTTCCAAGCTGGAGTTTGTGTGGCTCTGCTTGGTCTTCCACCTTTTGTAACTTTCCATGAGCTCAGTCTAGTAGGATGCTCTCTTTGCATTGCAGATTAAAACTTGTGCTTCAAAAATTCCTCAGTGGTGGGTATAAACTTGTTTTTGTAGACAGGCCTCCACAGCTCTGTGAGGGCTTTCCTGTGGTTTCCTTCCAGCCTGAAGGGGGCACTGTCCTTGGGAATGAGGAATGGAAACTTCACAGAATGTGGCGTGGAAGGGCTCCTATGGCCAGTTCTGCAGCTATTATGCTGAGGGCAGGATGTCTGCCTTTGAGTCCCAGGCTGACTGCTTAATGACTTGAGTCTCCATCCAGTAGGGGTATCCATGAAGATGTTCCTTTGTATCTGCCCATCTGGCCACAAGGAAATCAGCTAGCTTCACCTCTCAGTGTTCAAAGAGCAGAACCTTGGCTGCATCAGTGTCTCTGGGTTTTCTTCTCTGAGTAGAGTTAATCAAGTCCTTCTGGGATTTCTCTTACTCTGATAGCAATCTGCATTCTAAAGTACCAGGGTCTAAGAGAACGAGATCAGAGCCTCCAATAAGATATTCCTTTGTCATCCAGAATTTACTGTCCTTCAGCTAGGACCATCATCTTTGGTAACACATGGACTGTGGCACCTGCTGAGCACGCTGATGTCTTGTTGAATGTCATCTGACTCACCCTCAGCTTCTTCTAGGTCAATGATTTCTATGGCAAGCTCCTCCTGAGACTGATTATTAGTGCATTTGAGCACCTCACCAAAAGCGCCCTTTCTAATTCTCTCTGGCCTGGTAAAGATTTCTGGGTCTGCTTTCAGGTTCCACAGGCCTGGCAGGACCGGCTGTGCCTAGGAGTGGACCACGGTGCTCAGCAGCCACTTCCTGGCTCCAGATGGGCCTGAGACAGGGTGCCTGACCCTGGCTGCCAGGCCTACAACTACTAGCATCCCTAAGGTGGCAGGGCCAGCTGGCAGAAGCCTATGGGCATGGCAACTGCAGGATTCCAGGGCAGAAAGAGGGTCTCCGGGAAGGTGGTTACCTGCCTCTCCATGCACTGCAAATGGGGTGGCCTGCTGAGGAACACAGGTAACCCATGAAATTCTATACCCAGAGACTGAAGTAATTGGTTCCATCTTTCAATAAATAATTGTTAGGTATTTTCTGGATGCTAGAGGTCTCATCCATGAATTGAGAAATGTTGAGTAAGCTAAATCATTCAGTCAATATATATAGAATGGTCTAAGTGTCAGGTATTTTAGCAGCAACTCAGGACACTTAAAGATGTTGGTCCTTAGAATTTACTACAAACACAGGTATGCAAATAAATCATTCAATTCAGGAAGATGTCTATGAAGCAACCAAGCTCCAAGTTCTACAGGCCCGAGGGGAACTTTGGAAGAGAAGACAGAATGTTTGTATGGTTGGGGAGGAATGACTTCATAAGGCAGCAGAAATGTGAAAGACCATAAGGAAGAAACCCAGGAGGAGGAAGAGGGAGCCGGGAGGCAGCAAAGGCAGAAAGAGAAGCTCTGCTTCCTAGACAAAACTCTGATGTGTTGAATATGTAATGGGCATGAAAAGCTTGTTTCATTTGGAAAACAAGACAGAGGGTGGATGTCAGGAGGAGCAGAAAGCAATGCCAGCTGGGAAGGGTGGTTTCAGGAAGCTCTGCCAGTTCTCTTAGCAGCAAGGACTCAGTTCTACTATATTTAGAATTCTTGTACTTCAGCTAAACCATGGAAGTCTTGGAGAATTTTAAAGTAGACCACAGTTCAGACTCGTGAACTCTGAACAATTTCTATGATAGCAATATAAGAAACGTATTACAGGCTGAGGGATCCCAAACTTAAGAGAGGGTAGGTTCCCAAATGTGTGCTGAGCAGCAAATTATTAAGAATTAGTGCATTTTTAGCAGTGTATACTACTTTGCAGGTGTGAATGGAATTCATCTTTTCAATGAAACCAACCTTATGACATTACTCATAAAGACTGTTATCTCCCTTCTACAACTGGGAAAGCTGAGCTGGCTACAATACACACCTGGGCATTTGGCTGCTAAATCTGTGGTTTGAACCTCCACACTCCACTCCTCTAAAGGTACAGAACAGTGAAAGAGAAGAGGACACAACACCTAGAGATATCTACGAGGGTTTCTTCGGGAATGCACTCAGCACCTTCAGAACTGGCTCCAGGAGTCCTGGCTTGTGGTGCTAACACTGAAAAAATATAAATCATAATAGAAGCCAGTTTGATGGGAGAGTGAATTCAGGCTAAGAAACGTAGCTGAGACAAAGTGGACAAAGGTTTGAAACAACACTCTAAACTGGAAAAGGACAGCCCCTACTCATCCCTACTGCCCTCCATCCAGAACAACAGAAAATCATATTACATACGAGCCTCACAAATCTGGTCTCATTCCTTTAAGTTACGCTAAAGATGAGTCAGGGCCTGGCTTTGTGGTCAAGGCCTACAGGCTGTTACTCAGAAGCTGATGCAGGGGATCACAAGTTCAAGGGAAACCAGGGCTACATGGTAAGAACAAGACCAACCTGATAACTTGGTGAAATCTTGTCTCAAAACTCAAACAAACAGACAAACAAAGCATAGCAAAACCAACATAAAATAAAGCTATGGTAAAGGTGGTGGTAAACAGCTAAGGTGTGATGTGGTACCCAGATTTATTCCCCAACACTTCCGTAAAAACATAAGCTTGTCAGCTCTGCCTTCCCACCAGTCTTTTCTCATTCTCTTGATCTAATTTTCTTATTTTTGCTTTTTTTATAGTCCAAGCAATCACATGCAGGGTACACTAGGAAAGCGCTCTGTGACTGAGCCACATCCTTGGTCCTTTTCTTTCTTTTTTTGACATTTCTCATAGAACGTTTAACAAGCAGTTTAGAGGAAGGGATTTTTTTTTTTAATTTAATAGGAGTAGAAAAGCTTTCATACTGACTGAGCAAGCAAATGCTATAAGCCTCAGCAGTCTAAACCTTACCCTATAGATGACCCTGGGGACTCTAGATACATTAAGAATTCAAGTCCTAGTTGTAGCATTTAAACACAAAACAAGCTGAACCAATCATAATCTGAAGACCTTGCTTTTATGAATTTAGTCTACTATACATTAAGAACATTCTCCCAATTTAGGAACTCACATAGTTAATCTGCATTATAGACATTTGGTACTCAAGGCACTATCAGCTGCTGCTTGCTGTCATTAAAGGTTGTAGAAAAGGAAGCCATCTGACTTCTGCTGTTCAACAGTGTTCAGAGCATCCCCCATCACATCAGTTAAGTTATTTATTTTTTGGCTTTTGATTTATTTTTTTATTTTAATTTGTTTTAACAGAATAGGGTAAGGATTAGGGGATTATTTACAAATGACTGGGCACCCCACATTTATGGCAGCACTGTAAAGTCCACACTCAAATACAGACCCTGCGACCTCCTAACAGCTGCAAAACAAGGTGAGAGAGGTGTCTCTTGGTGTTCTTGGCTTCTATATCCTTTGCCTCTCCTCCCCATGCAGCTAAGGTCAGTTGATTGGGTGGGAGGGGTAACTGTCTCGAGGTGACCCGACTACTTGAGGAGCCTGGGAAGGAGGTGTGACTATAGCTTGCTGGCATAGTGGTCAGAGGATGTTTCTGAGCCTGGGAAGGAGGTGTGACTATAGCTTGCTGGATGTTTCCAGTTAACACTCCACCCCTTCCTCTGGCTCTTACATTCTTTCTGCCAACTTCTTCCACAGAAGTCTCTGACCCTTGGAAGGGGTAATAGGTGTGGGATGATCTTCCTCCCATTGTGGCAAGGCACTGAACTTTTGGGTCTCTACATCATGTTTCCCATGTGCTGTTGGCCAGTTTCAGTGAGATTCCATCTACTGTAAAAACACACACAGCAGGAAGCAAGAACATCTAAACACTGACTGCTATAATAACTTAACCTATGGTGTAAACACAAAGCTTGGTTGGTACTTTAGCAGGTGCATCACACCATCTAACAAAGCAATTGCAGTGACTTCCCACTGGGGTGTACATTCTCCCCTGCCACAGGGAGTTGGTCTGGTCTACAGTACCAGATGTGTGTTCCACCCCTAGGAGCGGGCATTATATCCAATGAGAAATTTGCTGGTTTCATATACACTAGACACTCCACTATTGCATTAGCAGGAACATCTTGGTTGGTATGTTGGTAGTGCAACATGTGGGGTCTGTTGTTGAGGAGAATTAAAGAGGACTGTGCTCCCCTAGTCATCTGAGTGTTGCCTTTTGGCACCATGAGAGCCAGCCATCCAGTGGCAGAGAGTTTCCAGCTTAGTCCAAGCTTGATTTTGCCCCTTCCTGCAGTCACATCATGCAGTGTCTTCAGCAATAGGGTTTTTCTGTCCAATTCTGGTGTACAACCAATATTATTGGCAATGACCTTTATGATTTTGGGCACCTCTAGTATCCCACAGGCCAAAAGCTCATAGTGAACAACCCAACTCTGGCACTGGGATTTTCATTAAATCACCATATGACTTCTGGAAGGGCTTTCTCCCATTCCTGTGGGGTTCCATTTGTGCTTAAGACTTTTTTTTTAACTCTGTTTCTGGATAATTATTATTTCCCCCTTTATTCCCATAGTTCTTCGTGTAGTCCTCCTTCTTCCCTTCCCCTCTAACTACCCCCTTTTTACATATTTCTCCTTTAGCAACACCTTTATCCTACTATTCTTCTCTCTCGGGCTCCTTCTTTCTCTTTACCTCCCTGTTTTCCTCCCATATTCTTAGTCCCTCCAATTGCATCAGGTTGTGCACTCACTTATAAGGATTTGTTGCTAGGATCCACAGAAGAGGGAAAACATATATCTTCTGTTTCTCTGAGTCCGTGTAACTTCACTTAGCATAACAGTTTCTAGATCCACCAATTTACCTGCAAATTTCATTAATTCATCTTCCTTTACTGCTGAATAGAACTCTATTGTATAAATGTACCACATTTTTGTTAACCACTTGCCAGTTGAGGGACACTTAGGTTGCTTCCATAGTGTGCCTTATTTCTTTAAATTACTATTTATTTTCTGTTCTCCTTTCTAAATGTTACAGTACACCCAGGCATGCATTTGTTCACATATATACAAGCTACATATGAAGGAGAGCATGCTTTTTTTTCTTTCTTTTTGGGATTGGGTGACCTTGCTTAAAACGGTATATATTTTAGGTCCATTCATTTTCCTGAAAATTTTGTGGTTTCATTTTTCTTTAGAATTGAGTAATATTCGATTTTATACACATTGAGTCCTTTGGGTATATGCCAGGGGGTAGTATAACCGGGTCTTATGTTAGGTTCATTTTTAGTTTTTTAAGAGTTCTCCACACTGTTTTCCATAGAGGTTGCACGAGTTTGCGATCCCACTAGCAGTAAATGAGCATTCCCCTTTCTCCACATCCTCGCCAGCATTTGGTATCATTGGTTCTCTTGATCCTAGTCAGTCTGATTGGGGTAAGGTGATACCTTAGGGTGGTTTTAATTTGCATTTCCCTAGTTACTAACAATGTTGAACACTTTTTGAGATGTTTCTTAGCCATCTTTATTTCTTCCTTTGACAACTCTCTGTTTAGATCTTTAGCCCATCTTTCACTGGGTCATTTGGTTTCTTGATTCTTTGTTTTTTGAGTTCTTTATATATTTTGGATGTTAAACCTCCGTCAGATGGGTCACTGGTGAAGATTTTTTTCCCACTTTGTGGGTTTTCTCTTCACTTTCTTGATTGTTTCTTTTGCTGTACAGAAGCTTTTTGGTTTAATGACATCCCACTTGTTGATGGTTGACCTTAATTCCTGAGCAACTGCTGTCCTATTTAGAAAATCTTTCCCTACACCTGTATCTTGTAAGTTACTGCCAATATTTTTTTTCTAATAATTTCAGGGTTTCCCATTTCACACTGAGGTCTTCGATCCATTTGGAGTTGACTTTTATGCAAAGTGAAAGATTAGGATGTAGTTTCATTCTTCTATAGGTGGAGATCCAGTTTTGTCAGCAACATTTGTTGAAGTTACTGTCTTTCCCCCATTGTGTGTTCTTGGCACCTTTGTCAAATATCAATATTTTTTTTCTAATAATTTCAGGGTTTCCCATTTCACACTGAGGTCTTCGATCCATTTGGAGTTGACTTTTATGCAAAGTGAAAGATTAGGATGTAGTTTCATTCTTCTATAGGTGGAGATCCAGTTTTGTCAGCAACATTTGTTGAAGTTACTGTCTTTCCCCCATTGTGTGTTCTTGGCACCTTTGTCAAATATCAGGTGGCTGAATTTGTGTGTACTCGAGTTTTGGTCTTTATTGATGTTCCATTGATCTATGTGTCTATTTTTCTGCCAGTACTATGCTGCTTTTATGACTATAGCTCTGTAGCATACTTTGAGATCAGGTATAGTAATCTCCCCAGAGTTGCTCTTTGTGCTCAGGGTTGCTTTGCATATCTGGGGTCTTTTTAGCTTCCTTACAAATTTAAGGATTTTTTTTTCTAATCCTGTGAACTATGTCATGGGGATTTTGATTGAGATTACAATGAACCTATATATTGCTTTTGATGGAATAGCCATTTTCACAGTATTAATTCTTACAATCCAAGAGCATGGGAGGCCCTTCCATCTCCTGGTGTCTTCCTCAATCTCTTCTTTAAAGATTTAAAATTTTCCTTATAGAGATCTTTGATGTCTTTGGTCAAGTTTATTCCAAGATAATTTATTTATTTTGCCCCTATTGTGAATGGGAACATTTCCCTGTACTCTTTCTCTAACTGCTTTTATTGCTATATATAAAGGCTACTGATTTTTGTAGATTAATTTTGTAACCTGACACTTTACTGAAGATGTTAATCGGTTCTAGGAGTTTTTTGGTGGAACTTTTGGGATCTCTTAGGTATAGTATCATATGGGCTGCACAAACTCTTCCCAGCCATCTAGTCCAGCCTTGGAAAACAAAAGAAAAACAAGGAAGAACCCAAAAGAGCAATGCTTTTAGAAGCCCTTTTCAAGAAACTCCAATGGTCTCTCATATGAACGTTTGAAAATTGTCCTGTTCTGACTTTTTTCTAGTTCCGAACTTTTGGGATCTCTTAGGTATAGTATCATATGGGCTGCACAAACTCTTCCCAGCCATCTAGTCCAGCCTTGGAAAACAAAAGAAAAACAAGGAAGAACCCAAAAGAGCAATGCTTTTAGAAGCCCTTTTCAAGAAACTCCAATGGTCTCTCATATGAACGTTTGAAAATTGTCCTGTTCTGACTTTTTTCTAGTTCCCTGTCTAGAACTTGTAATGCTAATTACTCTTACCTTTACTTCTCCTTCACATGTCCTATTCACCAGTCAAGGACTTTCTTTTCCCTATACAGATAAGAGTTATGCAATTTAGGAGTCTTTTAGATAGACACACTGAAGGGGTACCCCAGTTGCCTCACCCTGCATCCCTGTTCAGCATGGACGAAGCCAGAGCGGTCTGAGT
>NW_008353597.1:734192-756454 GCF_000622305.1 Nannospalax galili
TTCTTGATTTAATGGGAGTGCTTCCACTTTTTCTCCATTTAGAATGATGTTGGCTGTGGGTTTGCTGTATATAGCTTTAATTATGTATCTTCTTGGTTACTGTTCCTTTGATCCTTGTTCCTTTGGCATAGGTTCCCTCCAGTCCAATTCTCTTTAGTACTTTTATCATGAATGCATTCTGAATTTTGTCAAAATGCTTTTTTGCATCTATTGAGATGACATTCTGGTTTTTGTCTTTGAGTCCATTTATATGATTGATGACGTTTATTGACTTGTGTATATTGAACCATCCCTTTATCTCTGGAATAAAGCCTACTTGATCATGGTGAATGATCTTTTTGATGTGTGTCTGTATGCAGTTTGCAAGTATTTTGTTGATATTGAGAATTTTTGCATCTATGTTCATTAAGCATATGGGTCTATAGTTTTCTTTTTTGGTTTTGTCTTTATCTGGTTTGAGTATTAGAGAGATTCTGGCTTCCTAGAATGAGTTTGGGAGTTCTCTCTCTGTTTCTTTCATTTTGAGTAATTTATGTAGTATTGGTCACTGGTCTTCTTTAAATGCCTGGTGGAATTCTGCTGTAAATCCATCTGGTCCTGGGCTTTGTTTAGCTGGGAGGTTTTGTATTACTGTTTCAATTTCCTTATATGTTATGGGTCTGTTTAAACTGTTAATCTATGCTTGTTTTAACTTTGGGAACAATATCTTCTTGGTTTAACTTTTGTGGTTCCCATGATTTTAGATACCCATCCATTTCTTTTAGGTTTATAAATTTAGTAAAGTATAGGTTTTTAAAGTATTCCCTTATAATGTTCTGGATCTTTTTGGTGTCTCTTGTGACGTTTCCCCTTTCATCTCTTACTCTTTCTTTCTTTTGGTAAACTGGGCTAAGGGTCTGTCTATCTTGGTTAATTTTTTTTTAACACACCAGCTCTTACATTCTTTGATTTTTGTATTGTTTCCTTTGTTTCTATTTCATTAATTTCTGGTTTGATGTTTTGTTATTTCTTCTATTCTGCTGGATTTTGGTTTCATTTGTTCTTGCCTTCCCAGCATCTTGAGTTGCAATATTGAGTCATTTATTTGTGCTCGCTCTGATTTTTTTAATGTAGGTATTTAGAGCTATAAACTTCCCTCTTAGAACTGCTTTGAAAGTGTCCCAGAGGTTTTGTTGTGTTGTGTTGTGTTGTGTTGTCTTTTTTGTTGAATTCCAGGAATTTTTTTCTTTCTTTCTTAATTTCTCCTTTGACCCAGTCATTGTTTTGGAGTGTGATGTTCAATTGCCATGAGTTCATGTAGTGACTAGGGCTTTGTCCAGTGTTGCTTTTGAGCTTTATTGCATTGTGGTCTGATAGAATGCATGGAATTATTTCTTTTCTTTTCTTTTTGTATTTGTTGAGATCTGTTTTGTGTACTAGTATGCAATCAATTTTTGAGAAAGTTCCATAGGGTGCTGAGTAGAAAGTGTACTCTTTGGTGATTGGGTGGAATATTCAGATGCTGTCTGTTAGGTCCATTTGATGTATGTTATCATTTATTCAGATGTCTCTCTGTTTATTCTTTGTCTGGTTGACCGGTCTAATGGAGATAGTGGGGTATTGAGTTCCCCTCATATTACTCAGTTGGAATTAATCTGTGTCTTAAAGTCGTGTAGTGCTGTTTTTATGAATTTGGGTGCAACAGAGTTTGGGGAATATATGTTCATGATTGTAAAATCTTTTTGGTTAATTGTTCTTTTGATCAGAATGAAGTGACCCTCTTTATCTCTTCTGATTCGTTTTAGTTTGAAGTCTATTTTGTCCAATATTAGAATTGCAACCCTTGCTTGTTTCTTAGTGTCATTTGCTTGGAATATTCTTTTCTATCCTTTCACCTTAAGGTAGTGCCTGTCCTTGAAGGTTGAATGGTTTTCTTATAGATAGCAAAAAGATGGATTTTGTTTCTTAATCCATTCAACTAGCCTATGTCTTTTGACTGGGGAGGTCAGTCCATTGATATTTAAGGTTATTATTGAAGGATGTGTATTGGTTGCCGTCATTTTGATTATTGTTCAGGTTCTCTGTCTAATTTGTGTTCCCAAAACTATACCTTTATTTATTTTCTTTCATTGTTCCTGGGGTGTAGTTGATTCTTTCTCCATTCTTTGTATTGCTTGAAGTATTCTTTGAAGGGCTCATTTTGTGGACACGTGTTCCTTCAGACTATTTGTGTTGTGGAAGATTTTTACTTCCCTCTCAACTATAACAGACATTTTTGCTGGGTAGAGTATTCTGGGCTGGCATCTATTCATTTAAAACTGGAAATACCTTGGTCCAGGCTCTTCTGGCTTTCATAGTTTGCATTGATAAGTCGGCTGTAATTCTGAGGTAATTCTGACTTGTTTTTCTTTTGCTGCTTTCAGTGTTCTCTCTTTGTTCTGTGTGTTAGTGCTTGTACTATGATATGCTACAGGGAGTTTCTGTTCTGGCCCTGTCTATTTGGTGTTCTATGTGCTTCTTGTATTTGTATGGGAGATGTCTTTCCTTAATTTTGGGAAATTCTCATACAATCCTGTTTAAGATGTAGTCAATATCATTAACTTGAGATTCTTCTTCTTCCTCTATGGCTATGATATGTAGATTTGGTCTTTTGATGGTGTCCCACGTCTCCTGCATGTTCCATTCCTGTGTGTGTGTGTGTGTGTGTGTGTGTGTGTGGTTTTTTTTTTTTAATTTTTCATAGTCTTTTCTTGAATGGTCCAATTCTTTAATTCTTTAACTTTAACATCTAGTGTTGATATTCTGTTTTCCATTTCATTCATTCTAGCTGTGAGGCTTTCCCCTGTTGTTTCAAGTTGGCTTATTGAGTTTTGCACTTCCTTCTTCATTTCTGCCTGAGTTTTCTTCAATGTTTCTATCTCTTTTGTGAATTCATTTAGAAGTTTATCTCTATCTTCTTTTAGTTCTCTGATTTGTTTGTTCATGTGAGTTTTCATACATGTTGAAGACAAAGGACTCCATCAAAGTGTTCCCTGGACCCCTGTGACCTGGGCCTGCTGGCCTTGCCAGCCTCATGTATATGTTGCTCTCATAAGCTGCGCTTCCTCCTACCTTCCCCCGATTGGCTACTCAGGAGTTCCCACAGAAGCCAAGTCAGGCTCCAGTCAGGTACACTCAGGCTTCCTTCTAATGTTTGGACCCCTACTAACGGGTGCTCAGAGAACAGTTTGGGAAGTTTGCTAAGGGGAGGCCAGATTTTGGCTCTCCCAAGCAGTCTGCTGAGGTCTCAGCTCCTTCACCCAGTGGAGGGCAGATCAGGCACTCTCAGGCTGTCTGCTGAGTTCTCAGTCCCTACACCAGGTGGAAGCCAGTGTAGGCACTCTCAGGCCATCTCTTGACATCTTTTTAAATTTTTTTCTTTTATTATTTTTACTTTATGTGTATAAGCATATTGCCTGCATGTGTGTAAGTGCACCCATATCATGCAATGCCCAGAGAGATCAGAAGAGGGCATTGGATTTCTCTGGAACTGGAGTTACAAATGGTTGTCAGCACAATGCCAAGAAATGTGCTGTAATTATCTAGATTTCATCTCATTTTTTGTTTTCCTGAATTTAACGATTGACTGGTATTTTCTTTGGTTGTTTTGTTTTGTGTTTTGGAGACAGGGTCTTACTATGTAGACTCAGCTGGCCAGGAATTCACAATGTAGACCAGGCTGGTCTGGGTCTCACAGAGATGGGGTCATGTTTTTTAAATCACTTTGTATTTAAATCTTACTGCTAGAACAAATCCTTTGTCTGTGCTTCTAATTCTTGCTCTGGTGGCCAGCTTGGATTTCTGCTCCTATCCAGGCATGGATTCATTATGATTTTACTAAAGTCAATTGCAAGTATCTGTCCCTCAATATTACCATGACTAGAGCCTATTGACAACTTAAATGAATTCCACACCAACTCTACCTTCCTCAACATTCAATTCCCTGCCCCATAGCTGCCAAATCCCTGAAGAATGAAGTGGACTTCTCTCTGGAGTCCACAATTTGTGTGGGCCATAACCAGAAGAGCAACCCTGCAGCACTGTGTTCATGACCAGGGGAATAGTAACACTGATTCCTGCTTGGCAACAACTGGAAATGAAGAGCGCACCTGTAAGTGTGTGGCCTCTCAGCATCTCCACCAAGAGCACACATTGCTCTCAATGCTCTCTGATCTGTCCTCCTTTCCCTCATTTACCTTGGTGGATGCTATAGTTACAAGTGATGGTTTCATGGAAAGGGATAAAACAGCCCATTTTTTAAAAATCTGTACAGTATTTACCCAGTAATGGTGGCAATATGTGCATATTTAGAAGGATGAAGTTTGAAGAGGCTTCTGTTATTTTGCAATAGATAAAACATTTACTGCAAGGTCTATAGATGATACAATGAGGCTGGAGTGGTGGCTCAGCAGTTAGAAGTGCTAGTTACTCTTCCACAGGAACTGAATTCAGTTCCCAGCACCCATGTCTGCTGGCTCACAACTGCTGTTAACTACAGCTTCAGGGGATCTGATGTGCTCTTCTGGCCTCTTGGGCACTGGAACACAAGGGACATGCATTCATACAGACATAGAGAAATACAGACACACACAGACCACACACACACACACACACACACACACACACACACACACAAATGTTTGAAAACACAAGGTAGACTGAGGGAATGCAGTGTTACTTTTCCTCATTCTTTTAATTTCGTAATTGCATGCGAAGCAGATTGAGGAGGTGAACGAGCTTCCAGACTACTCCCCTCATATTTAAAGGCTGTGCTTTCTCCCATTTTGGTGATGTATGAGACTTTTACCACTAGCTGCAACAGAGCTTGCCCTCTTAGCACAGGCTGCTCACACCGCACACCATTTCTACCGAATTCCTTTCCTCATTCCATCCAGTTGCCTTCATCTAACCCCTCCCTTTGTCTCTGCCTTGCCCTCTTAGCACAGGCTGCTCACACCGCACACCATTTCTACCAAATTACTTTCCTCATTCCATCCAGTTGCCTTCATCTAACCCCTCCCTTTGTCTCTGGAGCTCAAGCTCTCCCCTTGCCTAGTGAAGACTCTCTCTGACTCTCCTTTGAAAAAGGCCTCAGGAAGTGGACTTGTAAAAGTCTAATAGACTCATCAGATATGGCTCTCAAATGTTAAATGCCACACTGACATTCAAAAATTCGTCTTGGGTCTCACATTAAATAAAATGAAGCTGGCCATTTGGAGTTCAGAAAAGTAGGTCCTCTACTGAGACAGGATGTGAAAGCTGTCTGATTTTAAGAAGCACTTTCAAATCTTGAAGAACAAGGAACATAGTAAATTTAATAATAAATCATATCCAATTTCATTTTTTAATAATTCAGAATAAAGCAGCTTCCAACTACCTCTGCACAAATGTACATAATGTCCCAAATCACTTTGTGTCTGGATTCTATTAATTGTAGGTTATAGGAGCACAGCACTAGGAAGAACCCTGGAAGACTCTGCCACCTTTCTGGGTATGGGGTCATTAAAATAGGTCTCACACTCCAGATTGAAAGATGCAACATGCCATGTTCAGCCCCAGTGTCAGCAATGAAATGAATTCATATACTCAGTAAGTATTGTTTGCATGACAATTACTCCCAAAAGAATCAGAGCTTTTAAAGACAGAGCTGCCGTATTCATCTCTGAACTGAAGACAGTGTATGTTGCAGTTTGTTTTAGATGCAGTCGGCCAACATTAGAATACACACCCACATCTACACCTTTTCTTTTATAATCTCTTTATCTTAAGTCATCTTACAAAGCCTTGCCCTTTTAAGGTCTTCGAGGTTTTCACTGTTAATTTTAATTTTGCCTTGAGTTCTCTTTAGAAAGTGGCCAGAAGCAAATCAAAGCAGGTGTTGTTTAGGAGAGTCCTCGGGTGGAAAGCAGGTTTGGGGTTGTCACTGAGTTGAGACACGATGAAAAGATGAAACCCAAATGTGTGAAACAATCAACAACAACAAAATATTACTCATATCTCTCCAGCAGAGGGATGCTGCCAAGGGGCCCAGTGGAAGTCTGTGGGCAGGAGGAGTCTCAGCCAGCAGGTGGGGCCCGAGAGACAGGCTGTAAGACCTGAATGAAGGGAACAGGTGTAAGCACGTCCCAAAAGAACTATGTATTGACTGGTTTAAAGAAAATAGGTACAGACAGAATGAATTTACATAATGCTTGTGTTGTCCATTAAATTCAGCCTGGTGAGAAGATGTTGGGATGTGTGGGTTTGAGTCTACAAAACATGGAAGGAAGGGCTACGTCATACACAGTCACACATGGTGGAAAAGTTTTAATTGGCCAAAGATGATGAAAACCAACAGGGTTCAAATAAGTTCCCTAGGACCAACAATAGATGCCAAGGCAGCAAATGCATGAGGCCAGGACAGGGACAGGTTACCACAGCTTGTGTCACCCCTGGCACATATGGATCCTATGAGTGTGAAAGCACTCACTAAGCCTGTACTCCATGCCATGTGGAGGGGACTCACTTTTCCACCTCACACACAGTACAGAAAGCTTGTTGCATGAGCTCAAGAAAAAGGCATTTCATGCTCAGTTTTTCACAGCACGTAATTCTCTAATTTATGTTAAAGTTAGTCTGCCATGGGTTTATCATGCGGGTTTCCATTATCTTCTCATACACCACAGTTAAAATCATGCTGGGAGGACTGTGCTGGTGTCAATGAATGATCTCAGTAAATATATTTGGCATGTCAGTCTGCTATACTTTATGTGCATGCAAAATATATTTCACATTACAGATCCTTTTCTCCCAACAGCCCCACACACAGTTTCACATGAATAACCCAAACCCATGCCATTTTACCTTCTGAAACTTAAATTGATGAACCCACTGAATTTTAGGATATTCAGTTTTCAACAGTAGAGGTCCAAACACTTTTCTCAACAGGTCCTTTTCTTCCACAGTTCAACTCCTCTTCAACCCTCCGAATGCAACTGCAGCAGTAACCGCAATTTGAAGAGGAAGCAAGATTTACCCTCATCATATAAAATGGCTCTACAGCCATGCAGACTGTTCATTGCTGACACCGAAACTGTAATTTTTCTTTGGGGCCATTTGGAGTCATTGAAAGGAGACTTCTGACAGGAAAGCCCAACATCGACAGGCCTTGCCCAGGACTGTGCCTCCTCCATTCCTTTTCTCCTGCTTCATCTTTTAGGGCTTCTGATTTCATGGTGACACCACATAAAAACCTATTATCAAAGACTTCCCAACAAAAGCCATGTTTCTCCCACAGATTACCTTTCACAGAAATCAAACTCACACTACAAGCATCAACTGTAGGGGCAGGCTTTCAAGCATGCCAAATGTACCAATTAGCCTCTTAAAGGTGCTCTGTTAAACTTTTTCCTTTACTTATGCTGAGGAAGAAAGTGAAACCAGAAAGAAGATCTAGTCTTTGACTTTCTTCAAGGCCAAGTCCTTTTAATGCAGCACCTAGGGGCCAGACTGACCTCAGCTATTAAAAGTAATAGTGCAGAAATGGAACTAGCAACTGGATGCTTCCAGATAACGCTTTTTTTTTTTTTGCACAATGTTTCTTTTGTTCCACCTAGAGAGTCTTGATCTGCTCTGTTAATTCTTTAACTGCATCTTGAATCAGAGCTTGGCAGGTTACCTGAGGTGGATGAACTCTAATCTAGCCATTGGTTCATAGGTGGGGGGTGACTCTAATTCTTATTAATTCTTTCACAGTTTCATTACCTATATTATGTATATTCCTTTGTGGTTTTTCACACCACATGAGCTTTAAATCTCTCCTCCCTCTCCTTAACCCCTCCTTTGTCCCAAGTTAAAGGAACCCCACCCATTTTCTTCTTTTTTTATATTTTATTTATTATTTTTATTTTATGTGTATGGGTGTTTTGCATGTATGTAAGTGCACCCATGTCGTGCAGTGCCCACAGAAGACAGAAGAGGCCATTGGATCCCTGGGAACTGGAGTTACAGACAGTTGTTAGCTGCCATGTGGGTGCTGAGATTCAAACCCGGGTCTTCTGCAAGAACAGCCAGTGTTCTTAACCGTTGAGCCATCTCTCCAGCCCCCATTTTCTTCTCCTATTATTGCCCCTCTTGACATCCTCCTCCCGCTTATCACCATTGTTCTTTGTACGTTCTAATCTCCGCCCACCCAGTTGAATGCCCCAATTTTCCCTGCTTCCCCCGTGGTTATGCTGGTTTCCTACCCTCCCCATCTCTTGGGCTTTTTCCTTCCCTTCACCCCCATGTTTCCTTTACATTTTCCAGGATTTTGTGGATACATCAGTATATACACTCGCGTATGAGGGTTTGGTTTGTAGTACTTAGTGATTTGCATTACTGAGAAAATTACAGTTTGTAAATCACCTTTTTTCCCTCTCTGTTATGTTTTTTCCAGGCAGCTACAATGATGCTTCTGTTTTCTATCAAGAAACCTTAGCACACTGGGAAGTCGTTAAGGCTTGTGTGAATGCAGCAAACATATCTACCCCACCCTGCAGAAAGTCAAGCTAGATACCAAGCCTGTCTGTCTCCAGACATGCAAAAGTGAGAGGAAAGTTCAAGGGTGGATGGACTGAGAACACGTCCATCTCCCACAGTACTTAGCAGAATCATTTTGATGTCAGACAGGAGATGAGATTATAAATGATCAACATGAACTGCTATTAGTCAACATCAAGTCTGAAGATGCCACCCCCACATGCCTACATTGTCCTTAATTTCATTTAAGAATAAACATATGGGTTAGAAAGTTGGCTCAGTGAGTAAAGGTGTTTGCCTCCAAGCCTGATGACCTGAGTCTGATCCCTAGGATACCCTGGGTGTAAGGAAAGACCTAACTGCAGCAAGTTGTCTTCAAAATGATGTCCTTTGATTTTGTGTCAGGCACGACATGTGGGTGTACACACACACACACACACACACACACACACACACACACGCAAAATAAAACACGCAGCTAAAAATTTTTTAAAGAGAAACAAACACGTGAGAACTTATCCTGAAAAATCATTGTTTCTACAGGTTCATGCCTAGTTTTGTGCTTAGTTCTCAAAACTGGGAGGTTGCCTAAGTCTGTGGGGTTTTGTTTTAACATTTAAAATATAAAATTGAAATGAAGGATTTGGGTATCATTAGATTTTGTCCCAATGATATGTTAGAATGAAGTTTTCAAAATTGGCTAGATCAGCTCTCACCATTTATGTAAACACCTGGCTATCCTCTCAGTGAGAAATAATTCAATCTTCTCTATTTATTCTCTCTCTCCCTCTCTCTCTCCACCTATCTCTATGTCTCTCTTAGTCTTTCTCAGTCTCTCCCTTCATTTCTTTCAGTCTCTGTCTCTCCTCACTGTCTCTCTCTGACTCTGTCTCTGTCTCTCTCTGACTGTCTCTAACTCCTACCTCTGTCTGTCTCTGTCTCTCTCTCTTTCTCCACCTCTCTCTCTCTATCTCTTGGTTTTTCTCAGTCTCTCTTCATTTATGTCAGTCTCTTTGGCCTCTCTCTGTGTATTTCTCTCTCTCTCTGACTCTGTCTCTCTCTGACTCCTCTCTCTCTCTCTCTCTCTCTCTCTCTCTCTGTTTCTCTCTCTCCCTCTCTCCCTCCCACCCCTCACCCCTGTATGTGCAGAGCAGAGGCCTGACCTTGACGACTTGAGATGACAGGGAAGAAAACAACGACGCTGAGTGCAGCACGTGGAGCATCTGTCTGGTGTGGAGCACAGGTGCATCAGCATCAGGGACTCCAAACTTAGGTCAAAACAAACTTGTCTCAGGAACTGTGGGAGAGTACGGTGGCAAATGAGAAGAACCGACATCATACTCAAAGACTACATGCCTTGCCTTTGTTTGAATTAGACAAAAGTATGTACTGTTATCTTTATTTTGACTGAAACTCATAGTTTTATTTTTAAATATTATCAAGGAAATTCCATGTGTTCCGAAGTAGAAAAGCCTATATAGTCAAACCATGTGCCTATTAAAGGCATAAGTCTTATTTTCAGTCTTCAATATCTTACTGTTAATGGAATGAATTAGTAATTATTTAGAATTACTTAACTGTGAAGAGTTTTAAGATAAAATAAATAATTCTATGGAAACCTTGTTTTTAGCATAACATTTGGTTTTTGTATAAAATAACCTTGTCATTGAAATGAGGATTCTAAATGTGTTTGGTACACCAGACCAATTCAGTTTTCCATCTAGAAGGCAGGCCGACTAGAAGGCTGTCCATGCAAACAACAACTAAAAATTCATTCTCTGTTTTTAAGCCTTTTGTTCCTGAGACAGGTGGTTTACAGGCTACAGACCGAGAAGGACCTGTGTCTCTGGTTTTCATTTTTAACAAAGTTCAAAGAGTGACCTCAAATACCCTAAAATGCCAAGCATACTATGAACAAGTTCAGGGTCCGACCATTTACATTTCACAGGAAGTATGTTTTCCTCTGGCATGTTGGCATCAGTTCAGGGCAAGTGAACTGTTCACAGACACACTGATGCTTCTCAAGGTTTGAGAGCAATTGGCTCTAACTCAGAACACTTATCTTTAAGTTTCATTCCTCTGGCATCCAAAAGAACGCGTTGCAGAATTCTGTCGAGTTATTTCTACTGAATTGCCACCTCCTTAAACTTCTAAGAAACAAGAACACAGATTGTCAAGTGCAGCCTTTGTTTAGATGAAAGACTGATATTTTGGGTCTATTCTGTAAGATCAGATTTGGGATGAAAACATTTATGTTTATACATTGCCCTCATTAAATCATCGGAACCAACAAATGACACTTTTAAAATAGCACATTCTCTTCAACCACTGCAGCAAAGAAGGAAAGCAAATTTACACAAGCCAACTCGGAAACCAAAGTGTGCTATTTATTAAACTTCTGAATCTGCAAGTCTTGATTTTTACACTCTGAATACCACAGGTTAATCTAGCTCCACTTTAAACCTTCCCCTGACTGAGCACCCTTTGAAACTGTAATAGCTATCATTCTGTTACCCACAGTAATTTACCTTCGGGTCCTATAAATTGAAACCTGACTGCTGCTTCTATAACCATGGAAATTTCTTGCTTTGTGTCGTAGCTTTCTTATTTGAAGATGACAAGTAAAACACACAGTGAGTAATTCAGGAGCAGGTTATGAAGACTCATCAGATAACATATGCCAAAGGCTGATAGTCTTTCATCATATGTAAAAATTGCTCAATAAAATTTTAGAGTGAAAGTACAATGATACATCAGGAAGGGTGATCTTCCCACCACTCGCTTTTAATCCGATGAGGAGTGTATGTGTGCGGATCCAGGTCTTAGGACATCATTCCAGAAAATGTAAGCAACATTGAACCCAAAGTCAAAGTGACCGGTGCAGAACATGCTGTGGGCATTTAAGGAAAACAGATTAGTGGAGACTGAAAATTGAGACTTGCTTCTTAGCTCATGAATGAAGTGCTTGAAGGAGACAGCACTCAAAATTTCTTATCTTTAAATTGCATGAAATTGTCAGAAACATTCCTGTAGTATTAATATGGGTCAAAAGTGCCCTCTTTGATGAATGCTGTACAGTATGCTTGTCTATAAATGTAAGGATCCATGTTTAGCATATGGTAAAAAATTTCATTTGTCTAGAGTTATGACAGAGACAGGGTTGTCTCTGGGCTCTATGACCTCTCCAGCCATGTGTATTTGACTGTGTTTACAGAGCCACTCATGAGTTCACTCCCATTGAGAGGGGTTTAAGTCCAATTAGATAGCTGTTGATTTCCCCCCAGATAACACTGCCATTACTGTGCCAAAAGAGGTGGTTTGCTGTGCCAGTCCTTATGGTTATTAGTTTTTAGGGCTGTATTGGACCATTGATTGATTTTCTCCCTTAGAAACTTGCATGGTTTTTGCTAGAACTATGAGAAATAAACTTCACATAGAAGGTTTCCAGCTTAGTTCCTGCTCTATTGCTCCAAGTCCAATGTCCAAAGTGTGTCCTGTCTTCACCAGGAGGGTCTTATCTTTATATTCTGGGAGAGAAGCAAGAGCTCTGACAAGAGCCTGTGTTATTTTGGGAGTCTCTTGGACCAACCACCCAAAAGGAAGTCTCTCCTGTGTTCCTTGCCATCAAAGAAGCTTCTGTTTGCAGCAGACGGAGGCTACTTCAGAGTTCCACAACTTGTCACACACAGAATATACATCTGAGACATGCCCAGTCCTAGGTGTCATATTTACAGTGTAACCTCTACACCTAAGACTCAGAACACAGCAGACAGCAGGTAGAGAGAAAACTAGTGCATCCCTAACTCTCACCAGTTGAAGCCTCCTTATACAACAGAGTATGATGCACACAGAAGGCCACAACTGGCCAAGTTGTGGACTTCAGAGTGTGTGTCCCTGGATAGGAGTACTATATCAAACCTCTCCCACCCATGGCTCAGGGACCATTGCAGAAGATGGGGCAGAAAGATTGTAGGAGCCAGGGCTGGATCATAAACACAGGGAACAGAGGCTTTCAGGCCACCGCAAGCGTGCACATGTGAACTTGTGGTAAAGGCGGCATCAAATACGGGACCCATGCCAACTCAATTAGACAAGGACCCAGAGGAAAGCAAAGGGAAATGGGCTGGACATAGTCCAGAACTGTTGGAGACTGATTACTACTGGGTGAGGGAGAATATATATTATTTAAGATGTCTAGATATACTGACTAGACTCCAGTGGATGAATTTGTACCAAAAGACATCTGGGTACAAATTCTTGACTGGTTAGGACTTCACATGCATGTCGGAATGCATGAGGGCCAGTAGAGGGGCATGAATTTGATAAAGAACTGCTGTATGAAATATACAAAAGCTCGACAGTTTTTTAAAGTGTCATCAGCTGGTATGTTATCCTGGAGCTTAACATTATTGTCACCAAGAATGTAGCAGACCATACAGTCTTAACCATTCAGAGAAATAGAAGAAAGTAAAAAAAAAAAATCATCCCCACCCTACACTGTAGACATCAGAGCATCTGCATATATTGTCCCCACTAAACATCAATGTTTCAATGTTTTAGCCAGGCATGGTGGCACTCCCACAACTTGGGAGCAGAGGCAGGCAGATCTCTGTAAGTTCAAGGCCAGCCTGGTCTACATAGTGAGTTTCAGGCCAGCTGGGGCTACAGGGAGACCCTGTTTCAAAAAGAAAGACATAAATAAGTAAATAAATAAATGATAAACAAATAAATATCAATGTTTTATTTTATAGCTCAAGTACACATCAGGATAAAACTTTGATAAGAAGTCGCATCATGGGCTAGAGGGATGGCTCAGTGGTTAAGAGTGCTTGCTGCTCTTGCACAGAAGTCTGTGCGATTGTCTGTACCATATCAGGCATTATATAACTGCCAGTAACTTCACCTGCAGGGGTTCCAGTGCCCTCTTCTGGCCTCTGCAGTCAACTGCACTCAGAAGCATACACACACACACACACACACACACACACACACACACACACTCACACTTAAACTTTTTTAAAATACTAAGAAAAATAAAGTCCTATCACTTTTGATATTAGATGTGTTTAAGGCAGTCTATATGTTGTTATCAAATGTATGGATTACTAAAATTAAGTTTTTAAAATTACAATATATACATTTCATCCACATGTTAAAAGACATCATGTAAAATCACCAAATTGTATTTGGGTTCTATGTCAATAAATATCCACATGTAGTCAGGAGGACAATATTACATTAACATTTGCATGCAGTAAAGGGTTTGTGCCATGCTTGCTTGGCTGCCAAACTCTGCATAGGATTTTCTCGCATAGACAAGCTGCCCAATAAGAAGTAAACTTGGTGTTTGGTCACCTTTAAATGCAACTCCATTTGGCTTACTTATATTTCTCTTAACTTCTCCATTATTTGATTTAGATGATGTGTCATCCTGCCTTAGGACATGAAGCCCCATGGTACCCTGCAGCTTGCTGTGAGAGACTGTGCCATCATACAAGTGGAGAGGTTCCAGAGAAGTTAAAATCATTTCTACTGCATACTGTGACTCTGACATAAAATAAGAAACTGTTTCCATGAGAAAGTACTAATAAGCATACTCACTAATGAGATATTTTGCATATTAATTAAAACAGATACCAATGTACTATGAAACTCTTGTGAACAAAGTTTGCATTTGTGGCAGTACTGACAACACGGGGAAATATCTGGAGTGTGTGTGTGTGTGTGTGTGTGTGTGAGAGAGAGAGAGAGAGAGAGAGAGAGAGAGAGAGACGCAGAGGCAGAGAACAACAGACACAGACAGGTAGAAGACAGAGAACCTAATTCATTATTTCACACCAAAGAAACAGAATCAAAAGCAGCTGAAGAGGAAGCAAAGTAATAACTTGATAACTAAAAAGAAAAAAGAGTTCAATGGCAAATGAAAATTATATTGACATATGATGATTGTTTTGAAATCATATGTTGTCTTATCTTGTTGTAGCACAAATTAATTTATATTTCTTTATAAGAAAGAAAAAAAAACAAAATACAGAAGTCACTTGACTAAAGATGGCTTGTTCTCTGTCATTGATTTTACTCATAAGAAATCAGTCTTGTGCTCACTTCAGAAGCACAGATACTAAAAGTGGAATGATACAGAGAAGATTAGTATGGTCCCTGTCAAGGATGACACACGAATTCATAAAGCCTTCCATATTATTTCCATATTAAAAAAGAAAAAAAAAGAAAGAAATCAATCTTGGGGCTGGAGAGATGGCTCAGTGTTTAAGAGCACTGGCTGATCTCACAAAGGATCTGGGTTCAGTTCCCAACACCCACATGGCGGCTAACAACTGCAGTTCAGGGGGAAATCTCCTCTTTCGACCTCCGCAGGCACTGAATTATATGGATGCACTTACATGCATGGAAGCGATACACTCATACACACAAAATAAAATAAAAAATAATAAAAAATAAAAAAGAACTCAATCTTACCATAAAAGATTGACTGCATTGCATCTTTGAACACACCGATGTTTCTTTTGTCATGGTGAAAACGGAATTCATTCACCAGCTTGTGGCTGCATTTGCATCAACTTAATTTCAAAATCTGATGGTTACTATGTGAAGAATGTTTATTCCCATTGTGCATCCTATCTTTCATACACTATCTGCTTTGACAATGCCAGCATAGTATAGCTGGTAAATTTGGTGGCAGAACTATTTATTTAAAATATGTTTATTTTCCACATAGTCATTTCACTAAGTAGCTGGTAATTAGACAATGTCTAACATTTTGCCTATGTCATAAAAGAGACCATGATAACCACCATCAATGATTAGAATTGGATGATATTATAGCAAGAGGAGATTATTAGGAAAGCCTACCCCACATGGGAACACCCCACCCCGCCCCACACAGAAATGCCCCACACGGGAATTGCCATCCCTACCCCACATGGGGATGCCCCACACGGGAACGCCCCATCCCTGCCCCACCTGGGAATGCCCCATCCCTGCCTCACACAGGGATGCCCCACACGGGAACGCCCCATCCACACCCTGCACTCATTACTGCACAGTACCTGCCACAGGAAAGCCAGCTTCACTTCCTGGACCATTTGTCTTTTGGAAGGGTCCATCTTGAGTAGTTTTGTGAGAAATGCTATGCAGCATATAAAATTTGAGTTTCCCGTATTCTAGAACTTTCTTGTGCTTCCTATCTCAGTTTCAGGAGGTGAGGAATACTGGTATCAATAATTATTTCAGGCATTTTCTTAACCTCACATTGCTGAGAATTCTGGTATATTCTGACTCTTCCTTTTTTATTGAATGTTTCGAGATATCATACAATGTAATTTGATAGTATTTAGATCCCCTCCCAATCTGACTGCCCCACTGCACCATACGGCCCCACACAATTCAATGTACACTATTATATAATATATCCTATAGAGTCTATTTGTGCCTTCAAATGTCCTCCAGTGTGGTTCCATCCACCGGAACCTGGTTAACCTACCAATACTTCCATGTCTAAAAGAAACCATCTCTACCCTTCCCAGTAGCCATTTGTTGCCACAGTTTCTTAAGGTGGAGCTGGAACTTCTTACCCACTTTCTCACATCTCTGCTAGGATCTTGTCTGGTTTGAGTTTGCATGGGACTTGTGCATGCTGTCTCCATGGCTGGTGTGCATATGAGTTACTGACCAGCTCTCTGGGAAGCTGTTTCCTTGTGGTCATCACCATCATCTCCGACTCTTACAATCTTCCCTCTTCCACAATGACCACTGAGTCTTGAGGGGAAGAAGTTTGATAAAGGTGTCCTGTTCAGGGATCAGCAGTCTGTATCCTCTTGTTCTCTGATCACTGGACAGTTGAACATTTCTGTGATAATCACCATCTGTTGCATAAGGAAACTTCTCTGGTGAGAGCTACAAGATGCATTAATCTATGGTTATAACAATAACTCATTAAAAGTCCGTTTACTGATAAAATTATTTAGGAGAAAACTAGTATTGGGTTGTTCCCTATGTCCTGTGGCCTGTCTAGTCTCATGTTCCTAAGCCTAACATCAGCACCAAGTATGGACTCATCCTAAGAAGCAAATTTTAAATCCAATTAACGAGTGGTTGGTACTCCAAATACATTTGTGCCATGAGTGACCGGTAGGCATATCTTGCCAGGCCTGTTGTTATTTCAGTTCACAGGAGTCACAGCTGGGTAAGGCTGAGGATTATTTTGTCCTTCTGCTGACATACATAGCGCCCTCCAGCACTGTGAACACCAGGCAGTGGAGCTGTGGCTCTGAAGCCGGCACCAGCTTGATTTATCCTTGTCTGTCCTACGGCTCATGTATGCGGTGTCTTCAGCGAAGAGGCCCTGTACTTGTCTCTTCTTTTGCAACAGAGTCTTCTGCCTTTAGTTTTTTCCCTTATCAGTTTATCCTCATTGTTTAGAGATTATAGAATGACGGTGCCATGAATATGTATCAGACATGTACAGTATATGACATGTATACACAGACATTTGAATGACTGTGTACGTAGTTTTTTATCCAGTCCCCCAACTAATTCTGACCTTTGGTTTCAGTTTGGTTCTGCATTTGTTAATAATCTTGGCTATTCTATTTATTCTACTGCCAGTTCAGTGACTGCTGTGAGAAGCTATGACTCCATGTGTACTAGTGCTGAAGTTTTATTATATTTCTTGTGGATTATCTACTTTTCTCCTACTTTCTGAGGATTTTTCTCATGTAAAAACCATGGTTATTCATCTCCTTCAACAGGATCTGATTCTTCCTGTCAGGGACTGTCTGTGTGTCTTCAGGTAAGTAATTTTTCTTTCTTTCTTTCTTTCCTTCTCTCTCTCTCTCTTTCTTTCTTTTTCCCTCTCTTTCTATTTTTTCTTGGTTAAAGATATTTTTATATGTATGCGAGTTATGAGACTGGCTGTGTGTGTGTATGTGTGTGTGTAACATGTGAGTGTTCACAGAGGCCAAAGAGGGTGTTTTTTGCCTTAGAACTGGAATTACAACAGTCGCCATGTGTATGATGAGAACCAAATCTGGGTCTTCTGCAGGAGCAGTCAGAGATCTCAGCCACTGAGCCTTCTCTGCAGCCCCCAGGTCACCTTTTATGCATGTGTCTTCCTCTCCATCCTGTGCACGTAAATCCTTTGATATTCCTTAATTAGTTTCTATTTCCCCTCAACATTAGTCCTTCAACGTTTGTAGAGCTGTTGGGCCTTATCTCTGCTTTTCTTTATTTTCTAAGGTTGTATCTTTGTTCTCATTTTAGTAATATCTCAGGAGGTAGGAGCTAAATATTGAAGAATCCATGAAATACTGACAAGGTCATCAAAGAAAACATTTACATCATGGAAACATGTCCTCAATAGAACCATTTCATGCGACTTTATTAAGAGTCATCGAATCTCTTGATGGAATCCAAATCTCATCTGATGGCTGATTTACCTTTTTTCCTGTCTGTGCAGTGATCCATAAGGTCCAGTCATAAATCAATGTTTACCACTTATGTTAGTAGGTAGCAAGCTACCATTCATACATTGCATTGAAAACTCCAAGCATTTTTCTGCATACTTTGAAAAATCAAAATAATACAAGGGAAGCTCTTTTTACTCTAAAATACCCATTTTTAATACAAATATGAAAAATGATGTGTTTCACTTCTCTGGTTTTCTCTGTTATGTAATCCATTAGCATCTCCTATTTGCTGTATTAACTGGGAAAAATACATTCTTATTTAGATTTATGGTTGTTTATGCAGGGAATGAACTCTGTCAGCACATAGTGCTCTCTGTTACCGTTTCCAACAGCAGGAATGTTTACAAATGTTTCTTAGAAAATATACTGTGAGTAGCTAACATTCTATAGGGATAAAGGCAGTCATGTAACTCAGCACCACAATGTGTGGCTTCTCTTGTACATGTTTTTACTCTCTGCTCTGAGAGAGAATTGTGAGGAGGAGCAGCAGGTCAGGGAACAGTGATGCCCCCATCCAGAGGACTGAACAGGAATCCAATGATGTCATCTGAGGTCACCAAAAGGCTTGCCTGCCTCCATATGTCCAGAGTCCCATTAGGAAGTTCATTCTGCACTTAGTTTTAAGTATTCTTATGTGTATGTGGATGGAGTGTGTGTGTGTGTGTGTGTGTGTGTGTGTGTGTGTGTGTGTAATCTAGGACTTCGATGTTTGTCCTTGAGTTTATCAGGTTAGCAGAGCTGCACATTTCTGGGGAGACTCCTGTTTCCACCTTTGATCCTTCTCAGCAGCTCTGGGATGTCGGACTTGTGCTATATTGTTTATGTAGGGTCTGGAGTTTCAAACTCAGGTCCTGACACTCAGAATGCGAGCACTTCATCCACAAATTCATCTCCCCAGCTCTCATTCTACTTTAAACATCAAGATAAATTCATGTATATTATTTAATAAAAGAAGAATCACTTAAACTGACCATGTACAAATAATTTTCAGTCTCTGTCGTATCTGAAGATAATCATCCAGTTAGTCCTTATTCTGGCACATGTGACAACGAAATTCAGCTAATACAACTGCCATTCAACGTTTGTACGTATTTTCCATAATTTTACAAAGCTCAAAATCAGCAAGTGAGAGGCTGAACCTGGCTCCCCTGGCATATCAGAAAATGGCACGAGTCAACAGCGGGTATGAAGATTACGATTGTTGACTCCACATTTCAATTTCAACATTTCCTTCTCTATTAGAAAGAGAAACTAGAAGCTGATTAATCTAGTGAATTTACAACCCCAAATAGGTCAGTGATCAGCACTCACCTAGCACACAAAAGGCCCTGGGTTTAGTTCTCAGGACTGCGGAGTCAGTTCCGCTGACTGGAGAACTGTGCTACTTTATGTAATGTCACATTGGCTTACAACTTTTAAAAGACCTCCAGTTTGAGCGTCCTTCTGGACTTAGTCAGTTCTAGGTGCTTCAGTTACCATGATGAGTGAGACAGGAATGTTTATAAGCAGAGCACTGGAAAAGCTCCCAAGTTGCTGCAGATGTAGCAGTGCACTGGGACTGCTGACCTCCCTCTCGTTCCTTATTTTCTGCTGTTTTTGTTTTTTTCTCCAAACAGTGTAACCATAGTCCTCTCTCCTTGCTGTTTCTGCCCTTTGTCGCATCCCCCTTCATATTTGCATATATTCTTAAAGCCAGTTCAATTTTCATCCGGGTCAAATTCAAAACCCTCTTGTGAAGATATTTTCCCCTGATCCACCTGTTTCTGAGACTGCTTATCACTTATCCCTTCTACAGAACCCTGTAACACTTGGCTCTTATGTGAATCACAAACGTGTGCCTTTTATATGTAAATCATGGATGCTTATCTTGTATATAAATGCCTGGGTTTCAGGATGTGTGTGTAAATAACCAGTAGAGTGCACTCCTCAATTGCCTTTACCACATATTAACAACCAAAGTATAATATTTTACTAAATCACATGAATGGATAGTGATATGTTGGAAGATTCTTAAAAGAAAGTAAACATTTACCCTTAAATGGAGGGTCTTAAAAGGCAAAAACAACAAATATGCCAGTTAATTTTATGAATTCTTCTTTCAAAGGAAGGTGGGGTTGGCAAGGACAAGGATGGGGCCTCTTAGACAATAAAGGAGGATTGGAGAGATGGGTCAGAGGTAAGCACCGGCTGCTCTTGCAGAGGACCCAGGTTCAAATCACAGCATCAGCATGATGGCTAATAACCATCTATAACTCCAGTTCCAGAAGATCCAACATTTTCTGACCTCTGTGAACATTGCACAACACAGGTGCACTTACATACAGGCAGGCAATATACTCAGACACATCAAATAAACATAATACATAAAATATTTTTAAAAGGAAAATAATTAAGGGTTTTCAAGGCATTGAAACTTGCTTGGATTCAGAAACAAGGTCTACAGAAGAATAGGGTCTTGATTATTCAAAAAGCTTAACACTGGCTGTAACAGAGCAAGTGAGAGGCTTCTGAGTATGAAGGGAAGGGACAATAACTAAGCAAACAGTGCATACTGTGACCAGACCTGGCGCAGGCTTGTCTGAAGAGGATGGTAGGTGGCTTTGAAAAGGCAAAATTTTCTGAAAAGACGTCATGTAAAGAACCTGCTGGTGTCACAAACATGAACAAAACTGCCCTCTGAATATTGCACCTTGCTGTTTACTTCACATCAGGAAGACACTGCAAGTTCCACAGCCAAACTTTCACAATTTTGAATGCCTCTCTTCCAAACATACTTTTAGCCACTAAGATTCTTTCTGCATGGTAAATTTTAGGAAAAGATATTTGAATTCACAAGCCAAAGAATTTGTAGAGAAATGCTCAGACTCCAAAAGACCCAATGGTACTGTCGCCCTTTGAGCTCTCTTACCAACAAATGCCATTATCTTGATGTTAAGCAATGCTATCTAGACATGGAAGTCACTGCTCTGATTCTCCTATTCCCCAGAAAGTCACAGTCCACTTCCTCTTCCAGGTGTTGCCTCAGGCCCCTTTAACTGGAAGGGCTGCTCTTCCTACTGGAAGACCATTAAAGGCTTTCAGAAAGAGAGGTCAGCAGCTTAGGAAATAATGACAAGGGATAAGTGGATGGTACAGAATGCCAGAAGCTTCTACACAGGAAAAGGAACAATCCCCAGAGGCAACAGACACCCTATGGAAGTGGAGAAAATCTTTGCCTTCAAACATTTGCCAAGATATTAAAATCTAAAATACACAAAGAATTCAGTTGACACATCTGAACCTCTACACCTAAGGTTTACAAAACCTAGTGGAACAAGGGGTGGGGAGAACACTAGTGCATCTCTCAGCTCCCACAAGGAAGCACCTCATGCAACAGAGGGTGATGAACACAAAGGGTCACAAGCAGCCAAAGTGCGGAGAGTAAGATCTGCACAGTGTGGGTCCCTGGACAGGACTCCCATATTAAACTCCACCCACTCAGGGATCAGGGACCATTGGGGAAGAGGGTGCAGAAAGATTGTAGGAGGCAGGGAGGGGGTGCATGTCCACATGGATACAGAGTCTTTCAGGCTCCTGGGACCTTGCTCGTAAGAACTTATAACAATGGGACAGCATGCATAAACTCAAGTAGAAAAAACCCCAGCATAGAACCATGGAAATGGGCAGCAGGCCCCAGTCTTAGTCAAAGAACTGTTCAGCAGCTATTTGGCACCCAGCTCACTGTTGGGTGAGGAAGAGCTGTTCTTCTTTAAGGGAGAAACTATAGAAAAGTTGACTAGATACTAGCGGATCAACATGCACTGAAGGATGTCAAGGGACACTAATTTGACTTGATAGTCCTTAACATAAATGATAGAATACATGGCATTCAGTGCAGAATTATGGGAGGGTGCTTATGGGGAAGCAGGCATAAAGATGATTATGGTGCTGTGTATGAGATACACAAAAATTCACTAAAATATTATTTAAAAAAGAATTCAGTACATTAAATAAAAACCTGCAAATAATTTAACTAGTAGATAGAAAAAATGAAATGAACAAAAAGTTCTTAAAAGATGTGCAAGTGCTCTTGTCTTATTGCTCTTGCAAGAGTTTCAAGTACTATGTTAAAGAGAAGTGGGGATAGTGGGCAGCCTTGTCTGGTTCCTGATTTCAATGGGAAATTTTAAAGGAGTAACAATTGGAAAAGAAGAGCTCAAATTATCCCTTTTTGCAGATGATATGATAATATATCTAAGGGACGCCAAAAATTCCACGCGC
>NW_008353597.1:759919-765110 GCF_000622305.1 Nannospalax galili
AATCTTCCTAAGCTATCAGGAAAATGCAGATTAAAGTGTCAAGATAACATCTCACTCCAGACAAAATGGCTATCTTTAAGAAAATGGGGAAGGAAAAGTTCTGCAAGGATACAGGGAAAAGAAAATCTGGTGGGAGTATAAATTAACTCAACTAAAATGGAAATCAACATGTATCTCCCTCAAAAACTAAGACTATAACATGTGTTCAAACTACATACCTCATCCTCATGGATATATACCTGTAATAATATAAGTCAAATATCATAGAGATATTGTTCATGTTTCAAAATACTCACAATAGAAAAAATACAGAACAGGGCAATATATTCATGAATAAAATGAATATATAAATAAAATGTGGCATATATCCACAATGGAGTTCTATTCAGCCCCAACAAAGAAAAGCATTTTCTTGTTTTTAGGAAAATGGGTGGAACTGGGGACCATCACATGAGCTGAAATAAGTTAGGTTTTGAAAAACAAATTTTCTATTTTTTCTCTCATAGCTATATCTAGATTATATAAGCAGATAAATGTATGTATATATGTGGACATTTTATACATACATTTGTATAAAATATATATAATATATATTTCCCTATTAGAAATATAGGCTTCCAAAGTTAAAGCCCAATGCCAGGAATGGACTTCGTCTTTTGAACTTGTTAACCGGTGTCTCACAGACCGTCAAACATTGAGGATCATTGCCCCTGCTCTTGGTTACCTACCACAACTTCATAGTAAAACCCTATTGCTAAAGAAACTACAAATATAAACTGTAGAACAAACACTGGGAAATCAAGACGGTGCTGAGTCCTAAGCTTCATCTCTACTGTCTAGCTTTCATAGTATTTAACTGTGAATCCCAGGAGTTACAACAACTGGTCTGGAAGTTGTGCCCATTTGTACAATAGTGGCACAAATATGACAGGAGTAGTCGACTACTTTAAGATCTGCTTCCTAAGATGGAGCCCATACCAAACACCAATCTGGGAAAGTTGAGCAAACCAATAACTCTTAGGCACACCGAAGAACTGATGGTTCAGGAAACCATCACTCCAGAGTCTGGAGAGACACAATTGCAGGGAACTATCAAGATCGGCACACCCAGAGAACAGGATGCTGGAGAAACAGCAAGCATACAAATAACATCTTCATTTGATGTCCAGAGTAAAAGCTCGAATGATCTGAGTGGCAAACTCGGGTCAGGGGGATGTGGCATTTCAGGATAGGAAATATGAAATATGCCTTCTTCACGGCTTTTACAAAACACAGGAATTCCATCAAGTTCTGGGTGAAAGCTAAGGAAAAAAAACTCCTTCTGGTGAGAGGAGAGGTGCACTGAACATTTTCAAACATGCCTAGAGTACCTAGAGTGCCCTCCAATAGTCAAGTCTTCCTACTGTGAGGAAAGACTTATCTGAGCATTATTTAACCCACAGAATGGGAAGCCCCACTTTAAATGACTTAGGGTCTTCTTATATCACATGCAGAAGGAAAATTAAAAAGTACAGAGAAACACACAGGTCACCAAAAGATGGAGTTGTCTTTCTTTATGATTTATTTGTTTTCTATTTTATGTGTATGAATGTTTACCAACAGTGTCTGTACCTGTAGCACCTCAGTGTCTGATGTCCTTGGAGGCAAGAAGAGGGTGTCAGGTGCCTTGACATGGAGTTACAGCTGATTGTCTGACTGAACTAGGATCCTCTGAAAAAGCAGCCAGACCTCTTAACCACTAAGCCATCGCTCACTTCCAAATACCGAGTCTTGATCAAAGGATTATAGAATGTGTCACTTACATTATTCCCTTACCATGTTGTCAAATCGCTACAATAAAATTAGCATTAGAAAACCCACTGCCATTCCTAAACTGTGTAGACTCTGTGTAAGGAAAAAATATTTTAGGGAAACTCAAAGCCTTTACAGGAAACGAGAGGAAATGTGAGACTGAGGACAAACTTTAACCGACCGTCTATGAGTCAGGCAATAAAGAGTACTTACCTCACACTGCTACTCCTGTATCTCATCTGGCATTGGATAAAAATAAAAGTATATAAATTAAAAAAAATAAGAATAAACACCAAAATCAAAACCAGCACAAATGCGGCACAGCCTTTTAAATTGTTAGACAGGGAACTAACAAAAAAGATCATGACAACTGTACTAGGTTATTAATGGAATGAGCAAACAGCATGCTAGAATAATGTAAACATAGAAACAGATCCTTCAGAAAACGAAATCAAAAGGGAAATGCTAGAATTTTTTTTAATTACTGTAGCAAAAATAAAGGAGTCTTTGATGAACTCTGAGAAAACCTTAGCTGAGGGCCTATAGGCAATGATAATCTCAACAGAAACAACTTAAGCAAATAACTGGAAAAGATCACAAGTGTAACAAAAATTCCAGAGAGAGGAAAAATTCCAAAAAGTGTGTCATAATCAAGAATTTAATCAAAAATCCAAAGAGCGAAAAGAACATGTGATGACAGGAAGCACTGATTTCCAGACATGATAGAATACCGTGCACATGAACTCAGGGTGGCTGTGACTGGACACACAAGACCTGTACGAAATCAAGCCAGTCAAGTCTCAGCATGGAGGGGAGAGGGAGTCAGCAAGTCCTAACCCTAGGTGAGGAACTTTTGACAATTAGTGGCTGTTGGGGGAAAGGAGAATCAAATTTCTTCAGGGATGGTGCCAGTGCATGGCAGCCCATGCGCATATACGCACTGTAGACTTTGGATTTAAAAAACAAAGACTAGATTAAGTTGGGAGGAAAAAGTGGTTGGGGTATAGGGGAGTAATTGGAGAGGAGGGAAAGAGGGATAGATTTGATCAATACACATTATATGCTTATATGAAATTCTCAAAACAATTAAAATAAAAAAATATTTGAATAAATTGTGCCTTGAAAATTTTTTTCCAAAATGAATGTGACCCCAAACATCCAAGAAATAGGAGAACACATGAGACACAAGCAAAACACTCAGGAACACAGCAAGCGCGACACCACCCATTAGACAACCTTCGAGAATGCAGAGAGCATCATGCGGTCTAAACACAACATTGAAGAATTCAGATCCAGGAACATCATGACCTCCCAAACAGAACATCGAGAGCTCAGAGAACAGCAAGCAGGAAGAAAAACAAAAATCAACAAGGCACAAACCATTTACCCTACACAAAACAAAGACAATGAGGTAATTAAGAAAACATCTGTAGAAAATGATGCTTGGCTATAGAAAAACAAGGTGAAAAGTTACACATGCCGTTTTTGTCGGAAACCAGGTGAGCAGGAGATGAAGGAATGCAAAACATTATAAAATGTTCTTGAAAGGCAAAAAAGAAGAAAATCCACACCATATAAACCTAGAAATCTATTCTCAATAAGTAAAATAGAAACAATGTTTCCTTATACAAAAAAATGGGAATTTTTCCTAGTTGGCATGCCTTAAAATTCATGGTAAATATTGTTCTTCAAGAATTATAAAAAGGCTATAGGTAGAAAAACCATGGGAAAAAGGGAGCATATCACAGACAAAGAAAGGGTGGCAGGAAGGAAAGAGGGGAAGGGACAGACAGAGGATGGAGAGAGGCAGGGAGTAGAGAGACCACATAGTGAAAGAGCTCCCAGGGTCTCAAGCTACTACAGTTTATTCAACCAAATAAATCATTGCTGTATTATAACCCATGCTATAAAATAAATATTCACAAGATCACACTAATAAAACTTAGTGACTGAATACATTAATCAAGAGGAAAGAAAAATGTTTACGAACAATTTAAAATAATTTCTGTGGACACTGTCCTCTGTAAAGTTTCCCTGTGACCACGTTTCTTGAGTGTGAGCTGGGTGTAATAGCTCTCCCAGAGAGTGCAGGATGTTAAGAGGAGGGGAGGTAGGTTCACAATGTGTTTACCTACTAGGCATGGTCTCTGCTGCCTCTGCAGGGTGACCAGGGTAAAAGTCCACATTAGCAGACTAGGTGCAACTATGGCATGCCCTTGGCACAGTGGTAAAATCGTATTTTATCTCTATAGTGTTTGTCCCAAGAGCGAATAATCCCAAATTGACCTTATGTAAAACATGACCAAATTCCCCAAATTCTCAGGGTACACACACACTCACATACAAAGTGCAGGTCTGAGAAACTGCCTCACCTGAGCACAGCCTCAGGAGACAGAAGAAACTATCTGTTCTTTAAAGATGGATGGGGGAGGGGGTCTGGATATGAGTGGGAAATATTGTATGAAATTTTAAAAGCGCACTAAAAATGAAAAAAAAGATTGATTGTGTTTTTAATCATGTACATGTGTGCATGTTTGTAAAAAAGTGTGTGCACATGAGTACAGGTGCTCACACAGGCTAGAGATGTGGGATGGCCCTGGAAACAGAAACACAGGACTTTGGGATACACCCACCATGGGTACTAGGAATTGTACCTTTGTCCTCTGAAAAAACAACATGACTCTTAACCCTGTGCCATCTCTCCAGCCCCAGGAGACACAAAAACAGAATATAAGATGGTTTCACAAGTGACATCATAAAGCAACTATAGCAACATCGCAAAGGTCTTGGGTGAAAACTAAGGAAGCTAGGGAAAGCACTAACAATGGTCTATATTCATCCTTTATTTTGGTAATGTGTTAATATGAGATAGAAATTTACTGAATGACAGGAGCTAAATTAAAATGTCTAAATGCCCAGGAAAGCTAAAATTCTAGCACTCAGCAAGCAGAGACAGGCAGATCTGTATGTGTTTGAGGCCAGTCAGATCTTATGACAACATACAGGCTATTCAGGGCTACGTAGTGAGACTCTTTCTCAAAAGCAAAATTGTCTGAGACAATGTAAGACACTTAAAACTTACTATTAAGAAGGTGAAGAAGAACACACTCAGGTTATTGCCACAGGAACAGTATAGCATGGAGGACAGGAGACACAAGCTGAGGTTTACAGCTAAGGACTAGAGATAGAAACAGAGATGAGAGAGGAGAGAGAGAGAGAGAGAATGGAAACTTTAGGTATTGCTCCCTCAATTTTTAAAAATATACCATTTTTAATTGAATTTTTGTTACTTTCATACAATTTATTTGTATAGTATGTAGATGTCCTCCCCTCTCTACACCTGGCCCCAATGGCCCTGTCCAATTGAACCCACTTGCATATTCATATATATATATATATA
>NW_008353597.1:765246-766978 GCF_000622305.1 Nannospalax galili
TACTACAGGTTATAGAGTCTGGTTTGTGTCCCCAAATGTCCTTTCCTCAAGATGACCATCCTTGAAAGACAATGTCTCTCCCCCTTCCAGCAGCCATCAGTTGCCAAAAGTTCATTAGGTTGGGTTGGGATTTCTTACCACTTCCCATGTCTATGCTGGAATTTTGTCTGTGATTGCAAAGCACTTGTGCATGCTGTCAACACTGCTGTGAGTTCAAATGAGTAAATGACCAGGAATCTGAGAGACTCTGTTTCTTTGTGGTCATCCACCCCTCTGTCTCTTACAATATTTCTGCATGCTCTTCCACAATGATCCCTGAGCTTGGGAGGCAGAGGTTTGAAATAGGTGTCCTATTCAGGGATAAGTACGCTCTGGCCTCCTGTTCTCTGCACACTGGCCAATTGTTGGTTTCTGTGTTAATCATCATCTGCTACATAAGAAAACTCTGGTGAGAGTTAAAAGATTCAGTCATTCTTCCAAGTGAAGCCAGACACGGCTGAGCAGGACCTTTGACTTGTCTTCACATAAATGAAACTTGTAAAAGAAAGGAGCCAGGAGGTCCTCCCAAGCCCATGTGACCCCTGAGGAACAGATTCCCAAATGATCTTAAGTGTAAAAATAAATAGATTTATTTGGGCCAACTGTATGTTCTTAAACACCGAAAAGGAAAGTATAACCAAAGAGTAATGTCATCAATATATTTAAGGGTTCACGTTTCCCATACATTAGGCTTAAGTCTATATAAAAAGTTATTTAGACAATTATTTCTCACTGATGATTTTGTTTCCTACCAGAAAGTGCTGCTCAGATGTAAGACTCCAGATCTTGGTCTCCAGTACTGTAGTGCCCACCTGTAGCTAAGGGAGACAACCAGTTATTGTTCTAAAATAATGGATAAAATTGTTTTCTCCACCTATCTAGAACCCTTTGAGAGGGAACTGACACTGATTCTAACCACTCCAACAGGTATCAAAATACGTGAAAACAAATCCTGAATCCATCACTCTCAATTCCAGCCTTGGAAAACAAAAGACAAATGAGGAGGACCCAATAAAGGCATGCTTTTGGAAGCCCTTGTCAAGAAACTCCAGTGGACTCTCATATGAACATTTGAAAATTGCCCTGTTCTGACTTTTTTCTAGTTCCCTGTCTAGAACTTGTTATGCTAATTTCTCTTGCCTTTACTTGTCCTTCACATCTTCTATTAAGGATTCAACAATTTTCTTTTCCACCTAGAGATAATGATTGTGCAATTTGATACAATTTGGGAGTCTTTTAGATTGACCCACTGAAGGGGTATTCCAGTTGCCTCACCGTGCATCCCCTGTTCAGCATGGAAGAAGCCAGAGCAATCTGCATCCTGCTCTTCAGAGGATGGTATGATAAGAACAGTAGGTAGGTATTGGCTAGGCAGTTAGGGTAAAAAACCCTAAAGAAAAGTAGCCAATTTCTTGGCTAAAAGTCAAAATGTCCTTGGGCCTCTTATCGACATACTCTGTTCCAAAGGCCAAAAATGTCAAAAATATTTGGGAGCTTGTATCTAATCCTTAAAAGATTTTAGGAATGCCTCTTCAGAGGGGGGAATGTTAGAGTAGCCAAAAGTCCCATAAAATAAATAAATGAAAGAAAAGAAAAAGAAAAAAGTGATGGGGAGATGTAGGAGGAGCTGGAAGGGAGGGAGTGGGCACGGATTTGATCAAAACACCTTATATGCATGTATGAAATTCTCAAT
>NW_008353597.1:767743-776967 GCF_000622305.1 Nannospalax galili
ACCTCTCCAGCTATGTGTTTGGCTATGTTTACAGTACTACACAAGAGTTCCCTCCCATTGAGTAAGCCTTAAATCCAATTTGAAAGCTGTTGATTACTCCCAAGATAAGAGTTCCACTACAGCACCAATATTGATAATTTGCTGGGCCAGTCATTGTTGTTTATTAGGCTTTAGAGCTGGGTAGGACCATTGACTGGTTTTCTCTCTTGGCTACTTGTATAGTATCCACTGATACCAAGAGAGCTAGTCTTCAAGGAGAAGCCTCCAGGTCAGGTCCGGCTCCATTGCTCCAAGACTTGTGTCTGAGGTGTGGCCTACCTTCAAGAATATAATCTTAATTTCAAGTTCTGGGCAGAGACAATAGCTCTTGCTACTTGGAGAGTTTCTTCTTCCCTGACCAACAACACAAAGGGAGGCTTTTCCTGCCTGGCACTGTGGTTTTTGTAATATACCTTCAACGGAGCTCATGCATTCATATATTTATTGTATGTGTATTTTTCAGTAGGAATTTGAGAAAATACATTTCCCTTTTGTTTTTTATACCATCTAAGCATCATTTATCTTTCCTTTCATACCCCTGTGTGACCCTCCCTACTCCCTCTCCAGTTTAATTACCCCCTTTTCTCATTCCCCTTAATAACACCCATCTCCTACTATCAGATCAAATACAGACACACATAAAAAAGATCAACAACTATGATCAAATATGATTTAGTTCAGAGATGCAGGAATGGCTCAATATGTGTAAGTCAATAACCATGATAAATCATATAAATGGACTTAAAGACAAAATGATTTGACTTCACATGATTTTCTAAATAGACACAGAAAAGGCCTTTGGCCAAATTGAACATGCATTCATTATGAAAGCCTAAGTGTGAATCGGAATTCATGGAACATACCTCAACATAATTAACATTACATACTTCTAACTCACAGTCAATTATCACTCTAAATGGAGAAAATCTTGGTGTATTGTCATTAAACCAGGCATGGCTGTTCACTATCCCCAGTCCTTTTTCAATATACTGTTTGAAACTATTATTAGAGCAATAAGAAAAGAGAAGGAAATTAAGGTAGTACTAATTAGAAAAGAAGGTGTCAAATTTTCTTTATTTGCAGAAGATATGATATTATACATAAGAGATCCCAAAAATTTCACCAGAAACTTCTAGAAATGATCAACACTTTCGGCAAAGTGGTAGCTTACAAAAATCAATCTACAAAAATAAGTATCCTTTCTATACACAAATGACACAAAATCAGAGAACCATTCACAACAGGCTCAAAAAATATTTAGGATAAATCTTAACAAAGACATTAAAGACCTTTTTAATTAAAACTTTAATCTTTGAAGAAAGAGAATGAGGAAGACACAGGAAGATGGAAAGACCTCCTGTGCTCTGCATTGGCAGGATCATTATAGTGAAAATGACCATCCTACCAAAACAATTACAGATTCAATGCAATCTCAACCAAAATCCCTGAGGCATTCTTTACAAGAAAAGAAATATTCATCCTAAAATTCATATGGAAACACAAAAGACTCTAGATATCCAAAGCAATCCTGAGAACAAAGAGCAATGCCAGGGAGATTACATATCAGACATCGAGTTATGTTACAGCACTGTAGTCATAAAAACAGCACAGCATTGAGACAAAAAAGACCTGCAGATCAAATAGAAGACCCAAATTTGAGTGCATGCAATTGCAGCCTCCTGAAATTTGGCAAAGGTGCCTAGAACACACACTGGACGAAAGACAGCATTTTCAGTACTGGCAAATTTGGATCTCCACATGTAGAATAATGGAATTAGAACCATACCTATACTACAAATGGATCAAAGAATCCAAAATACTCAGGCACATAAAATGAAATAAAAATAAATAAATAGAAGTAAAAGACATCCAAAATCCTTAGTAATTAGGGAAATGCAAATCAAAACTACTTTGAGATTTCATCTAACCCCTGTCAGAATGGCTGAGATTAAAAGAGCAAATGACACCAAGTGCTGGCAAGGATATAGGGGAAGAAGGGCTGACATCCAGTGCTGGTGGGATTGCAACTGGTGAAACCACTGTGGAAACCATTTATGGAGAACTCTTTAAAACTAAAAATAGGGGCTAGAGAGATGGCTCAGTGGTTATGAGCACAGGCTGCTCTTGCTGAGAACCCACTTTTGGTTCCCAGCACCCACATCGTGGCTAACAACCATCCATAACTCCAATTCCATGGGATCTGATGCCTTCTTCTGTCCTCCAGAGGCATTGTATAATGTAAGTACACTTACACACATGCAGGTAATATACTCCTACACATAAAAATACTAAATAAAATATTATTTTTGGTCTTTTTGAGACAGGGTCTCCCTGTAGCCCCAGCTGTCCTGGAACTCACTATGTAGACCAGGCTGGCCTTGGACTCACAGAGATCCACCTGCCTCTGCCTATTGAGTGCTGGGATTAAAGGTGTGTGCCACCTAATTAAAATATTTTTAAAAACCTAAAACAAATCTACCATATGATCCGGTCATACCACCACTTGGCATATATCCAATGGAGTCATTTTTCTACAGAGATACAGTCATGTTTATTGCTGCTCTTTTCACAATAGCTAAAAAATGGAAACAACTTAAATATCAATCAACTGATGAATGAATAATGAAAATGTGGCACATTTCAACAATGAAGTTCTATTCAGTGGTAAAGAAAGATGACATCATGAAATTTGCAAGCAAATGGATGGAACTAGAAACTGTTATGCTAAGTGAAATGTAACAGACTCAGAAAAACAAACAACATATGTTCTCTTTCATTTGTGAATCTTAGCTCCAAATCCCTAGATTTGAGTACATGTCCTGATGTCACCAAAGGAGCCAGGAAATTGGAATGTCTTCTCAATTTTTGAAAAACTAGAACTGTTCCAAAATATATAGAACTAAGCAGGGAAAAACATCAACAGATAATAACTACAAAGGATGGAGTGGTCTGCCTACTCACAAGGGGGATACTTTATATAAAGAGGATATTTTATTAAACTGTCTTCACCACAGATAGGCAGCTTCCAGACCCCTCAGAGGTTAACATCACAGGTGAGCAAGCACAGAAAGCCTCAGGAAGGGAGGCTAAGCAACCTTACATTACTAATCCTATCTAACCTTCTGTTCAAGATGTCATGCGTGTCCCATTTTGAGCTATCCAGAAAAGGGACGTTGGACCATGTCTCCTGTAATTCACAGCCTAGGATTCCAGGGAAAACATTTGCAGTCCTCTTGGGAATCTTCACTTTTATAAAGATTTTCATTTTTTCCACAGACACCATTCAACTGAACATCAGATAGGCCTAGAATAGCTGCCAATGTGGTTATAATTCAGCCTCCAAATGAGTAAATATCATTATTTATAGCATTAAATTATTCAAGCTCTCTAAAAAGGATAACATTTAGAATTTAGTTCAATATAAAAAGTCATTTTGTATTGGAAATGGTTATAGGCCAACCAAAAAACAAAGTTGTGCATCAGAGACAGTGTCAATAAGGCTTGTGGATATTTGTTACAAATCATCAAAGGAGACAGGGACTGAGGAGCCTTTTGTATTTATTGCAATTACACCAAAATGTTACTGGTAAACATGGGGCAAATAATAACGGATTTTATCTTAAGCATGGAGTAGTGCTTGCCATTAGTCAATTGGCCATCAGAGTCCCCAACTGATACTGATACAAAGAAAGAAATTTGGACAATTGTGCTGCTGATAGCTGAGGGAATATTCAGCCAGTGATGCACAGGGCATTTCAGGAGAATTTGCCTTTGTCGTTCACAATGGTTATATTTTCATTTATTCTCAATATGTAACCCAGGCTAGCTTAGACCTCATTGTCTGGTTTGGATAGCCTTGGCCTTATGATCCTCTTGTCTCCGTTTTATGAGTGATTTGACAACAGGTCATGCCACCATACCTGGCTTCAACACTGTAACCAACTTCTAAAACAACAACCATTTCTTAGTAAGAAATTATTTTTAATTAATTAATTTATTTTTATTTTGTGTGGGAATGTTTTTCATGGATGTATGTAAGTGCACTTGTGTCATGCAAAGCCAGTGGAGTCCAGAAGTAGGCATCGAATCCCCTGATAGAGTTACAAGTGGTTATTAGCAGCCATGTTTGTGCTTGGAATCAAACCCAAGTCCTTTGCAAGAGAATTCAGTTCTCTGAACCGCTGAGCCATCTCTCCAGCCCTCTTAGTAAGAAATTATTGATTAGATGCTTATGAGTTTATATTACCAATTAGATGGGAAAATACCAGAGGAAAGAAAAGAGTCCTGACTGGCCAGCCAGGCAACTGGGAAAACGGAATCAAAGCAGCAGTTTTTGAAGCTCTTTACAGTAGCATTCTAACCTCCATAAGCAGTTTCATTTCTTCCTAGGCCTTTAACTTACTACATTAACACTTACCATAGCTACTATAATGAGGCACCACAAACTGCACTGCCAAGACAAAAACAAAAAACAACAACCAAAAGAAAAAAAAAAAAAGAGGAAATAAATTAGATCCAATAAGAGGTGGTATATTTGGAAATATCCCTCAGAGCACCAACTGTCTAGCAGGATTCCTTTTCCTCTGGGCTGTGAGGGAGGAAACTGTTCCTGCTTCTGCTCCTGATTTCCAGGTGACTGTCTTCAACCTGTGTCTTCACATTACCTTAGCTCTATGTCTGTGTTCTATAGTCTTTATTATAAAGACATATGTTGCAATAGAGCTAAGATGGCATAATTTTAATTTAATTCTGTCATTAAAGATCTTATATTCTAATATGGCTAAATATCAGCACATTAGGGGCTGGAGTGGCACGATATAGAATTTGAAAGATGGGGCTGGAGAAATAGCTCAGTGGTTAAGAACACTGACTGTTTTTGCAGAAGACCTGGGTTCAATTCTCAGCACCCACATGGCAGCTAAAAACTATCTGTAACTCCAGTTCCAGGGGATCCGACAGCCTCTTCTGTCCTCTTCAGGCATTGCACGACACAGGTGCACCTACCTACATGCAGACATAACACTCATACACCTAAAATTAAAATAATAAATAATTTTTTTAATTTGAAAGAAAGGAAGGTGTGTTGGCATGTGCCTTTATTCCCAGCACTGAGGAGGCAGAGGCAGGAGGATCTCTGTGAAACTTAGGCCAGTCTGGTCTTTATAGTGCATTCCAGGTCAGCGGGGGCTACAGGGAGACCCTGTTTCAAAACAAACAAACAAAAAAACAAAAACAAAACAAAATTAAAGGGACACAATTTAACTCACAACACTGTAACATGCATATTAAATTTGTTATTATTTTTCCAATTCCCATACTCATAACTATAAGCTGTGAAATATACAATATTTCATATTTTATCCCTTAATGTGTCTCAATTATTAAGAACCACATTTAATAATGGGTATACAAACTTCTATATAAAAATTCCTCTTTATCTTATCAAGTGTTTATTGAGTATCCAAATGTAGTGGCATACATCTGTAATTCCAGCACTTAGGATGAAATCTCAGGGAGGTTATCAGAATTTCAAGGTCAGCCTGGGCTACAGAGTGAGAACTAGTCTCAAAATAAGAAAAAAATAGCAACAATAAAATATTATTGGATACTTAGGACCTAGGGCATCCCAAGAACTGTCTAGCATCAATAGAAAATTATTTGATATAGTTATTAAAGTTTGTAATCCACTTTTCCTGTTTTTATTATTTTCTTTTTAATTTAATATATAATTGAAGCTGGTCTTGAACCTTCAATTTTCCTACTTCATCCCCTGTGTATTAGGATTACAGGTGTGTGCCACCTTTAATATTCCCAGAAATATTTCCCTTTAAAGTTAAGGAAATTTAAGCCTGAGTGAGCCAGGACCCTTACCCCACACATAGAGTTCATAAGACTTACACTTGGATAGGGTTTAAGATATGTGACTATAAGTATCAGTCAGCTTCCATGGCTGATACCCTTCACAAGATAAAGCAATGTTTTTTGCTCAGTGACAGAAATGGAAATAGGCCTCTTCAAAAGCATTGATATAAAGTTGTATTATGCACCTACTTATAAATTAAACTCCTGTTAGAAAATGAGCTGGGATAAGAGCTGGAACCTCTAAAGGGGGTCCACGCCCTCCAAAGAGGTCTTCCAAAATCAAGTCATTTTTGGCAGTAGTCATTACATAGTACCTTACATGCAAAGCATATCGACCTTGATGAAAGTCTAGTTAGACAGCCGGGCTCAGTGTAACAATGTGAGACGTAAATGTGCAGAAGGCAGGCAGAAAAGCCAACCTTAAAAGCCATGCACCATGAGGGTTTAATCCTTTATTTCTGGTTTTGGAGCTAGAGGGAGAAAAATGCAAGCCAAGTTATATGGTCAGACTGTGGAAGGTTACCGTGGTAGAAAACTTGGCTCTCCTCTAGACACTATGAAGGGAAGCCTTGCCAACATCTTGACATCAATTAGACCAGAGAGATCTTGTTCTTTCTCATTTTTTATACTTCATTATTTTTATTTTATGTCTATGAGTTTATTGCTTGCGTGTTTGTAAGTGCACCCATGTTGTACAATGAACACAGAGGTCAGAAGAGGCCATTAGATTCCCAGGAAATGTGGTTATAAATGGTTGTTAGCTGCCATGTGGGCACAGAAAACAAACCCAGTTCTTCAATAAGAACAGTCAGTGCTCTTGACCACTGAGTCATCTCTCTAGCCCCAAGACCTGACTCTTTCAGGACACAGAATTGGACCATAATGACCAACCAACAAGTTTGGGGCAATCGATTACAGTAGCAATACAAAAATAATATAGAAGTCAAGGTTGAATTAAGAATTTAAAAAAGAAAGGAGATTAAGTCTCAACAATATATCAAATTGGACTAGTGCATATAAGATTCTGAAAATATAAAAAGAAGAGTTACCAACCTGCTTTCTTGTAACACACAAAGATCCAAAGAATACTGTCGAGTCATAGCAAGTGTGTTGAGACACCTGCTGTGGGCACTCTTGGCCTTATGTATTAGAGCCCCATGAAATTCCAGTATTTACACACTTATAATGTCCACCTAAGAAAATAAGAGTCATTCTGCAGGTTATGGTACCCCTGTTATAGTGCGGAGGCAGAGGCAGCCTGTGTGGTCTACGCAGTGAGTTCCAGGCCTACTGGGGCTACAGGGAGATTTTATCGCCAAAGAAAAAAAAAGCCAAAATCAAAATGAAAGTTATTCTAAGGAATTAGTCAACAATACAGTGAGGCCAAATACAGCTTTCACTGAAGCACTATCCCCAGCGTCCATTGTTGATGCCCTTACACAGCTAGCAATGGAGAAGTGGCCACATGCATTTAGATTTGTCTCTAGAGAGGATTACTATGAAACAATTTAAAGTCAGGAGGGTGTCAGCCTTTATTGATTAGTGTTTAGATGGAAGCCATTTAAAATAGTAAATGGTCTCATCCAGTTTTTGTAATGAAGTTTTGTTTTGTTTTTGTTTTTTCTGTTAGTGTTTTGGACGGCTGGGTTTTCTTGTTTTGAACGTGACAACACAACTACGCCCCATATTCCAGAAGGAAGTCTGTCATTCTGACAGCTGTCCTCTTACAGGTAGAGCAGGCTGGCCTTGCTCTCACAGAGATTCACCGCCTCTGCTTTCAGTCAAGCCCAGAAGGAAGTCTCAACAAGTTTCATTAACAAGGTTTTTCCTGTCTCAGTGGATGTGTGTGTATGTGTGTGTGTGTGTGTACACATGTATACATATGTGTGTGCTCATGTGTGTGTCTGCATGTTTTTACCTACATATCTTTCTATCTATCTTCCAGTTATTATCTATTTGTCTGTGATCTATCATCCATCTACTATCTACGTACCACACAAATACATCATAAATTTCACATCCACACATATAGGCATTCACAGTAAGGCACAGTCCCCCTATATGTTAGAGGCTGTATTTCTTTACATCCTAATGCACAAGTAACATCAACTCTGAAGATCTTTCATACTTGGCACATTTAATCTCACAGAGCTGAACTTGTACTGTGTTACCCACCTCCTGTCACTGATGTTAATATTGTCCATGCCTCCTACCGGGGCTTGGTGACAGGCCCACAGTTCTATCCCTTTAACACCTTTTCTTTCCCACACAGGATTTTACCCTTCAGTCAAACTGGACTACTCACAACTGGTTCACAACACAGCATTTCTCCACCTGCAAAAGCTTCTCACACGGGGCCCCCTTTCCTGGAAGACTCTGTACTCTTCGATCGCAATCTCCTGCAAACTATTTCACACGTGGATTCATTTTTACAGCATTCCTGTGTATATATTTTATCTCATTCCTATGTGCTCAAAGTATGTCAACTTCCTTCCATTTAAGCGCCACAAATAGTCCATGCTTCTGAGACAAACACCTCTCTCCTCTCTCTCCTTTTTGCATGTAAGCCTGTTGGCTTTAGCCATATGTTGTTTCCAAAAGGAGAGGAATTAAGTCTTAAATGTCTTTCTGTGCCTTGTAACAACATCAGGAAGAGTCCCTTACACACTGTCCTCATTAGCTTACCATTGCTGTGATAAATCCATGATCAAAAAGCAACATATGGAGAAAAGGGTTTAGTTTACCTTCGAGCTTACAGTCCATCTTTGAGGGAGGCCAAAAAGGAATTCAGGACAGGAACCTGGAGGCAGGAACTGTACCACAGGCCATGGGGAATGGGGCTTACTGGTTTGTTCCTCTGGCCTGTGCTCAGCCTTCTTTCTGTCTTTTTAAAAAATATTTTATTTATTATTTTTATTTTATGTGTATGCATGTATTGCCTGCATGTAGGTAAGTGCACCTGTGTCGTGCAATGCCGCAGAGGTCAGAAGAGGGTGCGGGATCCCCTGGAACTGGAGTTACGGACAGTTGTTAGCTGCCATGTGGGTGTGGGGCTTACTGGTTTGTTCCTCTGGCCTGTGCTCAGCCTTCTTTCTGTCTTTTTAAAAAATATTTTATTTATTATTTTTATTTTATGTGTATGCATGTATTGCCTGCATGTAGGTAAGTGCACCTGTGTCGTGCAATGCCGCAGAGGTCAGAAGAGGGTGCGGGATTTCCCTGGAACTGGAGTTAAGGGTGGTTCATAGCCACCATGTGGGTGCTTGGAATCAAACCCAGTTCCTCTGCAAGAGCAGTCAGTGCTCTTAACCGCTGAGCCATCT
>NW_008353597.1:777780-779117 GCF_000622305.1 Nannospalax galili
GCTTGAGTATTAAGCCTGTATGTATGCAAGTGATTGCATGTGCACAATGCCTCTGGAGGCCAGAAGAGGGCATTGGATCCCTTGGAATTGGAGTAAACAATGGTTGTTAGCCACCATGCAGGTGCTGGTAGCCAAACCCTCATCCTCTGTAAGAGTAGCCGGGTCTCTTAACCACTGAGCCATCTCTCCAGCCCTCTCCTCTAGTTTTTTGAACTGTACAGTATAGTACATTATTATAATATTATTAAAGAACAGTATATTGTTGTTGTTATAGTTACCTGACTGTTATCAGACCAAAAGTTCTTGTTACTAACTCCAGTTTAGTTATAACATCTCTGAACTTAACAAATTGTAACTTAGTGATCCATTGTTTAACCTTTCTCCATTGGCTGTGTTTTTTTTTCTCTTAGACATAGCGTTGCTATGTAGTCCAGACTAGTCTTGAACTCAAGATCTTCCTGCCTTCACCTCCAGTGCTGGGATTACAGGCATGTACCACCTTGCTCACCTCATGGCTCTTTAGCAAGTAAATTAAGTTTTAATCAGAAGGGTATACGTCCTCATTTGTCTTATTAAAACATCCTAAAAAAAAAGTTTTTTAAGTAGGGGGCTAGAGAGATGGCTCAGCAGTTAAGAACACTGGCTGCCCTTGCAGGGCTTGGTTCCCAGCATTGATATGGTGGCTAACAACCCTTTTTAATAACAGCTCCAGGAGATCAATGCCCTCTTCTCTCTGTAGGCATTGGGTGCATGTGATGCACTTACATACCTGCAGGTACAGTACTCATACACATAAAAAATTTTTAAAAGTAATAATAGATCAAATTTAATTTTCTCTCTACCAACTTGAAGGCATGTATTTCTTTTTCCCACCAACTTGCCCAGGTTAGGACTTCCAGAACATCACAAAATAGGAACAGGAAGGGGAGGTATATTGGTGTGATTTTCCCACAGAAACACTTCAGCTTTCCATCCAGTCAAGCCAGGACTCCTCACACTCGTGAGAGCTTAGGGTATATGTGAGGGAGACTAGTATTAACTTTGGGTGTATTTTGGAATTCTGAGCTTTTCTAAATCATTTCAGTTCTGAATATATCTTATGAATATTTATACTTCACAAAGGAGGATTTCAAGGTACATCTTTGTACTTGTTTGGAAATTTCACATTTTGCCTCCATTCCCCCTCCACACAAAAGGAAAAACAATGTTATTAAAATTGTGGGGATAGAGTATAGGATTTAATTGACATATAATATCTCATATAGGAACCAAATCCATATTATCACAAGTCAATGAATAAGCCTTTATTAATTTCCAGTTGAGGTGTTCTTCCCTTT
>NW_008353597.1:779740-780091 GCF_000622305.1 Nannospalax galili
AAATACTGAAGCTTTACAGCTTTTGAAATATTTTTATCTTATCAGATCATAGCTGTAATAACCCACGCAAGTCACTGTCAACTTGAGAACTACAAAATATCTCCTAGGAATGAATACACTATTCATTCATCAGGGGCCCAAGATAATTAAGTCATCCATCAGTGCTGATGTTTGCTGGGTGTTTGGGGTTTCCTTGTCTTGACCTTGGTGTGTCTGGTGCTCCGCTGAAGCCTGTGATGGATAAGTGAACAATCTTAACTACCTGGAGGCTGAAGCAGTTTGGTGTGTTCCAAGTGAGACCAGTGTATTCTCTTGTTTTCCATCATCTTGATTTTGCTATAGAGTGGCACT
>NW_008353597.1:780834-822431 GCF_000622305.1 Nannospalax galili
TGCATGAGAGAATTGTCCAATCCCAGTACCAGAAAAGCCCACCCGGTTATGGGTAGCAGCTCATAAGAACAGCACCCTTGGAGTTGCCTTGGTGACTTGTGGGAAACTACACCAGTCTCCTATCCCCAGGGAGTTATTCACTACTCATGCAACTTTGTGGCAAGTTCTGCTTTGTCTTATAACCTTCCTGTGAGTTTCATGGACAGCATCCCTTCTCTCCACATGGGAGTGTCTCCGTGTGGAGATAGCATCTGCACACAGCTCCCCTGGTGATTCTTCTCGGTGAATTTTTCATGCGCTACTGCTCTGTTCCTTGACTATGATTCCTAGAGGTCCATGCTTTATCCAGGCGCATGAGAGAATTGTCCAATCCCAGTACCAGAAAAGCCCACCCAGTTATGGGTAGCAGCTCATAAGAACAGCACCCTTGGAGTTGCCTTCGTGACTTGTGGGAAACTACACCAGTCTCCTATCCCCAGGGAGTTATTCACTACTGATGCAACTTTGTGGCAAGTTCTGCTTTGTCTTATAACTTTCCTGTGAGTTTCATGGACAGCACCCCTTCTCTCCACATGGGAGTGTCTCCGTGTGGAGGCAGCATCTGCACACAGCTCCCCTGGTGATTCTTCTCGGTGAATTTTTCATGCACTACTGCTCTGTTCCTTGACTATGATTCCTAGAGGTCCATGCTTTATCCAGAACTGAGCCCAGCTCTATACTGAGATAACTTTCCTCTGCTGCACTGACTCTGCATAAAGCCCCTCCACTGCTTTACATGTTCACACTCTCTGTAATTGGGTTCTCCTTGATAGAGACCAGAAGAGAAACTATCATTATGACTTTTACTACTGTTGATCTTGTCATTTTTTTTTCTCTTTCAGAGCTGACTGTTTCCCCTCCTTGAAATATTTAGTTTGATTTTCTTATACCCTTTCTCAGTACTCTTCAGATGCTTTTGCTGTAGGCCTTCATATCTTCTGACTTCTTAAAGTCAGAGCTAGTTCAGTCTTTATTCTTTTTTCCATTTTTTATTGGCCTTTGGGAGGATCTTACTCAACATTACAACTTGACATTTCTTCTGAAGCTAAAAATTCCTAAAGCTACATTTCCAGTCACTGTCATGCTCTAAATACAAATTCCTTCATCTGCACATTCAGTGTCTCCATTTGGGTTTTAAAAAGGCACCACAAAATTTCATGTCCAAACTAACCTCCTGGTCTGATCCTAATCCACTCCAAGTACCTGCAGACTTCTTGGATATAATTAATGTCAAAGCTGCTCTTCTACATAAATCTTACAATTTGGAAACCATCCTTTTTCTCAAACTTTTTATGTGATCTGCAGAAGACTCTACTGACTCTGTGGTGAGATGCCCCCACATCTGACGAGCCCATCCCCTCCACCACCACATCCTCTTCCGTCGTCTCTGGGCTGCTTATTAGAGCAGCTTTCCCGTTGGTTTTTTTCTGCTTTAACCCTTTCTGCAGGACTGGTTGACTAAAAGCTGCATTTATCTGTGAGTAGTCAAATTCGAGTCTTTACAATAGTATTCAAGCCCCTAGGCTCCCTAGCACTGTGACCTCTGCCCTCCCCTCTGGCTCTGTTCCCTTACCGTCTCTATCTCCACCTGATGATTCTCAAGCACTCCATCTCTACTCCTTCCTCTGGGCTTTGATGTTCTCTAAGGCATTCGTCATAACCAGAAATTATGTATTCATTCATCATTAATTATTCCCATCAAAAATGCAGGCTTCTCACAAGCAGATTCATATCACCAAGTAGTAGATCCCTAAAGAATACTGCTCCCAGCATAGAAGCACTGAACAGGTGGATGTTATACGGCTGTCATGATAAAAAATATCCTGTCTAAAGCACTAATTTTTGTTTGGTTGGTTACTTGGTTAATTTTTTGTTTGTTCGGTTGGTTGGTTGGGATTTGTTTTGTTTTTTGTTTTTGTTTTTGTTTTTGTTTTGAGACAGAGTCTCCCAGTAGCCCCAGCTGCCCTGGAACTCACTATGTAGACAAGACTGGCCTCGAGCTCACAGAGATCCACCTGCCTCTACCTCCCCCATTCTGGAATTAAAGGCGTGCAGCACCATACCTGGCTAATTTCTCATTTTTAATATTTTTCCAACATCTTATTTCTCACATTTTTGGTGACGATTGACATTTGTGACTGCCTTTGCCTATCTGACCCTCCTTCTCCCTCTAACTGCTGGCCTGTAATTATATCATTGTTGAAATAATTTATAAAATGTTTTATTTTGTGTAAAGTTGGGACAAAATAAAATCAAACATAAACTGCTGTCAGAGAAAAAAAATACCGTTCATGGGAATATTTTCTTTGCAACTATTTTATCAGAAAAACTTCATGAGAGGATCAAAATAAATATGGGCACAATTTATGACTAAGGAAACAAGTCATAATAATTTCTAAATACACATCCTTATATTTAAAGACATGTGTACCTATCACCACTCACCGAAGAAACTTCTGTTTTCAACAGATGGACACTATTACAAGTTTCCAAAACTGGTCAATCATAGAATATAAGAGTGTGAGGATCCCAGCCCTAAATGAAACATCTATAATGCAGCCTGTACACTTAAGGCACAGGGAACATTGTATAACAGGGTAAAGAAAGATGATTTATGCTCCTCTCAGCTCTCACCAGTGAAGCTTCTTCATGCAACAGATGGTGATTAACACAGAAAACCACAACTTGCCAAAGTGCAGAGAACAAGATATTGCAGAGTATTTTTCCCTGAATAGGACACCTATATCAAACCTCTGCCACCCAAGGCTTGGGGACAATTGTAGAAGAGGGGTTTAGAAAGGTTGTAAGAGTCAAAGGAGGTTAGGCTACAAGGAAACAGAGTTTCCCAGACATCTGGAAATTTGCCCATATGAACTTAACAGCAATGGTAAGAGCATGTAGAAGATTCATGAGCACTCAAACCAGACGCAATTCAAGCATAGATGTGGGTAAGAAGCCCCAAGCATAGCTGAGGAACTACTGGCAACCCATAACTACTTGGAGAGGGAGAGTTGTTTTCTTGAAGAGTGTAACACTAGAAAAATAGACAAGCTCTAGTGAATGGATGTACATATAACGACATTTGGGGACACAAACTCACCAAATAGGCCTTAATGTATATGACAGATTACATTAAATCTGGTGGGGGGTTATGAATGAGAAGCAAATCAGGAGGGGTTCTAAATATAATCAAAATATATTATATGGAATTTGAAAAAATTCAATTAAGAATGAAAACATTTCCATACTAAAATAAAATTTTAAAAAATACCAAGAAATCAAGAAAATACCTACACATTGGATAACTTGCTGGGCTAATATTCACCAAAATTTTCAGTTTTGATGTGTTCTACATCAAGGATATTCTGAGAAGCAATCATGGTCAGGAAACAAAGGAAACAGGTTTTCTGCACACACTGTGATATCCTGAATGGATTTCTAGAACTGAGAAATAACTTTTAAAAAATCTGGATTAAAAATATTAATTGAAATTAATAATGAAGTTTATAATATTGGTTCACTTATTGTGAAAAATATACCACCAGACAATGAGGATTTACTGGGTTTGGACATATGGAAATACCATGTATTTTCTTTATGGTTTTTCAATAAATGTGCAGGCAGTGAAAATTACAATTCTTATTAAAACATAGATTATACTTAATAATCTGGGGAAATTGATACTATGTAAAGATACTGGAGGACTTACTAAAGAGAAATAAAAATTGTACATATTTGGTTTGGCTCCAAGAGCAATTTAAAGGTAGCTATTTAATTAGACCATTTACCAGGATTAGTGAATTTCCAGCCACAAAACTTGTTATGAAATTAAGTGAGTATGTATCCAGACATAGCTACAGGAACCAGGATACTGAAAAGAAACCAGGGAGGTAAAAGGAAAGAAAGAATCTGGAAGAGAAGAACAGTAGGACACAGGGGTTAATCAGGGAGATATGGATAAAAATGGGGTTATTCTAAGGGAAGCAGGAGGGACAGTTATACAAGGAAACTTGGGGATAAAGGGAAAGAAGGCACTCAAGAGAGGTAGGATCATAGGAGAAGGGTATTATTAAGGGAGAAATAGGAAAAATGCAGGTACTATAAATGTGGAAATCATGGTGGAACGGTTAGACAATGCAAGAAATAAATAATGCCTAGGTAGTTTAAAAAAAAATAGAGGGCACCATAATAAATGAACAACCTATTGACAAATTATACATACAACTAGCTCAAGGAATATAATATGTGTTTAGGCAAGGCTTATCTGAGAACATTTGGTCTTTACCCAAGCTTTATTTACATAGCACATGGTAATTAAAATACCAGACTGGTGAAACTAACCTTCTTGGGCATCTAGCAGCCATACTTTAAGGCCTATACTAATTTGGTCAGAGGGACATAAAGTATAGTTTTTGTTCCTTGCACTCCTAGGTCGACTAAACTCCAGCAGACTATGAGCACCTCTCAAATGTCCTGTAACTTGTGTGTCACCTGTCCTCTTGATCAAGGAGGCCATGAAGACACCACCAAATAGACTTGAACCAGTGTCCAGTCTATAAAGAGGAGGGTCAACACAGAGGAAACATTTCCTCCATGCTTCCAAGTGAAGCCAGCCATGGTTGAGTAGGACCTTTGACTTCTCTCCACATAGATGGAACTGGAAAAGAAAGGAGCCAGGTACTCCTCCCAAGCCCATGTGACCTCTGAGGAACAGATCCTCAAATGACCTTAAGAGTAAAAATAAATTGGTTTATCTGGACCAACTATATGGTCTTAAATACTCAAAAGGAAAGTATAACCAAAGTTTAAAGGGATCATTAAAGTATAATTAGGGGACTCTTAAAGTATAATTCTTTAAGAGTCCATGTGTATAGCTAAAAGCTACATAATAAGAAACAATACTAGACAGGAGATGCCTTCCTTTGAGTTGTTGGTCAGTAAGACTCCAAACAGTAACCTAGCATAGAACTGGGAAAATGAACGGCAGACCCCAAACTTATCTAAAAGAATATTGGCAATTGATTGCTCCTAGATAAGGAACAGCTGATCTTCCTAAAACAAGGAACTCTAAACATGCTGACTAGATTCAACGGATGGACAACTGGGGTGCCAACAACACAGTGGACAGTAACAGGGATGACAGAGTATATGGGCTCCAGTGTGGTGGGGGGAGACTATGGGAGGGTGCCGTTTGAGATGCGAGTATATAAATGAATAAGATTGTTTGGGATGTTCTGTATGAACTACACACAAAAAAATCAACAAATAAAAAAATGAGTTATACTTGAGGAAGAAGCATAAAAACTTGCTTCATGTTAATTAATAGAGGTGAAACACATTACCATTGAAATCTACTTGATGATTTTATATCGATGCTCAGGTGCCAAGGATCTCAGAAAGTAACCGACTCTGACTAGTAATAATCAGATACATAGAGATTAGAGACATAGGTGCAAACATCTAAGTGTTAGTAGCATTAAAAATCAGTTTTTCTGTATGAAACAGCATATTTTAAAATGAAATGGAGATCTTTTTTAAAGATTAAAACCTCACTCAATTTTATGTCTTACAGGATTTACACTGACTTCAATACTGTATAACTGTACTGATATAACTGTGAACCTAAAAATTTATGACCAGTTTTGAAAGAGATGCATCTTTGTTCTGGAAATTGTTATTGAATATGTTAATGCTGTAATGAAATGCTTCTTCTAATCATGTATTTATTAAATAAATAATTTTTAAAAAAGAAATTATATTGGTCTAGAGATGTAATAAGATAAGGTTTTTCTCTAGAATCTATGGACACCAGTCAAGTGTATTTGGCTGTTTACAGTACCATACCTGAGTTCCCTCCCATTTAAGGGGCCTTACGTCCTATTAAAGAGCTGTCGATCACCTCCAAGATAAAAGTGCCACTACTGCACTAGTAGAGATTATTTGCAGGCCCTGCCTTTCACAGCTTTACAGCTGGATGGCATCAGTGATTTGTTTTCTCCCTTGGTAGTTTGCATAGTATCCTCAGATACTATGAGAGCTTGTCTTCACAGAGAAGGCTTCCAGAACACTTCCAGTTCAATTACTCCAAGTCCTGTGTCTGAAGTATGTCCTGACTTCAGCAACAGAATCTTACCTTCAAGTTCTGAGATGCAATCAAAAGCTATGGAAATAGCTTGTGTTATTTGGGGAGTCTATTGGACCAACCCAACCAACAGCTCAAAGGGAGTTTCCCCTCCTGGGTACTGTTTATATTATATCCCTTCAGCTATTCACATGCACTCATAGGCATATTGCACCTGTACTTTTCAGTAGGATTTTGAACTAATTCATTTCCCTCTGGTTTCTCACACCACCTAAGCATTATTTATCTCCCCCTGTGTATCCACCCCTATTCCATCCCCTTTTTAAGTATCGCCCATTTTACCCATTTTCCCTTCAATAGCACTTGTCTTCTCCCTCAGGCTCCTCTCCACTTTCCTGACCCCTGTCCTATCAGGATATATGCTCACCTCTCACTCTTTGGAGCCAAGGTTTACAAATGGAAGCACATACATGTTCCTTGTTTTTCTGAGTCTGTATTACTTCACTTAGTTTAGTAGTTTCCAGTTCCATCCACTTTTCTGCAAATTTCATGATTTCGTTTTCTTTATCACTGAATAGAACTATGTTGTATTAATTAACCACATTTTCATTTTCACTCATTGGTTGAGGCACATTTAGGTTGTTCTATTCTCTAGCTACTGTGAACTACACGAACAAATATCTATGCAGCAGGATGTTCAATCTTTTGGATATAGGACAAGAAGTTGTAAAAGCAGATTATATGATACATTTATTTTTTAATTTTAAAGAGTTTTCCAAACTGATTTCCATGGTGGTTGCACCAGTTGCATCTTAAGCAGAAGCTAATGAGTGCTACTCTTTCCCCTAATTCTCGTCACCATTTGGTATCATTTGTCCTCTTGTTCTTAGTCATTCTGACTGGGGTAAGATGAAATATTAAAGTAATTTTAATTTGCATTTCCCTAATTACTAAGGATGTTGAACAATTTTAAATGTATTTCTTAGCCATCTTTATTTCTTTTCTTGAGAACTCTCTATATCGTGATCCATAGTCCATTTTTTAATTGGTTCATTTATATTTTTGATGATTTACTTTTTGAGGTTTTGTATATTCTGGATATTAATCCCTTTCACCAAATAGATGGTGAAGATTTTCTCCCACTCTGAGGGCTTCCATCCTCTTCACCAGATTGGTGGTTTCCTTTGCTGTAAAGAAGACTTTTAGTATACCAAGTTCTTATTTGTCAATTGTTAACGTGAATTCCTTGTGACTGAAGCCCAGTTTAGAAAGTCCTTTCCTGCACCACACCTCATAGAGTACTGCCTATGCTTTCCTCTAACAGCTTCAGTATTTCAGGTTTCACATTCAGGTCTCTGATCCATTTGGACATTAAGTTTGTGCAGGGTGATAGATATGGGTCTAATATCAGTCTTCTACAAATGGGGATCCAGTTTTCCCAGCACCATTTGTTGAAGATGCTTTTTCCTTCACTGTGTTCTTTTGACATTTTGTCAAATATCAGATGGTTGAAATTACATGCAATCATGTTTGGGTCATCTGTTCCAGTTCATTGATCTGCATGTCTGGCTTTGCGCCAAGAGCATTCTGTTTTTATGAGTATAGTTCTATAATGTACTTTTAAATGTTATAGTAATCCTTCCAGCATTACTCTTTTGCTCAGGACTACTGTGGCTATCCGGGGCCTTTTGTGAATCCATATGAATTTTAGGATCAACTCAATAGATGCAGAAAAGGCCTTTAACAAAACCCAACATGCATTCATGATAAAAGTCATAGAGAGTATTGAATTGGCAGGAAAATAACTCAACATAATTAAGGCTATACAACAAATTCAGTCAACATTATTCAAATTGGAGAAAAAGTCAAAGCATTCCCTTTAAAATTGGGAACCAGACAAAGCTGTCCATGTACCCCAACACTTTTTCAATATAGTGCTTTAAAATTTGCTAGATCAATAGGATAAGAGAAGAAAATTAAAGGGACACTAATTGGAAAAGAAGAGATCAAATTATATCATTTGCAGATAATATGATGTTATACCTAAGAAGTCCCCAAATTTTGACTAGAATGTTAAAGATGATCAACACTTTCAGCACAGGTGGAGGACACAAGTCAATTTACAAATGTCAATAGCCTTCCCACATACCAATAACAAGCAGTCAGAGAACTTGTTTATGTAAGCCGTCACATCCACAGTCACCTCAGAAACATAAAACATTGAGAAATAAACTTAACCAAAGACATCAAAGATCACTACAATGAAAACTTAAATCTTTGAAGAGATTGAGGAAGACACAATGAGATAAAAAGATTTCCCGTGCTCATGGATCAATAAATTATTATTACCATCCTATTAAAACATTTTATAGATGCTTGTGGATTCAATGCAATCTCAGTCAAAATATCCATGATGTTCTTCATGGAAGCTAAATTTTATTTTCAATTTATAAATATTAATTAGACACACCTGTTGAATGAAGTAGGGTATTTCAATGTAAGTATAGAACACTCAGTCATCAAGTTATGCTAATTGGCATTTCTGTCCCCTTATCATTTCTTTGTTTGCAAACTTCCCATTTTTTCTTCAAGTTCCTCATAAAATATGTAACATCTTATTGTGAAATATATTTCTCAGATGGCTAGGAATACTAGGATTTGTTCCCCCTATCTAATCCGTTCTGGTGCTTGTCGCTGAGTCTCCCCATGGCACCTCCCCCACAACTCTCTTCTGCTTTGTGGCCAACTATTTCAATTCCACGTAAAAGGAAAACCATGCAGTACTTGTGTGTTTCTAAATGATTTCATTAGGCAAAATATCCTTCAGTTCTATCCATTTTGTTGCAATTGACAATTTTACTATTTTATGGGGGAATAATACTCCCTAACAAACATGCATTTATCCAGCATGTTCTACCGTTTTATTTATACACCGGTCTTTGGTGAGAGTGTAGATTGACTACAAAACCAATGAAAATGCGAATACAGGGCCATTTTAGTGTATTGCTTGTAATTCTTTAGACACACACTCAGAAGCGTAGTTGCATCATGTAGTAAATGTATTTTCAGGTTTGTGATTCCATACTGTTCCCTTTAATGAACTCTCTTTTGCAATTCCTAGAACAGTGCACTAAGGTCCTCATTTTAAATCAGTTTTTATTATGACTGTGCTTTTTAATAATAGCCTTCCTGGTAACTCACTGTGTTTTCCTTTTGTAAGATTGTATTTATTGCTGGGGGTGATGGTGCACGCCTTTAATCCCAGCACTCAGCGCACGGGAGGCAGAGGCAGGTGGCTCTCTGTGAGTTCAAGGCCAGCCTGGTCTACATAGTGAGTTCCAGGACAGCTGGGGCTACAAGGAGACCCTGTCTCAAAAAGAACCCCCCCAAAAATTGTATTTATTTTTATGCGTACGAGTGTTTGGTCTACACATATGTGTATTCACCACATATACGCAATGCCTACCAAGGCCAGAAGAGAGCATCAGACAGATGCCCTGGAACAGGAGTTACAAGTGTTTTTAGATGTCATATAGGTGCTGGGAACCAAAGTGAGTCCTCTGCAAGTGCGGCCACCAGTTCTAACTGCTGAGCCCACTCACTGGGATTTAGATCTGAGCCCACTCACTGGGATTTAGATCTGAGCCCACTCACTGGGATTTAGATCTGAGCCCACTCACTGGGATTTAGATCTGCATTTCTCTGTTGTCTGGTGATGTAGAGAAGTCTTTCAAGCAACTGATGGTCATTTGTCTTTCTTCCTTTGAAAAGTATATATTTCAAGTATTTGTTCTACTTAATTGAATTATTTTCTTTTCCTACTCCAGCTTTTGAGTTTTTAATGTATTCTGGGTATTATTTATTTCTGACATTATGATCTCTAAATGTATTCTCCCAGGCTCTAGGTCTTCTTGTTACTATGTTGTTTGTATCTTTTTGATATACAGAACCTTCTTATGTGATAATAATTTCATTTTCTAGGTTTAGTCTTACTATCTGTGCTTTTGCTGGGCTATTTGAAAAATAAATGACCTCTTTTGATGTCTTAAAGTATGTTCCTATGCTACCTTACGGTAATTTCATAGTTCCAGGCCTTATGTTTAAGTCTTGGATCCACTTTGAATTGATCATTGTATTCAGGGAGACCTATTAGTAAGCTGTCAATCTCAGTATGTGTGTGTCAATTTTTCTTCTATCCAGGGATACTTGGTGCCTTTGCTGAGAATTATTTTGCTATAAATGCATGGATTCATTTCTGAGATCTCGGTTCCATTCTATTTTTCTACTTGTTATTTTTAAGGCCATTACCATGTTGTTCGGGGACTGGGACCCTATGGTATGTTCACAGATCAGAAATAGTGATACCTCCACCTTTATTTTTTTAAGACATTTTAACTTTCATACTTTTATTTATTATTTTCTTTTATGTATATGAGCATATTGCCTGAATGTATGTAAAGGTACCTGTGTCACACAGTGCTTTAGAGGTCAGAAGAGAGCATCAAATTCCCCTGGAACTGGAGTTATGGACCATTGTTAGCTGCCACGTGGGTGCTGGGAATTGAGCCTGGGTCCTCTGCAAAAGCAGCCAGTGCTGTTGACTGCTGAACCATGTCACCAATCCCAAAAACCTTACTACTTTTTAATATTTAGTATGTGTATCTATATGTGTTTGTGTGTGTGTGTGTGTGTGTGTGTGTGTGTGCCTGCAGGATATATTTGTGTATGTGAGTTTAGTGCCTGTGGAAGCCAGAAGAGAACATCAAATACCCTGGAGCTTGGGTTTCATGCAACTGTGAGTCACCAGACATGCGGACTGGAAACCAAACCATGGTCCTCTTCAAGAGCAATCTGATCTCTTAACAGCTGAGCAATCACTGCAATATATGTTTTGCTATAAAAGGATGCCTTTGCTAATTTCATGGTGACTGCATTGACTCTATGAATCACTTTGGGTAATATAGATACATACATATTTGATCTTTTGTAATTTCATACAAAAGTTCTTAATCAAATTTAGACCCTCTTCCCCAAACAAGCCTCCCCCATCTCCCCACTGAACCTCATATATTCTGCCATACATGTTAAGTCCTATTCATTCAGGTATTTATACCCAAATTTCTTTCAGTGTAAATGTGTCCACCTTGTTTAATTGAGCTGGCATGAGTCCTGTGCTTGATGCCACCATTGCCACAAGTTCACATGTGCAAGCTTCCAGTGGCCTGGAAGCCTCTACTTCCCTGTGTTCATGAACCAGCCCTGGCTCTTACAATCTTTCCACCCCTCTTGTGCAATCGTCCCTGAGCTGTAGGTGGATGAGGATCCACATAGGAGTCCTAGTCTATACTCTCCCGTCTCTTATTCTCTAAAACTTGACCAGCTGTGGTCTTCTGTGTGCATTGCACTCTGTTGTATAAGGAGCCTTTACTGGTGAGAATTGAGGGATGAATTAGTTTTCCCTCTACCTCTTATTCCACTGTGTTCCATGAACCTTAGTTGTAGAGGTTCAACTGTAGATGTGTCATCTAGTACTGGGCATCTCTCAGACCTGTGTCTGACCGGTTGTTCAATTCTACAGTAGCCTCCATCTGTTGCAAAAAGAAGCTTCATTGATGAGTGCTGTATGGTATACTTGTCTGTAAATATAAGGACCCATATTTAGCATAAAGTAAGTAAATTTCATTTGTCTTGAGATATGAAGGAGGTAGGCTTTTCTCTAGGATCTATGTCCTCTCCTGCCATATTTATATGAGTGTTTGGCTGAGTTTACAGTGCCACCAATGAGTTCCTTCCCACTGAGATGGCTGTAAGTCCAACTAGGTAGCTGTTTACTGGCCCCCAGAAAACAGTGCCACTACTGCACCAATAGATGTGGTTTGCCACGCCAGTCATTATGGTTACTAGGCTTTAGGGCTAGGATGGACCATTGATTGATTTTCTCCCTCAGCAGTTTGCATATCATCATCTAGTATTATGATAGACGAACTTCAGTTAGAAGGCTTAGGTCAGTTCCTCCTCCATTGTTTCAAGTCCTGAATTTTAAGTATGTCCTGTCTTCAATAGAAGGGCCTTACGTACTAGTTCTGGGAGAGAGCCACGAGGTTTTGCCAATATCCTGTGTTATTTTGGGATTCTCCTGAACTACCTTCACCAAGTACTCAAAGGGAGATCTCTTCTGTCTGGCACTGTGTTCCTTGCCAAGAAGCTCCCAGGTATACACACGTGTTAATGTTCAGACACTGTATGTGAATTTCTCATAGATTTTCCAGGGCATCGTGTTTCCCTCTAGGCTTAACAATATTATTTCAGTCCTGAAGACAGGAAGTCTTTGAACTTTGTGTGAGTGCTCTAATTTTTTCATCAGTAGTTTATAATTTTAATTATAGATTCATATCCTTGGGAAAACTCTTTCTAGATATTATGTAGCTATTTTGAATGTAAATTATTTCATGGTCTCTCAGCAATTTGATTATTGATATAAAAATAAAACTTACTTTGGCATGTTGATTTTGTACCCTGAAATTTTATTAAATCCATTAATCAATTGTGCTTTTGTGGAATTTGTATCTATACACACACACACACACACACACACACACATATATATATATATATAAAATCATTTGTAGATGTGAATAATTGTGTTTACCTCCTCCTATCTGGTTTCGCCTAACTGCTCTGGATAATCTTTCAAGAGCACGTTGTTTAAGAATGCTGAAAACAGACTTTCATACATCATTCTCTTGTTGCAGATGAATTTCCATTTTTTTTTCCATTTAGCACCATATTAGCACAGCTTGTCATACATTATGCATTTATTATGTTAATTTTATGTCCTATTTAATTTATTTGGAATATTCTAGGGAAGGGATATTGAATCTTAATGCATAATTTTTACACATCTATTTAGTTGATCAGAATGTTTTTGTCCTTAATCTTACTTATGTTATATATTACGTTAATTGACGTGCAGATTAAACCATCCTTGACTCCCTGGATGAATCTCATTTGATCATTGTATATGATCATTTAACGTACTGTGGGTTTTTGCTAATGTTTGGTGCATGTTTGGTGCCTCTCGTTGGCCATATTGAAAAATTCCCTTGTTTTCTTAACTGTATTTGAATCACATATATCTCATGATTAGGTTAGACTTAAGGGTTTTAAAGAAGATGACAGTGGTATCTTTTTATCATACCATATACAACTGTGAACACAATATAGGCCTGATTACCAAATGATGATATTAAGCTTGATTACTTCAATGATAAAGTGTTCATCAGATTTCTCTAGATATTGTGTACAGACATGAAGAGAAGATAGTGACCTAACTTCATGAAACTGGAATATTTAGACAAGTAATTGGGATTATTCTGCATGAATGATCTGTGTATTTTTCCCATTGAATTCTAATATAATCATTTATACAGCTGTAGAATCACTGCTCAAAATTCATCTTTTACTATTTTTCTTTGTTTCTTCGTCAACTACCAATTGAACATATTGTGCTAGGCCTATTTTTAGGTTCTTTATTTTATTCTATTAATACATATGCTATTATTTTATTAACACCACACTATTGATTATTATAGCTTTATAGCATGTCATAAAATCAGAGAGTTTGAACCTTCTAAACTTGTTTATCTTTATAAGTATTATCTCTTAAATTCTGAACTTTTTTCTTTTCCACAGTATCTTAAAATATAATTTTATATCTATACGTATATAAATATATGTACAGATTTTTTACTGGACCTGTGTTGAATTCATATATTAAATTAAAGTAATTCATCCTTTATTATTTGTTGTGTTTGTGGTCAAATCAAAGGCATCATGAGTGAGAGGCGAGTGCTCAGCTACCGAATGCACCACCAATCCAGCCCTGGATTCTCTGAGACAGTCTTGCTATGTAGCCTCAGACTCTTGACCCTTCTCACTTTACCTCTTGAATGCTGGAATTGCAGATGTGAACAACTATGACTTCCTGAGACTTTACCTCCGCAGTCTTCATCATTCTCATACATGCAGTGGAATTACACCTCTCCATGAATTTAGATCTCAAATTCATTAATGAGGAATTTAGAGTATCATGAAGAGATTCTGCTCTATTTTTGAGATATACATATGACTACTCTTTAGAAGAATTTGTCTTGATATAAATTTAGCATATAAATGTGACTTTAATAGGGGGCCTCCAGGTTTTTTTTTTTTTCTATTTAAGTCTTGTCTTTTAAAGGCCTATTGATTTCAGTTCATGCCTCTCAAGTGCTCTTGGGTGTGGGCACGTGCCTTAGATGCTGCTCAATCTACTAGGTGTCACACCAGTAAGCAAAGCTGACTCCCCCTGTCCCAGCACCCATCAGCTGCCAACAGATAGATCTTCAACTAGGGCTAGGGCTTCCTGTCTACTTCCTGCATCCATGCTGGACCCCTTCTGGCTTGGGTTTGTACAAGTCTTTTGCATGATGTCATGAGAGCTATGGGCTCATGTGTGAAACAACCCACTTGTGTCCAGACAACACAATTTCCTTGTATTTATCTACTGCTACCTTCCCATCTATCTCTGGCAACCTTCCCATCCCCTCTTCCACCTGCACTCTAGAAGGAAAATGTGTAATATAGGTGTCTCACTTAGGGCTAAACAGTCTGAAGCCTCCTATTTATCACAACTTGACCATTCATGGGTCTCTGTTAATCACCAGCTGCTTCAAGGAAGAACTTCCCTGCTGGGGGTGAGAAATGTACCAGTCTAAGTAGAACAATGTCTCTGTGAGTCAGTTTAATGTTATGTCTACTTAGCAGAGAGATAGTAGTAAGCTCTTTGTGTGGCCTGTGATTGGTCTGGGTTCAAGTTCTTGCCCTGATAGCATGTCAGGTATGGACTCACTGCTGTGAAGCGGGCCTTAAACCCAATTTGAGGGTGGTCGGTTGTTCCCATTGATAATCATGCCACTATTGCACCAGTGGGCATATTTTGCCAGGTCAGTTGTTCTTGTAGCTGGCTGGCTTCATAGCTAGGCAAGGCTGATCATGACCGTTCTCTGTCAGTAACATGCAGAGCACCTTCTAGTACAATAAAAGCTAGCCAGCATAGATGAAGCTTTGATTTCAGTACCAGCTTGGCTTCTCCTTGTTTCTTTTGCAGCTCAGGTATGTAGTTCTTCAGCAATAGGGATTTATTGTCGTGTTCTGGTGGGTCACCAAATGCGACGGTGATAGCCAGTGTTACTGAGGACCCATGAGATCACTCTGATCAACAACTTCAAAAGAGGGAGTCCATTCCTATCATTGGGTTTGTAATGAGTTAGCCTGTGGTGTCTATTAGGGGCACTGAACCCCTGTTATAGAGTACCATGAATACAGATTCTGCTGCATGTTTGAGATTTATATGCAACTGTGCTGGACAGCTTTAGTGTCAACTTGACACACCTGGGTTGAGGGAGCCTCAAATGGGGAATTGCCTCCATTGAACTGGCCTATGGCCATGTCTGTGGGGCATCTTCTTGATTACTGAGTGATATGGGAGGGCCCAGCCAACTGTGAACGGTGCCACCCCTGGACAGGTGGGCCTATGTTGTTTAAGAAAGTAGGCTGAGCAGGGGTCAGGGAGAAAGCCAGTAAGCAGCATGCCTCTATGGCTTCTGCTTGACCTCTGCTTGAGTTCCTGTCCTTACTCCCCTTAGTGATGGAATATAACCTGGACGTGTAAGACGAATGAACCCTTTCCTATCCAGGTTGCTTTTTGTCAGTGTTTTATCACAGCAACAGAAAGCAAACTAGAACAGGACCACAGTCTTTGTGCTGTCTTGGTAGCATGTTTCTTAATCATAAGCCATTTCAGCTCCAGCCTAATCACCAGGGATTACAATCTCCTTGAGAAAAGGGACAGCCTCGTGACATTCTTCTATGTTACTGAGTTTCATTCCTAGTGGGCATGTAGTGTTGAATATAACTAAAGAGGGACTGCTGAGGTCTTTGTGCCCTGGTAAATGGCTGATCTGTGGGGCCTTCTTGATTACTGAGTGATATGGGAGGGCCCAGCCCACTGTGGACGGTGCCACCCCAGCCCACTGTGGACGGTGCCACCCCTGGACAGGTGGGCCTATGTTGTTTAAGAAAGTAGGCTGAGCAGGGGTCAAGGAGAAAGCCAGTAAGCAGCATTCCTCCATGGCCTGTGCTCCAGCTCCTGCTTCCAGTTCCTGCCCTGAGTTCCTACCTTGGGCTCCCGGATGAACTGTGACCTGGGAGATGTAAGCTAAATAAACCCTTTCCTCCCCAAGTTGGTAGTGGTCAGAGTGTCTTGTCACAGCAATGGAGAAGCAAAGACAGCAACTAATCTTCAGAAGGAATTGTATCACTACAAAATTAGCTTATCAATGTAATTTAATTTTACAATGTAATTTAACAATTTTAATATATTTATATTTAACCTCCTTCTTAGTTATATGCATATATATAAATTATCTATAATGATGCATATATTTAAGTTATTTTTAAATGTTAAAATCTGTAGCATAGTACATAGCAGTATGTATATCTGACAGAGGTCTTATAAACATTAGGAAAGGAGTGAGGTGTCTTGAGAACTTACTTGGTGGGGACGGGCAGAGCCTCTTTACTGGTTTTGCTACTTAGAGCAACACTCAGTCTAATTAGTTCCCTGTTCATCTTGGGGGTCATATGAATTCAGAGAAAGCATTTTGCAAACTTAACACTCCATAAAAAATAAACTCAGCACTGAAACTACAAATAAATTTACTCTCTTACTGTAGCTTACTTCATGGAGAATATCATAAGAATAATTTTGAGAAAAGCACCAAATGCCATATATTAAACTGAGGACCACACCCAATCTACCTCCCTCTGCTCTAAATAACTTCCAAATTTATCTTTTAATTTTTTACCAGACATAACAATGTGCTTGACTCTGTATTAAAAATATGCATTTATAAGCAGTCAGTGTGAGGAACAGCTGGTAAACCCTTAAAATAGTATATTATATGCATTGCTCCTCATAAATATTTTAAAACTCTCATTAAAGGAGAAAAAAAGCAAACTTTAGCCAACAAATCTATTTTAAAGTTCCAGCACATTTGTAACAGCATGTATCATGAATACATGGAGATTCTGTGTAACAAATAGGGAGTTACAAATGAGATCTAAGGGGAAATATCTTTTCGAATGAAGTCCATTCTTCACATTGGATCTGTAGAGATCAACAACGATGTATAACACATCACCTCTAATTCAAATGATTCTTCTGCCCTCATATCATCAGCACTTAACAAAGACTTGGGAACAGAGCAGTTAAAGGTCATCTTTCACCTTGTCTTTATATCATCTAGGTTATATATCTGTGCACCTAAAATATGCCTAATCTGCATCTCTAAGCATTGATGTAACTAAAATATATTGCCAAAGGGCTGAAATTGAATAACCATTGTTCCCTACACACCAAGAGAATTGAAATGGCCAAAGGAATCATCAAATACAAATAGAAAAGTCATAGCTGAAAGCTTTTCCCCTTTTACCCCTCAAGGAGTGATGGACCATGGAATCTTCAGGCTTTTGAAGTTGATCCTGATGAGTACCTTTATCTATATGTATACCTTTGGGTCAACTCTGAGCTCATGGTTCATCTTTGGCAGGAAAATGTCAGAGAGCACCTAGCAATTAATCTTCAACTTTTCATCATTAAGATAAAATTTATCCTTATGCAGTCAAACATTATAAACATTATTCTTTTTTTTACAAATAAATCAGTTGAATTCAAAAACATAATGTCTCATTGATTAAAAAGAAGTTCAAAAGCTATTAAAGAGAGGCTGTGATAATATATCATTTCAGAGGGTCACTCCCTAAAATTGGAATAAAAAAATAAATCCTAAAGAATTAAAATAGAAAGTAAATATGTGGGACTGGAGAGGTGGCTTAGCGGTTAAGAGCACCAACTGATCTTCCAGAGGACCCAGGTTCCATTCCCAGCACCCACATGGCAGCTCACAGTCAGCTCCAGAAGATTCAATGTCCTCTTCTGATCGTGGGCACTGCACTTACACACATGCAGGGAATATATTCAGACACATAGAAAAAATAGGAAACATATATTTTAAAAAACTAAAGTAAATATGTACAGAACACAAACTTGGCTGAAAACTTTGTTGTGGATTTCCAGTTCTACCATCTATCATTAAGTTCAGAAGAATTGGTTGGACCTTTCATGCATCAGAAGAGCTATTCCAACCATTGAGGACAGCAGGGTTAGACCTTCATACGTGATTAATTCAAACAGTATGAAAGGGCTAGCAGGTAAAATGCAATGTAAATTTAGAATGGACCAAGATATTTTTAATTTTAGACTCCATTCTTTTATCTTCTACTTTGTTTACCATTGCCCTTAATGGACAATACATACTCAGTCTTTACCACATATCAGAAACTGTGCCAGTTGATATCTGCACACCAATTCACTAATTAATGGCAATTATATAACTGAGGTCTATGAACTTTTCTTTCCTTTATAGCTGATAAAACATATTGAAAGCGATTAAGGAACTTTGGGAAAATTTTATTTCAAATATATTTGGATTCAGAACAAAAACATTGTCTTTGCCGTTTATTTTTATTTTATTTGTATGAGTGTTTTGCTTCCATATGTATATGTGTACCCAGTGCTTGCTTTTTGGCCTTGAAAGCCAGAAGAGGATCTCAGAGTCCCTGGAATTGAAATTACATCTGACTGTGAGCCAGGAAGGCAGGAAGCAGTTTCGGGTCCTCTACCATAGCAACAAGTGCTCTTACGTTTGGAGACATCACTCCACCCCAGTGAACACATTCTCTATGCCACAGTTGAAATTACATATTGTGGGTTGGAAATATTGTTTAGTGGTTAGGAACATTCACTGTTCCTCCAGAGGTCCTGAGTTCAGCTCCAGCACTCACACAGAACAGCTCACAACTACTTGTAACTCCAGCTTCAGGGGATCCAACACCCTCTTTTGGCCTACACAGGTATGCACACACACACACACACACACACACACACACGCACGCACGCACGCACGCACACATGCACACACATAAAAATAAATATTGAAATAAATTATACTTTTATTGAAAGTCAACTTTACGCCAGGCACCATATTGGGTGAAAGGCAACTAAATGCAAGAGTGGCTCCCTCTACTTGGTAAGTCCATAATGCAGACAGAATACATTAATAGCACATAATACTGAATAAATTATGAATGATATTGGAATTGAAGATCTCCTGAGTGTGAAAAATGCTGCACCCAGAGGTAATGCGAGAGCGGAAACTTCACAGATCTCTGTGTGCTTTCTAGGGAGAGAAAGGAGCCATGAGACGTCCCCAGAATCCTACATACGCTCACTAGACACAAAGGGACAAAAAGCAAAGACATCAGCATGAACGTGAGGCCGCTGTGTTTTTAGTGATTGGCAGATTTATATGTTGATTGCCACACGTGGTATGAAAATAGGAATGTAGTGAAGAGTGTGAGACAGATGTTCTGCAGAATTGGAAAGCCTATTCAGAAGATGGCCTGAGGGCAAGAAAGCCTGGGAGGCTCGATTCTGCTGCTTCCATCTGAGGGGAAAAGTGTGGGCTTCGTAAATGTGGCAGAAACCCAATCCAAGTATCAGTCACTGCACTACAGTCGCATTTGCTTGCAGGTTTTCCAGAGAAAGTCTTTACCTTAATGTCTCATGTCAAGGCCCAAATTATTCAGAATCGCATCTGCCTCTCAGTATGATCTCAGATCATGTTGTGAAGTGTTCTCAGGTCACTCAGGCTGCAGAATTACTCACTGGTCTGTTGAGTGACAACCAGCACAGCATGTAACACTCTCTTGGTGACTTGGATGGTTCTTCCTCAACAAATTAGAAGAAATTTAAGATTTCAAAAATGTGTTCCCACACTGTCAGATTGTCTTCTCCATTTCTAAGTCACGTTTTTACCACCACTGAGGACAGCCATTGTCTGGCTGCCCAGACTGTACCATGTCAGCCATTCTAAAAATATCCTTTTAATAAACACAACAAACCTGACTAATAACTAACTAGCTAAGCAAATGTTTGGACCTGTACTGCAATGATCTCAGCTTACAGACTCAGGTGTGGACTAGGTTTGGTCCCATCCATAGCTTCTGCACTCTTGTCCTTAATTAAAGGAATTACTGGATATCTTAGGCAGAATCCTAAGAATGAGATCTAGTCCTCAGGCTTTTGAAACTCTTCACCTTGGAACTTGGATGAAACCTTATTTGATATAATGAAATATCGTGTTTCTTTATGTCACTTAAATGGCAAAAGGGAGAAGTAAACTCTTTCAAATTAGAAAGTTTTTTCCAATTAGTAAGAAAAGAGAAAGTCTATCGTATTTGAAACATGAGAGAGGCAATATGAGGCAGTCTTTGTGTTGCTGTGATGGGGAAGGCCTGTAACAGAGAACACTGAGCAACTAAAAACCTGAATGACTTGGGACAAACATTCTTCCCCAGAATCTCCAAGAGCTTCACATGGCCCAGCTCCTTCACTCTGACCTCATTAGTCCAAAGCAAGAGATCTAGTGAAAATACCTTTACTTCTCACATATATAAATATGAGATAATAAACTAATAGTTTTAAGCTTGAATTATGTGGGTCTTTTCAAACATAGGGGAATCACATTTTTTTTTGCTGATGGTGAAGTATGCAGTCAAAGCTGATGTCTCTAGAAGAATCAAACTATTAGCTGTAAAGAGCTATTATAGCTTTGGGTCCCTAAGCCCTCAGAGACATTCTTTATGGAATTTGATCAGTCAGAAGATAATAGGTTCAAGACAAAAGTATGAGGTGCCAACTAAGTGTGTCCTTACTTGGAAGTCTACAAACAGATCACTGGATGTGGGAATGATTTTTTTTTAAATGGACATAATCTTGACTGATGACTTTTAATTAACCCCAGCAAAACCATGTACTCTTGTGTTTTGTGACCTGGGTAAATGATCTTGTTTCCTGGGAACCTCAGTTTGGAATTCCATGCCAAAACATAATGAATGAAGGTGGTTATGTTTGGGAATTAACATTTCAAAGCACTGAAAGGAAGCAACTCCATCTCCATTACACACAGTGAGGACTGGGTAGACATATGACCTTGGACAGATGAGAAATTCCAGAACTAGAGATGACAAGGCAGGTGGCCTGTTAAGGTTAGGACGGAGCCAAGTTTGTATTTCCCCAGGTGAAGCTGGAGAACCCATTTTGAATAGAATAATGGGTAAGGCAAGGGTTGAAGACACAGTTTCAGGGTTAGAGTTCCTACCTGACCATTCCATCAGCACAGTTCCAGGAGACAGAGGGTTCCAAGAGATCTCTAGAAGACCAAGCATTGTCTGAGTTCAGGGTCACTCTTAAAAACTAAATGGACAAATTAAGATTTGTTCAGGTGATTGTAATGTTTGCAAAGTAATACTGCAACTGGATATGCAGTTAATTTTAAGAGTCTATTTTCACAGGAAATAACTTCCTTACAGGTTCAAGGGGTTCTATTTGTGAGGACATAGATGCTAATAAGGAAGTTCAGGGTTGGGAGACCCATGGATGCTGAAAGGCTTAAAGAAATTCACTGTGGGAATATATTTTGACAGAGAGGAAAGCGTAAAGGGAAAATGGTATTTGATGTGGAATCACTATATTTACAAAACAAAATCCATGTCCTGAGTTAAAATTTAAACACTGAAAAAGATTCTTGGCCAAATTCAGAACACATCCATGACAAATTGCTTTCAGGAAAAGAGTCATCGGTATCAACCCTAATTTCAGCTGTTAGCCTCAAAGATAGCGTTAGATTTTCCAGTCTTAGTTTTGACATCTGGTGGTGCTAGCTCTGAGCTTTCTCTTCTGGGCTGTGCACTGCTGAAGATTGTTCTAGATGGCCTCCTTTTAGGGTGGCATAACTTCTAAATGCCCTGCTAAGACCTATAATTCCAGAAGTATGGTGACTGGCCATTTTATTCATTTTTTTCTTTTCTAAATTAGATATCTTTGGTTTAAACCATTATCAATATATGTGAAAAGCATGATGTTGTATATGTAAGACCTGACTCTAAATGTCATATGGCAATTCCATAAATCCATACAGATCTGTTTTTTTTGTGATCATACTCCTGAATTTATGTCTACTATACTGTGGCATGTGGCCTTTCAGTGTTGGTAGTTAAGAGAACTATCCTTACATCTGGGACTTAGAATAGTCTAAAAATGTAAATTATTTATTTCTGAGAGGGGACTCACCTGATTTCTTCAATTCATATGTGGGAACCCCTAGAATTAAATATGTCAGGTAGCCTAGGGGTACAGGTACCAGGGAATTCCTGGATACTTTCAGCATTCTCTCTCTGGTTTCATGGATTATATTTAAAGATATTTCAAAACCCTGAAACCTGTAGGGTTAGTCTACTTTCAAACCATGACCCATAAGCTAAATCAAGGCTCATATCTGTTTTATAATAAAGTTTTATTAGAACATGGCCATGCTCATTTGCCCAAATATTGTTCATGGCTGCTTCTCACTTTGTAGGAGCAAAGTTGAGTAGTTATAATAGAAATCATGAGGCCTTCCAACATAAAGCATTTACTCTCAAGCCATTTACAGGGAACCTATATGGGTTCTAAAGTCAGCTTGGTTCCCACTACTCATCAACCTGAGGCTGTAGTAGAGTTTGAACTTTCTGTGCCCCAATCACTTAACCTTGAAATGTGATGTGCATGCAACATTGTGTGCTGAGGATAGCACATTAGTGCTGCTCTAAAATTAGCTGTTGTAATAGCTCTTCCCTGGTGAGCACCCTGCCACTGAGGAGGTGTCTGGCAGTAACCAAAGTACGACCTCATTAACCAGCACTTGCACACTTAGTCTGTGCAAAAGAGTGTGCAATGCCTCATGTGCATCTAATTTAACCCTTGTGATAGCCTTGTGAAATATTGTTAGAACAAAGGCAGCATGACCCTTACAATTACAAACACACATCTCATGTAACATGTAACATGCTCTGATGTCAGATGCCTGCACCTTGTGTTTGCCCCAAATACTGGAGAAGAGGCAAGATCTGTCTGTCACTGAGCTCACGTGAATCTTCTATCTTCCTCAGTCTTTCCCTCTAAGGGGAAAATAACTGACGTTTACTTAAACTTTACTTTCCAAACCTTTATGAAAATTTGTACATCGGTGACATGTACTTAAAATTAGATCAAAATTCTTAAACTACTTTGGAGCAAAGTCATGAGTGACCTCAAGTGGTCCTGAGGTCTCCTCAGTAGAAAGCTACTCTACATTAGATTATGGAGTGTGATGAACCAATGGAGACCTCAGAGAAGGGAGGAGAGAAGGGAGGAGTCTAGGATGGGGCCTGATTGAAATTATCAGTGCTTCATGGGTACTGAATCCTGATAATTTGCTAATCTTTTGAATTTCATATAACATTTTCAGACCTAGTACTTTTTTTTTTTTTTTTTTTTTTTTTAGACAGGGTCTCCCTTTCCAGCTACCCTGGAATTTGCTATGTAGACCAGGCTGGCTTCCATCTCACAGCGAGGCGTGTGCGCCACCACGCCTGGCGATTTACTACTTTTAAGATGGTTTCTGTGGCTATTTCTATTCCTCTCCAAGAAACACAACTGAGGAATTCTAAGTAAAAATTCTACCTATTTCTCATGGCAAAGAAAAGCGTGGTCCACATTAAGGCTGCAATCATTTTTACTCCAGTCAATGCAAATGTAAAGAGCTCTAATTAGACTTAATGGCTTATAAAAAATAAAAATTTAAAAAGAACATGAAGTTGGGAGGGAGGATATGTGGGAAGATTGATGAGAGTTGAGCAGAGGGAGAAGGAGGTGGTTACCGTATATGTGTATGAAATTTTCAAGGAATGAACAAAGGTAAATTTTACAAAGGAAAACCAAGAGCAACGTGTGAAGATGCAGCTCAGTGGTGTCATGGTGCTGCCATGCAGAGGACCCTGTGTTCAGTCACCATCGCCACCAAAAGCAATGCAGGGAAAAATCCAGAGGAACAGCAGCTATGCTGCAGGGCTTTGTGCAGTGCTGTGCACATAGACAAACATCGAAATGTCACTTGAGTGTTCCAATACTAGTAAAAATTAGAGAAAATACAAACACAGAAATGACAATAGTGTTTTAAGACAGCTTGTTCTGATAGCTTCAGCTATTCGAAGCTACAATCTCAGTTTGCTGCTGCTCAACATAGTATTACAGTTACTTTTGATACATTCATTCCATGAACTTTGCTATTCCACACATGCGCCTGTGATACATCAAAGTTCATTTGAATTTCTGTTAGAATGTTATTTTGTCTATTTTGTCTTGGTAATAATAGATGTATGTCATGAAATAAGTTGTACAGCTTTCAAATCTGGTGGAAAATTACCAAGAATTATAATAACAGGTCACCTTATCAAAGATATATTAGACAAAACTACACAGACAAGACTGGTTTTCAAAGAACAATCTATAAATTATCAGTAAGAAGTTTCCAATTATATTATTGATAATGTATGCTGCAATTCCGTCTATTTTCCTTGATTTTTTTGCTCAATATAAAGGAATAAATCATGATATCCACATGTTAGGGGAAACTAGAATGAAATTTAACCTTTGCTACAAATTGCTATAAATTCTGTGTTAGAATATCATAATTAATTTTATGTTAATTGAGAAAAAAATCTTCTGTATGGAAACTGGAATTTTACCCTGTATGAGGACAACTAACACTGGGAAACAAGGTAGTTTCCGCTAGTTTACATTAAACTAGTAAACTGATACGTAATGGATATAAAAATTCACCTATATTCATAAACTAAAGTGTATATATAAATAGGCTAAAATATTTAGGAAAGCTTAATATAGCATTCCTATGTTCCTAAAGAAATCTGGAAGTAATCACAGAATTGGAAAAATCAGAGAAGGGTGACTTCATGAAAGAAAACTTAATCAAGGCTATTATAGGCCAAAGGCCATGTAACTTAAACCACAGTGACCCTGTTAAGCAGATGAGTGTAGATAAGTTAAAAAGCCCTCCCTCCATCATTCCACTTACAGTTGTATACCCTCTCTGTACACTAATCACTTCTGAGGAAATAATGATTTGTGCTTACCAATACAAACATCACTCAGTGGGGCCCTTCCTAGTCTCCAATCAGAAGTTGTTTCAGTCTGCTTTCTGCTTTGATATATATCTCAGATATGAACACAGAGTCTCTGAAAACAACTCAAAAAACAAAAACAGAAAATCACCAATTTTTGTTATGTTGTTAGCATAATTGCTATTTTTAAAGAATGTTTTATTGATAATTTGAGAACTTCATATAGTGTATTTTTATCATATCCCCTTTAACTCCTCCCAGATCTACCCCAAGTCCCTACCCACTCAACTTCATGTTCTTTAGTCCCTCCCCCACAGCCTGATGAAGTCCAATGTGTGTTGTCCGAATACTGTTTGGTGTGGAACCTATACTGGAGTGTGGTTGATCTAACAGGGGTCTCATCCTCAAAGACACCTGATCTTCCTTTCCCAGCAGCCACCACAAACTGACAGTCCCTCAACTGGATGGAAAACTATCAGGAAAACAGTGCTCTCCAGACAGCTGAGCAGTCACACATGTGAACTCATAGCATTTGGTTTTCTGTTTTAATACTTTTATTGAGTTGTTGTATGTTTAACATAATAGTTCTTGATCAAATTTAGAACCCCTCCACCATCTACCCCCCCCCGGCCTCCATCAAGAATTTCATGAATTCTGTCATATATCTTAAGCCCTATCTGGTCAAGCATTTGCACCCAGATGCCCTTTAGTAAAAGCTCATCCACTGGAGTCTAGTCAGTCCATCTAGAGATCTTAAAGGTCTACCCTTCCTCACCCAGCAGTAACACTACTCACAGCATTTTTGACAGACAGCACACACAAGACCTGCTCAAGTTCAAGTCAAATAATTACCAAAACCTTATTTAAGGAACTAAGTCACAATTAGGTGTTCTAGACTGTGGAGCACACAAGCTACTTGCATTTTTAAGGAGACATTTATTAATCTTTGGTGTATGTGTGGTATATGTGTGAGGTACAGGCATGGGTAAGCATGCCTGCGCATGCATAGTAAGGTCAGAGGAAGGAGGATGTCAGGTGTCCTGCTCTATCCTCTTTCGCCTTATTCCTTGATACAGGGTCTCTCCCTGACCTGGAGCTCAGGTACTTAGGTTATACTGGAAGCCAGCATGCCCTAGGAGTCCTCCTGTCTCTGCCTGTCACAGTGGTGAGTGATAGACCCACACATAGCTTGTCACATGGGTTCCGAAGATTTGAACCCAGGATCTATGTTTTTTTAGTACTGCATTAGTCACTGTTCTGTTGCTGTGATAGAAACACTGACCAAAGCAATTTATAAAAGGAAGGGTTTATTTGAGCTTACGGTTCCAGTGGAATTAGTCTGGGAGGCATGCTGGCAGGAGGTGGCTGGAGCAGGAGCAGCAGAAGCTAAGCTCTCACATCATCATGTAGGCACAGGAAGCAAGAGGGCAACTGGAGATCCAGCAAGGCTTAAGAACTCTCTAAGCCCACCCCCAGTGACGTGCTTCCTCCAGGAGGTCCACACCTTTTAAAACCGCCCAAAACAGCGCCACCATGTGGGGACAAAATGTCCAAATATTTGGAACCTATGGGGGACATTTTCATTCAAACCATCACAAGTGCCCTCTGTGCCATCTTCCTATTCCAATAATTTTAATTCATAATTATTATTTAAAGTTTATAACATATCTACTCTCTGAAAATTCTTAAATTTATAGTTTTAATATGTTATATATTTTTTTGTTTTCCTAAAAGAGCCCTTTATCTCTAAAGAATTATGAGTGCATTCTTAATTCAAATTTGATACCCTGTGTGTTAGAGTACATCCAATTGATCCATAAATGTTTTCAGTGTTCCTAAACTATTTTCCTCTTTACCAAAAAAATTCTCAGTGTATACACAACATATAAAATATGTTGTAATATCATTTTACATAGTGACTCTCTAACTCAAAAACAAATTTTGGTTGGATACATCATTTAAATAATATACAAATATATGCTATCTATACATTGCATATAAACAAAGTATATAGATACAAAACATTGTGCTTTATATATACACATGGTGCACACTGATAATATATAATCAATATCTATAAACAATATAAATAAACTGCTGTATTTCTTCATACACATGATTCTTATAGGCATGAATATCTTGAATATAATGTTTATGAAGACAAAGAATAATAATTCTACTTACTGAATTACCCTTATAAAGATATCTGTATGAAATATGAGTTTATTGATTTTTCTGTTTATTGATTGGAGCTAGACAAGTTTTTTTTTTCTGATTGAGACATATACAAGAGTAATACAACTGTCATTCTCAACTGATACTTGGAATAATTAAAAAAAAACAACAAACAAACCAGTGAGTACAGCTGAAGGCTACATAAAAAGAAACAGTGCCAGGCAGGAGAAACTTTCCTTTGAATTGTTGGTCAGCTTAGTCAAAGAGACTCCCAAAATCACACAGGCTATTGCCACAGTCCTTGATTGCCTCCCAGAACTTGATGTTAAGACCCTACTACTGGACACAGGATTTGGAGAAACCGAGCTGGAACTGACCTGGAAGCCACCTCCCCTAATGACTAGCTCTCATAGCTTAAGAGAGCACTATGCAAGCTGGTAAGAGAAGAACATCAATAGATGATCCAACCCCAGCTTCAAGGCCTAAAAACCACATCAATGACCAGCACAGCAAATGATATTGGTGCAGTAGTGGCACTTTTATCTTGAGGGTAATCAATAGCTACCTAATTGGAGTTAAAGCCCACTCAATAGGAAGAAACTCATGTGTGGTACTGTAAACCTAGCCAAATACTCATAGCTGGAGAGGTTATAGATCTTAGAGAAAACTCCAAGGCTGTCACATCTGTAGACAAATGCAACATCTTATTATGTGAGAAATTTGGATCCTTAAATTTCTAGACAAATATCCCAGTCACCAACCATCAAAGATGCTTCTTTTTCAAGAGACAGAGATAATTACAGAGTTCCACAACTCTGGTCATACACAGAGATTGTGAATTTCCCAAGCCTAAGTGGCACATCTAGGATGCAACTTCTACACCCAGGACTCACAGAATATAGAACAAAGGATAAAGAGAACACTAATGAATCTTTCAATTCTCATCAATGAAGCTCCCTCATGCAGTGGAGGGCCAGGAATGTAAAGGCCACAATTGGCCAAAACCCAGAGAATAAGAGTCTGCAAAGTGTGGCTCCTTGGACAGGACTCCTATCATAAAACCCACCTGCCCACTGGTCAGGGGCCACTGTGGAGGAAGGGGCAGACCAGGGAGCCAGGGAGGAGGCGTATGACCATACGGAAATAGTCCTACAGGCTCCTGGGGCCCTTCTCACAAGAACCTACAGCAATGGTGTCAGCATACACAAGACCCATGGAAATTAAAACAGACAAAAACCCAGTACAGAACTATGGAAATGGACAGCAAGCCCCAATCTTAGTCAAAGAATTATTGACAGTTGTTAATTGCTGATCTTAAATGGAAAGACTCTAGATGGCTGACTAGACGTCAGTGGATAAACTTGCACTGAGGGACATCTGGAGACACTAAATTTACACAATAGGCCTTGACACAAATGACAGACAGTATGAACTCCAGTGGGAGGGTCACAGGAGGGGCCAATGGGAAAGAGGGTATAAAGACGATTCTCTGTGAAATACACAAAAATTCAATAAAAATTCAATACCTCCCCCCCAAGAACATTAGGCCATCAGCAATCAGCTAATAAGAAATCCCAGTGTTTTGCTGTGACTCAAGGTGGGTCTTTTTCTTCTATCGAGCACATACAATGTTCAATTTGTGCCCCATGAGAAAGAGCCCTAAGGGAAAGAAATAAGTATACTTTAACCAGCATATTTTTTAGAGGGGAATGAAAATCAACCCTGTTCTTGGAAAACTGAGAATCTAAGTGTCTTAGATTCTTTTCCTTATGCTGTGATAAAAGACCTTGACAAAAGAAACTTCAGGGTTTAAAAAGAACCGGTTTGCTTGGCCTCACATTCCAGGAATTCGGCTCATTAGAGCAAGGAGGTCAGGGCAGAGGGAACTTACAGGGCAGAGGGAACTTCTTACAGGGCAGAGGGAACTTATCACATCCACAATCAAGTAGAAAGAACATGAATGCTAGTGCACAGCTTGCTTTATCCAGTCTACACAGTAGAAGATCTTAGCTGAGAAAATGGTCCTACCCATGGCTAAGATCGATCTTCACACATCAGTTAAACTAATCAAGATACTCCCTCACAGACGTGCCTAACGGATAAATAATCCCTCCTAAATAGACCTGTAGGCTTGCCTCCCAGGTGATTCTAGGTCTTCTCCAGTTGACAATTAACACCAAGCATTCCGCTATGAATAAAAGAGAGTTGACAGCATGGCCAAGGCTTTAGCCCAAAATGGAATAAATGTCATCATCCTCACTCATTTATGAGAATCAATGTGCATAATATTCATAAACAACACATTTCATATTTTACATATATCCTATCTTATATACTATCTAAATATAATTAACATTTTAAATATTTGATATGGGGCTGGAGATGTGGCTCAGTGGTTAAGTACACTGGCTACTCTTCCAGAGGACCAGGGTTCAGTTCCTAGCATCTACAGGGCAGCTAACAACCATCCTTAACTCCAGGTCCAGGGGATCCTTTGCCCTCTTCTGGCCTCCATGAGCCTTGCAAGTGAAACACTCATGCACATATAATAAAAATAAGTAAATAAATAAATATTTGATATACCCAATGTTTTATTGCATCTAAATCAAATTTACTTCTTTGAATATAATGACCAGTGGCTGGATATAGGATACAGGACACTGTCAGGTTAGTGGAGCCTATGAATACTTTCAAGTAGCATTTATGTAGCTAACAGAAATGCAATCTTAGAAATCTGAGTTGCTTATGTGGAACACAGATCTCTCTAAACACAATATCCAAAGTCCAGCCTTACCTTATTATTGCCTTACAGGCATTTCAGTCCAACCCCTAATCAGATCCTTTGTCGTCACCGATGGACTGAATCAAATCATCTGTACTAGTTCTTCATATGTGTGACTCATATAGGCAAACATATCTTAAACACAATGTTTATGAAAACAAAAAATATCATCTGTCCTCTTACTCATACATCAGTTTCAGGTATTCACAGAACACTTTAAAGTTCGATTTATAAATATTGCTTAAATCAACCTCCATTATTGCTGAGCTGACTGTGATATTCATTCATCCTGTATGAATTACTGTGTGTTTTCCTACAAGTCCTGTCCTTCTCATTCTCCAGAATAAAATGGCATTTATCAGGATAGTGCCTTCAGAATCAAGTTCAAATCTCAAATTAGGGGCCTCCAGAGATGGTTCAGAGGTTAAGAGAGTTTGCTGCCCTACCAGTGGACCCAAGTTCAGTTCCCAGCACACATGTTGACAACTTCTGATCACCTGAAATTCCGCTCCAGAGGATCAGAGGCCCTCTTCAGGCCTCCATGGAGCATCCACATTCGTATGCCTATGACAGGACACTGAAACATGTTTAAAATAAAGTTTATCTTTAAAAAAGAAAACTCAATTGAGTAGCAAATATAGTTCCCAAATCATGTTTGCTTTCCCCATTTTATAACCATCACACCAAATTCTGGGCAGTGGTACATCTGCATTTTTATAACTCTTATGACTAGAATTTTCTTTATTCTCTTTTTGTTTTTTTAATTTTTTTTTTAATTTTTGAGAGTCTCCCTATAGCCTCAGTTGGCCTGAAAATAGCTATGAAGATCAGGCTGGCCTTGATGTTATAGAGATCTGCCTGCCTCTGCCTCCCAAGTGCCGGGAATAAAGGCGTGTGTCAGCATTTCCAATAGCTTATTCCCTTTCTTTTGAGCTAAATGTACATCTGTATAAGGTTGCTAACCCTGTGATGTTAAGGACCACAACTCCCTTAGGATGTTGTATTGTTCTTTGTTTTTCTGTGATTTTAATTTTGTTGTGGTCAGTACCTATTGGCACATTTTTAAAGAAATGAATTGAAATTTGACTTAAACTTCAAGAAGTTTTCTTCACTGAAATAAGATGATCCTAAGCAAACATTTACCATAGCCTTTGTCAGCATACTTTGATATTTTTCTGTTCCAGTGATAAAATTTTAAGATTAACAAGTAGGTACATTAAAATTTGTAAGAACAAAGGACCAAAAAAGTAAAATAATCAGAACTTACTCTCACAGTGGTATTCATTATGAAAGACATATATGTATATGCACCAATACAGTTTTTATTAAAGTATTTAGCTTCTGAAATTTCAATTGTTCTGCCCCATTTCCAAATGTTTGGAGAGTGATCTATTCACAGGAAAGATCCTTCTGCTGGAGAAGAGTCTTCAAATGCCAAACAGAAGGGGCATAAATGGTTTAAGTAGTGAGTCTCAAACATTGCATTTTAATCAGAAGTATCCAGGCATCATTATTTTCTAAGTCCTAATTCTGGTTATTTTACCCAGGATTTGATAATCACTAAGCCAGAGGTATGGACCAAGGCAAAATTACTGCCACAAAAGTTATGCCCAAGAAATCCACCTTTCCTTCTCAAATTGTGTGATTCCAGATTTTCTTATATATTTTCTTAACTTATTTTTTTTACTTTTGAGAATTCCATAATTCCTATCTTTCCTATTTACTCACCAACTCCTTTTTAATCCTCACTCACTGACAATTTCTTTGATCATTCTTACTTGTATAGAAATACATTCACAAATATATATATGTTTATATATGCATGTATAGTCTACTTAGTTCATTTAGTGGAGCCTGTGTATATCTGTGTTTAGGGCTGCCCACTTGGGATTAGTTAACCTCACATATATCTAGTCCCTAGAGAAAACTGATTCCCCCTCCTTTAGCATCCACTGATTGCCTGTAGCTCTTCATCTTAAGTTGGGACACCCCATGAAGTTTCCTCAATTCAACCTTGGCATGTCAACTGGTTTTGTCATGATGCAGATCATGTTAGACTTTGAAGATTTCAATGATGTAGCTTTCCCTATTGTGTCTACAATGCGGTGACCACCAGCAGGTGTCCTGCCCCTCTGACTCTGACATTCTTTCTGCCCCTTCTTCCATGATGTTCCCTGAGCCTTAGGTGTAGAGGTTGTAGTATAGATGTGTCACTTAGGGCTGTGCATCTCACTTATTCTCTGTGTTTGACAAGTTCTGGAATTTGTAATAGTCTTTGTTGCAAAAAAAAAAAAAAGATTCTTTGATGAATGGTGAGAAGATTCTACACATTTTTAATAATCAAAGAGAGAAACAGAATTTTTATCTCAGTGTTGAGGAATTAATTACAACAGTTAGAATTATTCATGTGCTAATCACCTTGCAAATAAGATCTCACTTAGTGCTTGGAACAATAATGTGAGTGATGCCTTAATCTTTTAGAGGCAAAAATAATTCTCAGTAAAAGTAAAGATCTTTTTGACACACTGGGAATGAGATTCAGAAGCACAGCTAACTTAACTGACTCCATACCCTTTTGCGCTCTCTCTCTCTCTCTCTCTCTCTCTCTCTCTCTCTCTCCCCCTCACATGCTATGAATGAACTCCCATCTGGAGAGTTAGAAAGGGCAAGGCATGCTTTCTTTAAGGGCCAGGCATACTCAAGCAAGGACATAGCTCTCTTCTGTATAAAACTCAGTAATATCCAGACAGTCAGTGATGGATGAAGTGGCATTCTTCATTCCATCCATCTCTGCATTAACTCACTTCCTGCCTGGGCTCCAACCTCCTGCAGAGGTGACCTCTGCTGGAGGAGATTTTCAAATTTGAGACAAATTCAAAGATTAATGATCTCTCTTCTTTCTTTAGCTCTTTTCTTCTGATCCTGTAATTGAGACTAATTTCCAATACTCTTTGCCAACCTTAATGCCTGCATAGGTTTGAAACTGGCAGTTGGCTTGAAATTATGAAATTGCTGGATGAGGTGTGGGAGAAAGTTCAATTGGAAAATGTTTCACACTGTCCAAGTTCTCTATCTGAGTATTATTATGTGCCTAATATCATATAAAACATACTCAACAGCAAACCCAATGACGTTTTATTCAAAAGTCTTGTCGCCATACCACTGTTCAATTTTTCAAGTCTGATCATGTAATGTTTACTTAAAATCTTGCTTTTATTAGGAAAACTCATTTTACTTGTTTATTCAATACACTCAAATCAAATAATATTGAAATTTGTCTAATTTCTGTATGCCCTTTGAAAATGCCAGGAGGTTTGCCTCTCTTAAGGGCCACAATCCCATCAAAGCTTTGGAAAGTAGTCTGTATTTACCAATTAGTCAAATGGTATGAGGTGCATCTTTTAAGTACAGAAATATTAAGCACATACCCAGAACCCAGCTCATTATTAGCAGCACTCAAAATTAAAGGGCTAGGCAACCAGACTGCTTCATTGAGTACTCACCTATAAAGAACCTGAGAAATACCACAAGTGATTGTGAATGATAAAAAATTATAAAAATAAAGTGTATGACTGGAAATCAAATTTCAGTAGAAAATTGAGTAATAATAACTATAATAAAGAATCTAACTAAACAGTTTGCTCTATCTAAGGTTGCTCTATGGAAAGTGTTCTCCTGAAATGGCATAAGCTGTGGTGTTCTGGGACTGTGGAGTAGAATTTGAGAGCTGACCCAAAACCATCACCATGGTTGATTCCTAGTGCTGTTCTTCTCATTGTTTAATAATTGTTGAATAAATACATGATGACTATGTATTGGAAGAGGGAAGGAGGCAAGGGCGGTGGTTAGCTTATGTGGGACACCTGGAAGTTTCTTTCTATAGCTTCAGAAAACATGTGATTCCAAAGCTGTAGAAATGCATGTTTCTCTCTTGGTAGAGACTGACTGAGGGAGGGACTTCAATAGCAAGTACCTCAAGTCAAAAACACCTCACCTGTTAGTAGTAGGAGCCCATGGTCCATTTTCCTATCATGAACTAATGAAATGTGTTGAGGATGCCTTATAGGAGGTTTTTGTGTTTTGTGGGAACTATTTTTATTCAAATGTAGGACTGATTTCATCTAACTCCTAAAGAAATGCTAAAAGGTAGGAAGAAGAAAAGAAAATTGAAGTGCAACCGTCCAGTCCAACCACACCTTTCACTACTTAATCCTTTGAAGTTGTGCTTCCTTCTGTTCATACAGTGGCCTCTTCTCTTTGGTATGGTCAGGATATAGCTGAACTGTACACTTCCCTCAGAAAGGGAAACAAAACCAATTCTATCTCTTCATCTTGCCGGAGCACTATTCTTTACTTTGAAATCTCACACACTGCACAGTCCGATACAGCCACTGCAGCTAGTTTCCAATTCCAAAACGCCTCAGGCATTAATGGATGTGTCTAGAAAGGCTCCCTATTGTGTTTCCAGTGTGTTTTAAGAATATGTGAAGCTCTGCAAGAAACTCTGTCTGTATATCAACATTTTCCAACCACAGCAGGCATGCACCCAGATCGTGTATGTTCCATGCCTCTCAGGTAAACAATCCTGCTGTCAACAAGCTACACCCTGGCCTGAGAGGAGCACACGGGTCAAGGATGCTCCCCTCTGTACGTCTGAACTACTCCTCTGGATTATACCACTTGTAGTCTCTGATAGAAACTTCCAGAGCATTAGTAGAATGCTTAAACACAGCCTGTCCATCTGTAAGTCACCGCCAGCTCTTGTTGAATGCTACAGCATACAGGGTCTTTTGTTTTGAACCCTGGGTCATCGGTCAGTAGGAATGGCAAGAGAAGGAAGTGAAACGGTACTAAGAGGAAAAGAAGAGATGAAATTACTCCTATTTGTAGATGACATGATATTCATCATACATAAGACATCCCAACAATATCAACAGAAAACTTCTAGAAATGATCAACACTTCCAGCAAACTGACAGGTTACAAAACTGATTTACAAAAATCAGTAGCCTTTCTATATACCAGTAATAAGTAATTTGAGAAAGAATACAGGGGAATGCTCCCATTCACCAAACTCCCCCCCAAAATAACAAGTAAATGAGAGAACTGCAGAGATAACTCAGCAGCTATGAACACTGGCTGCTTTGCACAGGATGCAGATTTGATTCCCAGCACCCCGAACCATCCATAACTCCAGTTTCAGGGGATCTGACACATTCCTCTGACATCTGCAGGCATTGCATGACATGGGTGCACTTACATACATGCCTGCAACACACTCATACAAATAGAAAATAAATAATTTTTTTTGAAAATTAAAAAATACCTAGGAATAAACCTTACCAAAGACATTGAAGGACTTTATAATGAAGTTTTTAAATCTTTGAAGGAAGAGGTTAAAGAGGACACAAGGAGCTTGAAAGACCTTGGGCGCTCACTGATTGGTGAATTAATAATGTGAAAACAACCATCTTACTGAAAACCATATATAGATTAAATGCAATGCAAATCAAAATCCCCATGATATTCTTCACAGAATTAGAAAATAAACCTAAAAGTCATATGGAATTATAAAAGACCCCGGATAGCCACAAGTACCCCTTTGAGCAAAAAGAGCAATACTGGGTAGATTAGCATACCAGATACCAAATTATATTATAGGGTTATAATCATAAATACAGCATGGTACTGTCAGAAAACAGACATATAGATGAACAGAACACAACAGAAGACCCAAACATGGGAGCGCACAATTTCAGCCACCTGATATTTGACAAAGGTGCCAAGAACACATACTGAAGGAAAGACAGTATCTTCAACACACGGTGCTGGCAAAACGGGTTCTCCGCCTGTAGAGAATGAAATTAAACCCCTATCTATCACCCTTCACAAAAGTCAACTCCAAATAGATCAGAGGCCTCAATGTGAATCCTGAAACTCTGAAACTATCAGAAGAAAGCGTATGATGAACCTTACAAGATACAGATCCACAGAAGGACTTTCTAAATTGGTCATCAGTTTCTTCAGAGTTAAGGTCAACAAATGGGACCTCATTAACCTTAAAAGCTTCTCTATAGCAAAGGAAGAGGAAGCCCAGACAGTGAGAGGAAGGTCCTCACCAGCTACACATCTGACAGAGGATTACTGTCCATAATATACAAAGAATGCAAACAACAAAGAATTAGAAAACAAATGACCCAAAAAGATTGGCTAGAAATCCGAACAGAGAGTTCTCAAAAGAAGAACTAAAAATGGTCAAGAAACATCATAACGTGTTGAACATCCTTACCAATTAGGGAAATGCAAATTAAAGCCACCTTAATGTTTCATCCTACTCCTGTCAGAATGGCTACGGTTAGGGCAATACATGATACCAAATGCTGTCAAGGATCTGGGCAATGGGGAATGTTCATTCGCTGCTGGTGGGACTGCAAACACAGGCAACCATTGTGGAAAGCAGTGTGGTGATTTTCTCCAAAACCTAAAAAAAAATTGACCATATGATCCAGCTATACCACTCCTTGTCATATATCAAAGGACTCACGGTATTGCAGAGATACTTGTACATCCATGTTTCTTACTGCTCTGTTCACAACAGCAAAGATATGGAAGCAACTTAAATGTTCCTCAACTGATGAATGAATAATGAAAATGTGGCAATTTACACAATGGAGTTCTAGTCAAGACTTAAAAACATGAAATTACAAAATATGCAGATAAATGAATGGAACTAGATTCTGTTATACTAAGTGAAGGAACAGTCACAGAGGAACAAGTGTTCTCTCTCATTTGTGGATGTTAGCATGAAATCCTTGTGTGAGTATATAAACTGATGTAACCACAGGGGCCGGGAAAATGGAAAGGATCCATGGAGATAAAGGGAAGGAAAGAGCCCAAGAGAAGGAGAGAGTAGGAGTTAGAGGTTACCAAGGGGAAATGGTTAAAATGGCAGTATTTAAAGGGGGATGGAGAAGGGAAGGATATACAAGGAACGATGTGGGTAAAGGAGAAGAAGAGAAGGTACATAACAGAGACAGGTATTCCAAAGGCAAAATGGATAAGTGGAAGCACTTTAAGTGGGGAGGGAGGAAGGAGCTGTAGAAAGGGAGAGAGACCAGAGATAAATTTGGCTTAGGAAATGAGAAAAAATAGGAAATATATTAGTTCAAAAGACTACTGAAAAATAAACACACAGTATCTGTACATGAGTATATGTGTATGCCTGAAGTCTATAAAACATGAAACCCAGTGCCAGACAGGAGAAACCTCCCTTCACGTTTTTGGTCAGGATAGTCCAAAGGACTTCAAAAATGACATTGGCCATTGCCACAGCCCTTGATTATTTCCCAGAACCTGAAGATAAGACCCTACAGCTGAAGACTGGACATTCTTTAAATGCAGGACTTGGAGCAATGGAGCTTGAACTAGCCCAGAGCCCCAATCCCTAAAGACTAGATCTCATAGTTTTGGAGGATACTATGAAAGCTGCTAAGAGAGAAAAACAATCAATGGTCCAACACAGCTTAAGGTCTAATAACCACAGCATAAACCGGCTGAGCAAACTGTATTGGTGCAATAGTAACACTTTCATCTTGGGAGTAATCAACAACTACCTAATTGAATTTAAAGCCTGATCAACAGGAAGAAACTCATATGTGGCACTGTAAACACAGTCAAATACACATAGCTGGAGAGGTCATAGATCCTTGAGAAAACCGTACATCTGCTACATCCCTAGACAAACATGATTTCTTACTGTATGTTAAATATGGATCTTTATATATACAGGCAAGTATACCAGTCACCACTCATCAAAGAAGCTTCTTTTCTTTTGCAACTGACGAAAGTCTAGTACAGAGTTCTACAACTGGTCACACAGAGAGAATGTGTCTGTGAGATGCCCAGCCCTTAGTGACGCATCAGTTATGGAACCTCTACACCTAAGGCTCATGAAACATAGCAGAACAGGGGGTAGAGAGAGTACTAATGCATCTCTCAACTCTCCTAAGCGAAGCTTCCCCATGCAACAGAGGGCAATGAACGCAGAAGACCACAACTGGCCAAAGTGTAGAGAATAAGAGACTGTAGAGTGCGGGCCCTGCATGTAACACTCACCTGCCTAGGGCTCAGGGACCATAGCAGAAGAGGCAGTGGAAAGACTGTAAGATCAAGGATTGGTGTATTACCTTAAAGAAAGTCTCACGGGCTCCTGGGAACTTCCTCATATGAATGTACAACAGTGGTGACAGCATGCACAAGACCCATGAAAACCCAATCAGACTAAAACTGGGAAATGGGCAGAAGGCCCCAACCTTAGCTGAGGAACTATTGGCAGCTGATCACTGCTGGGTGAGGGAGAATTTTTATTCATTAAAGGAGTGATGCTAGAGAGGCTAGTCAGGCTCTACTGGATGAGCTGGCACTGAGAGACATTTGGGCACACAAATTTGATTAGATAGGCCTTAAACATATAAGACAGAAACATGAAATCCTCTGGGCAGTCCACAGGGCATGGATGCAGATAGAAGAGGTCTAAATACAATTAAGATGTATTGTGTGAAATCCACAAAAACTGAATATACACATTGAGAAAAGAAAACTTACCATGATCCAACAGAAATGTCATGGCTGCACAGAATTTACTTATCCCGCTTTCTACATATGATAAAAATTTGAAGTTAGAGGGAAAACACTGCTGTGTTTTTAATCGCCTGGGACTTAAAGGCATTAAGCAATTTCCATTATATCACAATTCATTTTACCACCAAAAGTAAGATGAGTTGTAATTCTAAGTCTTCAATTCACTGCTTATCAGACTCAGGCAAGTCCTTTATCGATACTGATTATTTCTTTCCAGTGTTACTTGGAAATCTAGTACAACCTTAAATAAGCATTTTAAAGATGCAGGCATATGAACTTGGTAAATTTATTAATCATGTATATTCATAAAAATGTTTAAAATTCTTATGACTAAATGTTTACTATATAAGAGACATCACCACATAAATTTCAAAATTGCCTTATAAAGTCATATAACCTTTCGCTTTTACACTTGTGCACATATGCTTAACTATGAATAGAAGAGCTACATGGTCCAAGCCACATGGGAAGATGTAACTCACCTGCTTCTCTTAAACTTCCTCCTTGTGGTTACTTGTGTGCCCTGAATAGCTAAGAACATTTTGTCTTTAAAATAAGGGAGGAAAAGTTTAAAAGCAATACCTCACCGTTATCATTAAGTTGTTGCTATGTGAGACTTTGTATAATAATATCTTGTTCCATATTTTGTAGGTTAGGGAAGTGTCAAATTCACAGTGACTATCCTCAAAGTCTTGTAGCTATTAGGTGAAAGACACAAGTCATAAGCTCATATTTTCTCATTCTAAACCCTTATTATTTTTAGAGTTTGTGAAATTGGGCAGTACTATAGGTTGTCTGCATTTCACACATAGGTATTACAATAAGAAAGTATCACTGAGCTGGCTTGAAAATCACATATTTGATTTTTGTTACAGTGATCTGCTCACTGATTAACGCCCAGAGTCAGGGAAATTGTAGTTTCTGACTCAGACCTAGTTTTTTTGTATAATTATTATTTTTTCACCAGCAGCACAGGGCTGCCATCTACCAGTAACAACAGAGCTTGCAGTTTTCCTGATTGGAAACTACAAGGCAGCAAAACACATGCTTTGCTGTTCAAAATTGCTAAAAATATGTCAGCATACATACAAACATTAAAATAGGGCATGGGGGCTGGATAGATGGCTCAGCAGCTAAGAACACTGATTGTTCTTGCAGAAGACCTGGGTTTGAATCCCAGCACCCACACAGCAGCTAACAACTGTCCGTAACTCCAGTTCTAGGGGATCTGACAGTCTCTTCTGACCTCCGCAGGCATTGCATGACCCAGGTGCACTTACCTACACGCAGGCAATACACTCATACACATAAAATAAAAATAATAAATAAAATTTCTTTTAAAAGTTAAAAAAAATATAATCGGGCATGGAGGGCATGTCTCCATAAACAAGGCCCTGGAAATGTGGAAACCCGTGTGCCACGAGAAGAGAGGCTTCCTTACAAAGTTTATGCAGGAAGTGAAAATGAGGAGCATGCAGGTTTTGAAGGAAATCCTTCCACCAGTATTGACTGTCAGGCACTCAGCAGGGTGGACCCCAGTCAGATCTAGATCATTCTTAGGGAAATGTCCTCTGGGGTGGATGCCTTATCCATGCCAAGTTAGCATAACACAGCACAAACCAGATGCTTAAACAAGAGTAGCCTCTTTTCTCACGCTGTAGAGGCTGAAGTCCAAGGTCCAGGTCCCCTGAGAGGGAGACTGGCTTCCAGCTTCTTGTGTCCTCACCTAATTTTCCTACGCACACTCAGAGTGCTCTATGCTGCCTCTACCTTTTCACTAAGGATATCAGTCCTGGGGGATGAAGCTGCCACCCTTTGACCTCATTTAACATTCATTACAGATAAGCATTATCTCTAAATACAGTTAGATTGATGATCAAAACCTCATACAAACTGGGGAGAAGGGTTTACAATTAAGTTCAAACCAACAGTATAAATTGATGTCCACATAACTGTATATATTCCTAATCTTAACAGTTAATTTATTGAATTTTCAATGTGTCCCCCACGTTAATTTATCTAAAAAATGTTATGAGATAGATAATACTCTTACTATATCTATTGTACTGAAAGGGAAATGTCATCAAAAATACATTAACAGTTTCCTAAGAAACAATAGTCAGACTCAAGTAATCTGTATAGGGTCCCTACTCTTTTTTTTGTTGTTGTTTATTAGAAGAAGCATTTCATTACAACAGCATTAACCTATTCAATAACATTTTTCTGAGCTAGGGTACATCTCTTTCAAAATTGGCTGTACATTTTTAGGTTTACAGATGAATTATTACGCTTGTACAATCTTTTACTGATTATAAACTCTACAAGACATAAAATTAAATGAGGTTTTAATGTTTAGAAAAGATCTCCACTTCGTTGTTAAAATACAGTTTCATACAGAAAAATTCATTTTAAGGCAACTGACATTGAGACGTTTTCACATGCATTTCTAATCTCTATATATATGACTATTACTGGTCACAGTCACTTACTTTCTGAGTTCCGTGGCATCTGAGTATGAATATAAACTCGTCAGATAAACAGCCTTCTTCTCCCTCTAGAGCCTCCATACTCTGTCATCCCTGCCAATGTCCACTGTGTTGTCAGATCCACTGTGCTGTCAGCACCCTCATCCATTCCCCCTATATGCCCTTCTGGTAAATCTAGTCAGCCAGAGGTCCCTGTTCCAGGAGGATCAGCTGTTCCTCATCTACGGCAATCCATT
>NW_008353597.1:823930-829187 GCF_000622305.1 Nannospalax galili
TTCTCTGTTTTTTAAGTTCGTTATATATTCTGGTAATTAAACCTCTATCAGATGTGTCGCTGGTGAAGATTTTCTCCCATTCTGTGGGTTTTCTGTTTGTTTCCTTGGTTGTCTCCTTTGATGTACAGAAGCTTTTTAGTTTAATGATGTCATAGGGTCCCTACTCTTAAATTCTGTTTGTACTGCCTCTCTGTCCCCATCCCTCTAGATGTGAGCAGAGGAAAATGACCAGAAAGATACTGAGGTTAAGCCTCTAACAACCAAACTCTTAAGTATAATGAACAATAATCAAACTCTTAAGTATAACTATGTCATGAAAATCTTGGTCTGGGAAACAGAACTCTATTTTTCTGAGACTTAGCTAGTCATCAGGAAACTGGGACACAGTGATAAACAGTAATTACATCTGCTCTAAGACTGAGGGTGTTGGTGAGAGGAAGGTGCTATGTCCTAGATGGTGGGAAGTACAAGGAAAGAGTCTACATTCACATAGCGGCTGGGTCCCACACAGACCATCAGTCCCACACTGCACTCTTCATGGGTTTTGAGTAAACAAACGCAAGTCCAACCTCAATACGTTTTCCTCAAGGGCAGCACATTCAACAAAATACTCGTTGGAAGGGCGCCATAAATATCCCACAACTCTCTTCATTAACATTTCCCCATACACAATAAAATGCATTTATTTTATATAAATATATGCAAATACAAGAAAACATGATCAAACAGGTTGATATATGCCACACAATTACAATTCAAGGGGATAAACAATCAAAGTGCTATTCTTATGCCAGTCTCTAGCACACAGATTTTATTTTCCATCTTCATAGGTTACATTGCCTAGTGTTTCCAGCCTGTCAGATGTTTCTTCTAAATAGAACAAACAGTGAAGCCTTACCTCTTTAAAATACAAATAAAGTCCGTATTTTAAACAAAATCAATCACAATCAGCGCTTTGGGAACAAGGAAGTAAATTATCAATTCATCACGTCAGGGAGGCAGGCACAGTCCCTACCAACTCTTTGATTAACCTTTTGGTGCCAGCATATCAGCATGTCGGAAGGTCCGTCATGACAGTTAATTCATTTTTCAGTGTTCCCACCAGAATGTCCAAGCCTTGGGCAATGAGATGAGAGGTTTAAAAATATTCAAAGGAGTACTATAAAATATTTTTAGGCTACAGTCCTTTGAGATATCAAAATATTGATGATATAATGCTAAAATCTGCCTGATCTCAATCTGATTTCAAACAAACTTCCAAATCTTAATTAGTTTTTCCACAAGGGCAGCACATATTGCAAAACTGTGTTGAAAGGGCACCATAAATATTTCACAGGTCTCATCATTAGCATTTCTCCATATGCATTTTATTAATTTGCATTTATTTTATATAAATATATACAAATAGGAGCCAACATGGCCAAAGGGCAAATACCAACAAGAATAGCTAATGGCAGCACAGCACAGGGCGCTGGGGGTTCTGAGGTGTGAGTATCCAGGAAAGCATGATCAGAGGTTACAAACTCTCTGATGTAAGTAGAATAAATTTTGGGGATTCGATGTACAGCAAGGGGCTCATAGATTTTAATAGTGTATTGCATCTTGAAATGTGTTCATGAACTGTACCTTAAGTGCTCTCATATACATCACAAGAAAATATCTGTAACTTTGTGAGCTGACAGCTGCATTAGATAGCTGGGTCCTGGTAATCACAATGTTTCCATTTTATCAACAAAGCAATAGTCCAGCTAAAATAAGATGTTTCTTATGAAACAATGTAATGATTTGACCGATCAAGTGAGACTTTTCATCAGTACAGGAAGTCAACTTATTGTTTGTCTTTCCTAAAGCTTAGTATCTAAAATGATTTTGAAACTTTATAGATCTTTCTCTTAAGGCTGTTTGTCCTTCAGAAATTCCACTAGCATGCAGTCTTGTTGTTGAGGAGAAGAGATAATGATTTGGGCAATGAAGTGGATGGCTCCGGCAAGATAAAAGCCATCAAAAGGCAGGTTAGAGAAAGCAATGTCTGCCCACTTCTCAAGAACATTCCACTAATCTGTATTCTAAGGTAGATATGGGAGCTAGTTGCTGCAGGGTAGGAAAAGGAAGTGAAGGACGTCTTTCAAGGAAGCAAGAGATCATTCTTGATTGGTATTTCTACCTTATGTTCCTCATTAAAATACAAACAAAATTATGAATACAGCAGAGATTAGGTATTGCCTTTCATCCCACAGATGAAGATTCATTAAACACAAATGCAAAGAAGAAGTTTCTAAGGAACTGTTAAACTAGAAACAAAGTGAGTAAATACAGGTCAATGTCTTATGATGTCCAAACCTCACCACCTCTGACATTGTTTCAAATTATCACCAGCTATGTAATACAATGTAAGAGGCTAGAACAGGTCTAGAACATCTGAGAGAACTAACTAGGACCCAGGAATATGCTTGCCTCCCTAATCCCCTCTACTTCAGTTATAGACATAGTCCAAAATCTGATGATCACTCAGCTTGGTAGTAAGTTCTGACAGAAGTAGGCTATATAGCAACACTTTGCATTTTAGAACAAGTGTCTCTATTTTCCATATAAACTGTCTCTTCTCTCTTCCAAAGGTATCTTACTGTGAAAGGCCCCAGCCCCTGGCTCCTACCCTCTGGATAATAACCATTGTCCCTGATCATTTCACCCTGGCCCCCTACTCTCTTGTCTAGTTTCTATGGGAAGGTATTTTAAACATTATGGAGTATTTCTATCTTTCCAAATGGATACTCAAGATCTATTCTTACTTGTTTTCTAGTCCCTTCATCTTTCCCTTTCCTGGGCTCTCCAACCTCTTTCATTAATATAAGAACAAAATTATTCTTTATATTTTCTGTCAAAACACTTTAGGGAACAACAAAATTTTAGCTTAAAGTCCCCAGAAAAGAGGCTTATGGAAAACTGGCTTGGAAGGCTAGTTTCAAGAGACTTAAAGGCCCTAAGGAGACAGAAACTCCACTATTGGATCAATGAACAGAAAAAGGCAGAGGTAAAGACATTGAATATTCAAAAGCCATTAGTGGTCCACAAGTCAGACTCTGATTGTCAGCTAACTAGGCAGAGCTGAACTGACTCAAAGTTCAGATCCAGGTGATCTGTGGCTTATATAACACTAAAAACATAAAAATGCTAATAGATGTTAGAGAGATGAGGGCTGATAGATGATAGATGCTAGATAGATATAGATAGATAGATGATAGATGATAAATAGATGATGATGATAGAAAGAAATAGATAGATAGATAGATCGATAGATAGATTGATTGATAGATATATAGAAAATAGATAATAGATGATAGACAGATGATAGTTGATAGATAATAGAGATAGAAGATAGATGGATGGATAGATAGATAGAGAGATACATGATAGCTGATAGATGATTAGATAGATAGATGATAGAGAGATAGATAGATAGACAAATTAGTGTTATATATAATAATGCTAATAACACTAATGTGTTTTTGGAAGTATTATCATTCAGAGCACATCAGCTGCACTCACTGCCTCATGCAACAGTGCATGACTAGGTCTACAGGACTGAGGTCTGGCATGCTTCTGGGTATGCAGGTTAATTATTTTTATTAATATAGACAAAAATTTGCCTCTTAGTCATTTTAAAATTTGCCTTTCATGAAGTTTAAGAAAAAAATCTATCAAAAGCATTTATAATTTTTAAAAAATATGAACTATGGGCTAGAGAGGTGGCTCAGTAGTTAAGAGCCCTGGGTGCTCTTTCAGAGGACACTGGTTAGGTTCCCAGCACCCTCATGATGGCTAACAACCATCTGTAACTACAGTTCTATGGGATCTGACACCTTCTTCTGACCACCATGGGCACTGTGTGACATGGATGCACTTACATACATGCAGGCAATACACTCATACACATAAAATAAAAATAACAAATAAAATATTTTTTAAACATATGGAACTAGACTAGGCATGTGTTGCCATCATGTCAACATGGGTGGTCATTATGTTCATGAAATTCTGAACACATGAACCAAAACTTTAAAGACAATTACACACCCACACACAGGTGGCCTGTGTGAAGAAAAAGGCAATGGCAACCTGGAACATTCAGAAGCTTCTTGAAATTCTGTTCTTCATTTGTAATATTATTTCAGGTTTCTTATACTTTCATCTGTTAATAAAAAATAAAAATTAAGAAAATAACAAAAGAAAATAGAAAGAAGGAAGGAGAGAAGGAGGACCAATGAGAAGTAAAGAGGGATGGAGAGATTTGGACAGACAGACAGAGAGACATGAACCCTGCCTGGTCACTAGACAGCCTCTGAGGCATGCCTGTTGAGTTGAACCTCTGCCATGGCAAATGTCCCAGGAGGGTTGATTGGAGCACTTGTCCTAGGAAAAGAGCTGGCAGTCAGCTTAGAACTAGTAAAGATAAAAAGTTCAATATCAGGAATTAATAGAGACACTGAGGAATGAAACCTGTGCATTACTTTCACACATTTCTCACAGGAACCGAAAGAAAATAATGAGAATGGTTGAAAGTCTTCAAGATAATCAAAACTCACAAATCTTCATCAACATCTCCCAGAGTGCCTGCAGAGATAGCTCCTTATATTTGCAAAATTAAAAGGAGGCGCTGCTTCCCTGGGCCTGCACAACCCGAAGGCCTCTCGCTGGGGAAGCCCATTGGCCCTCTGTGCCTTGACTCACCTAGACTCATTCACCCTCCCACCTCCTCCGCCATTCTCTCCTCCAAGTTTGGGCCCTGCCACATTCCTTGTTTGGGGCCCCAGACACCTCGGGAACCAATACTGCTCCCTGATCCTTTTCATCCAGACCAATGTAGTGCCTTCTCTGGGCCCCAGGAGCTCTGCTTCTGGGCCTGGCCCCACCCTCACCTCCCTCTAATTCCCTGGGCTTGTACTTTCACCAGCCTCTTTCCTAGACATGTGGGGTGACCTTTCCTCTTCCTGATCCTTTGCATCCAGACCAACCCAGCTCCTCAGTGCAGTCCCCAGGAGAGCCTGGGGCCACTTCCTGCCCCCATCTTCCTTTGCATCTCTGGGTGGCACGGCCACCAGCTGCCCTAGACCAGCATCTTTCCTGGGCCCAGCTCCCAGGCCAGTTCAATCCCCAAATTCCTGAGGCCAAAATCTAGACCTCAGGAGAAAGCCTGAGATCAACTGATCCTCATCTGACTTGGGCCTCCTTGGGAACTCCTGAAGACAAAGCAATCTGG
>NW_008353597.1:830540-831182 GCF_000622305.1 Nannospalax galili
AGTAGGGGACTTCAATACCCCACTGTCTCCATTAGATAGGTCAACAGGGCAGAGAGTTAACAGAGAGACATCTGAATTAAACAATACCATATATCAAATGGACTTAACAGACATCTACCGAGTATGCCACCCAAGCACCAAAGGATATGCTTTCTACTCAGCACCCCATGGAAACTTATCCAAGAATCGACCATATATTGGGGCACAAAACAATGCAATAAAGCTTACAATCAACACCTGAAGAAGCCCTAGTCACCACATGAACGCATGGAGATTAAACAACACACTCCTGAATGATGAATGGGTCAAAAGAGAAATTAAGAAAGAAATAAAAGTATTCCTGGAATTAAATGAAAAGGACAATACAACACGACAAAACCTCTGGGACACGCTGAAGGCTGTCCTTAGAGGGACGTTTATACCTCTAAGTGCCTACATCAGAAAATTGGAAAGAACACAAATAAATGATTTAACATTGCAACTCAAGACAGTTAAAAAGCAACAACAAATGAAACCCAAACCCAGCACACAAGAAGAAATAACAAAAATCGGGGCAGAAATTAATGAAATTGAAACAAAGAAAACAATACAAAGAATCAACCATTCCAAGAGCTGGTTCTTTGAAAAGATAAACAAGATTGA
>NW_008353597.1:831781-832148 GCF_000622305.1 Nannospalax galili
AAGACAAGAGCAGGAAATTAAAGGAGTAATAATTGGAAAAGAAGAGATCAAATTATCCCTTTTTGCAGATGATATATCTAAGAGATGCCAAAAATTTGACCAGAAAAATGCTAGAAACTATTAACACATTCATTTAAGTAGCAGGTTACAAAATTAACCTACAAAACTCAGTAGCCTTCCTCTATACCAATAACAAGCAATCAGGGAATGAGCACATGGAAACACTCCCATTCACAATAGCTGCACAAAAAAAAAAGGGACATGTAAAAAAAAATATCTTGGAGTAAACCTGACCAAAGACATTAAAGAGCTCTAAAATGAAAACTTTAAATCTTTAAAGAAAGAAATTGAGGAAGACATCAGAAGG
>NW_008353597.1:833744-874370 GCF_000622305.1 Nannospalax galili
GAGAAGGGTAAATGGGGGTACCTTAATTGGGGAAACCATGATGGAAGGGTGAGACAATGTGAGAGATAAATAATGCCTAGCTAGTTTTGAAAACCAGAGGGAACCATACTACTCCAGCAACCTATTGACAAATTAAACATAGCAGATCAAGAAATACATGTCTAGGTAAGCTTTATCTGAGAACAATTGGTCTTTGCCCAAGATTTATCTACACGACACACAGTAATTAAAAGTACCAGACTGGTGGAACTAAGCTTCTTGGATGTTTAACAGACACACTCTGAGGCCTACAATAATTTAGTCAGAGGGACATAAAGGACAGTTTTTGCTCCTTGCCCTCCTAGGTCAACTAGTTCCAGGGGACAATAAGCATCTCTCAAAATGTCCTGTAATTGTGGTGGATAGCCTGTCCTCTTGATCAAGGAGGCCGAGGAGACCCCACCAGATAGACTTGAACCAGTGTCAAGTCTACAAAGAGGAGGGTCAACACAGAGGAATCATTTCCTCCATGCTTCCAAGCGAAGCCAACCATGGCTGAGCAGGACCTTTGACTTATCTTCACATAGGTGGAACTGGTAAAAGAAAGGAGCCAGGGGCTCCTCCCAAGCCCACGTGACCCCTGAGGATCAGATCCGCAAACGACCTTAAGAGTAAAAATAAATTGGTTTATCTGGGCCAACTGTATGGCCTTAAACCCCAAAAAGGAAAGTATAACGAAAGATTAAAGGGGCCAATATAAATTTTAAGAGTCCGTCTGTATAGCTAAAGGCTACATAACAAGCAACAGTGCCAGATAGGCGATACCATCTTTTGAGTTGTTGACCAGGGTGTCCCTAGGAACTCCCAGATAGTAATCCAGCATAGAACAGGGAAAATGAACAGCAGACCCCAATCTTATCCAAAGGAATACTTACAACCGACTCCTAGATGAGGAAGAGCTGACCTTCCTAAAACAAAGACCTCTAGATAGGTTGAGTAGATTCACCAGATGGACAAGTAGTGGGGAATGGCTGGGGGTATAGACAACACAGCAGACAGTAGCAGGGATATCAGAGTAGAAGGGCTCTAGTTGGGGGAGGGAGGCTATGGGAGGGTGCCATCTGGGAAGTGGGTGTACAGTTGAATAAGATGGTTTGGGATGTTTTGTGTGATATATACACACACAAACGCAAATCAACAAATTTTTTTAAATGTATTATATTTGAGGAGGAAGCATGGAAATTTATGTCATGTTAATTAGTAAAGGTGATAAACATTACCATTGAAATCTACCCAATGAGTTTATAGACATACACAGGTGCCAAGGATCCAAGTGCAACCAATTATGACTAGTAATAGATATGTACAGATTAGAGATACTTCCGGCAACATCTCAGTGTTAGTAGCAAAAACAATGAGTCTTTCTGCAAGGAACAATATATTTTAAAATGAAATGGAGATCTATTTTAAAGGTTAAAAACTCATTCAATTTTATGTCTTACAGGGCTCATACTGAGTTCAATATTGTATAACTGTATTAATTCAACTGTGAACCTAGAAACTTACAGCCACTTGTGAAAGAGATGTATTCTTGCTCTGGAGTGTGTTACTGAATATGTTAAAGCTGTAATGAAATGCTTCTTCTAATCATGTAGTTATTAAAAATTTTAAAAAAAGAAAAGGAGGAAAATTATGTTTCCATTTCTAGAACATTTGTGGGTTCCAAAGCTGCAGCAGGTCACCACATCATCATGGGCTTGGGTGTGCTACAGATCTGTAGACCACTCATTACAGAAGCTATAGTGCACCGAGTACTGGAGTAAGTAATCCAGGATGTAGAAACCATAGAATGCTAATGTCTAATAGAAGTAAAAAATGAATGGTTTAATTAATTGTATACTGAGTACCCAGTATGAACTTAATGGGCAAATACCAAAGGATAACAGGTAACGTACAAAGGATGGTTTTGGTTAGTGATATTAATTTTGTTATGTTTGCTCTCAGAAAACGCATGGTAGACTACATAGAGGTCAGTTGTCAAGATGTCTGAAATTTATTGAAATAATTAAATTTAACTGTGAAGGAAACAAAGCAAAATATGTATTTCCAAAGCTAGAAGGCATGTTTATATACTTTTAAACTTTTAAAATTGTATTCATGTACTTGTTTTTATTTTATATGTGTGAGTGTTTTGCCTGCCTGGATGTAAATGGACCCATGACATTCAATGCTTTCAAAGGCCAGAAGAGGGTGTTTGATTTCCTAGAACTGGGGTTATGGACAATTGTTAGCTGCCATGGGGTGCTGTGACTCAAACTGGAGTCCTCTGCAAGCCAGCCAATGCTCTCAACCTCTGAGCCAATTTTTAATCTAAAATTTATGACTTTAAACTTTTAGTTTTCAATTATTTATTTTATTTTGGCAATGCCTGCTTATATGTGGGTCTGGGGATCTGAAGTCAAGATTTCATGTTTGCATAGCAAACACTTTGTCTGCTGAGCCATCAGTCCAGCCCACATGCTTTTACTTTAAACGTTATTTGTGGGTATATCTCAGTTCCCTGTGCTGTTATTTCTTGTGTACTTTATGTTTGAATTTTATGATAATGTTTTGAAGGAACAAAGGTAATTCTTTATAGAAGTAATTTCACAGCTATATAGATATAAAAAACTATTGACTTAGGTAAGCTTGTGGTTCAACCTACTTATATCTGGTTCTTTGTTCTATTTTTAACATGGTTCTCAATAATTCATATGCACTCAAATCTCCTTGAAATCATATCTGTTAATCTCCAATTTGATCAAGAGCTGCAGTGTTTTTGTTTATTCCTCTAGCCTTTTGGGTTATTCTGTTTCCAGAGGGGTTCTAAAAGTCAGCTCTTCTTAAAGAAATCTCACATCCTGCTGCTATTTAAAGTGATTTTAATGTTACTCCAAATTAAACCCATTACTTCTAGTCAATCAATTTCCAACTTGAATCAGCACCTCCTGATTCCCAGTTGCCGTCTATTGTAAAGCCAGTTTTTAAAGTTAGTCTTTTTGTTTTCCTTGGCCTGGCTTCTCACACACTTTGAAAACTCCTTCACACATATTCTAGGTACTGATCTCTGGCTGCCAGAGATGTCTTACTATTCTGTGCAGAGCCCAGTGCCAGGCATCCTTCTATGCCCAAAGAGTCACTCTCAGACTTTAAAATGCTCCAATTTCAAAGAACTTCCAGACTACAAGTAAAATTCCATTCCAAAGAAAGATGTGAAAAGTCCCTGGGATAGAAAATATCACAGTTCAAGGGTAAGAGTGAATAGTAGTTGAAAAACCCCTGGGTTGGGAGCCAAAGGAATTGGAACTGATCTACCCATGGCCCCAAGGCCTGGTGCTGGCCATGAACACATCCCTTCACTCACCCGTAAAATAAGAAAAATGAAACACTCAGTATAAAATTAACTGAAAATAATTTTATTATACTATGTTTATGGAAGTAATCCCTCTTTAAATGTTGAAAATTTAGAAACCTTAAGCAAACAGAATAGAAAATAAACATCGTTTATTAATTATGTAGAAATATGCACTGTGAATTATTGATGCACATTCTGGCCTTTATGTGTGTTGCTGTGTGAGCATGTAGATGTAAACATAGATTTATTAATAAACTTGACCATATGACACTAAGATGGGTATTCTACTTTATTTTTAAAATATTTTATCAGTTCTTGAGAGCATCATATATGGGTACAGTATATTTTGATCATATCACTCTGCGCTACTCCCCTAACTCCTCCTAGACCCAATCCCCATCCCATCCCACCCTCTCAAATTCATATCCTTTCACTCTGTAGTTGTGGTACTTCTGAGTCCAATTTGTTTTGCAGATACATCCATGAGTGTGGCGCCTTCCCCTGGAGCAGAGTTGATTTTCCAGGGGACACACCTTTAAAGTAAACTGACTCCTCCTGCCCCAGGAGTTCCTCAGTTAGGGATGAGGACTTACGAGCCCCTGCCCCTCCAAGCTGTAATGTTGGCTGGCTTGATGATGTGCAGGTCTTATACAGGCAACCACAGCTGCTATGAATTTACGAGTGAAATTGCCTTCTAATGCCCAGAGGATACTATTTTGTGCTAGTCCTCCCCAAGCCCTGGCTCTTACAACATTCCCGTCCCCATTTCTGCATTGGTCCTTGAGCGTTGTGGGAAAAAAGGGCTGTGATATCGATGTCCCCTTTATGGCTGTTCATCCACAGACACTCTCTATAATTGGACCAGTCAGAAAAAGAAACTTCACTGATGAGGTCTGAGAGCTGCACTGTTGGCTCTTTACAAATACCTTAGCATTAGTTATCTGTCCCCAGATACCCTCTTCTTCCATAACCTACTTTATTGATACAACTTTCTATGATCACTTTCCTATGGTATTAAATGGCACTTGGAAGCTTCCCTTTTGGTAGTAATACTGCATGATATGGATATGATAATGTATAGTTTCCAAATTTGTTTTTTTTTGCACTGTTGGCTCTTTACAAATACCTTAGCATTAGTTATCTGTCCCCAGATACCCTCTTCTTCCATAACCTACTTTATTGATACAACTTTCTATGATCACTTTCCTATGGTATTAAATGGCACTTGGAAGCTTCCCTTTTGGTAGTAATACTGCATGATATGGATATGATAATGTATAGTTTCCAAATTTGTTTTTTTTGGTCTTTTTGAGATAGGGGGTTTTGAGAAGAAGATGAGATGTTATGTGGTTTTAATAGCTGTACCTTTACAAATCTTTGTCTAGGTAAATGGTATCAGAATATTATTTTGAACAGAGAAACTTATTCTGTTTTGTTTTAGGACAGGGCCCCTCAGCTTTCCTCACATTTCTGACACTCCCTGGGGTTTTGTAATATACTCTAGTCAAGGTTTTTGCCTATAATGAGCAGACTTGTAAGAAGGTGGCTGCTTCCCTGCAGCAAAGAGGAAGAAGAGGTTTGTTGGTTTGTTTCTTTTTACTTTGTTTTCTACTGTCTAGTCTAATAAGATAATATCTGTTTTCAGGGCAATGTTCATCAGATTTGCCTCCAACCCATTATAATGAAGATGTCACTTCCTAAATTTGATGTTTTCCAGCTGATATGAAGTAGCCATGGGACTCCAGAAAAGGTCATCCAGAAGGGTAGGAAGTGGTCCTTCATCTGGTGTGATGAGTAATACAATCCTTATTGGATCAAGAGTTTTCTGTCTTTTGCCCCCAGCCCTTTAACCTCCAGCCCCAAAGTGGCAAATTTTATTTAGGTATCAAGCAGTGTAAGCCTGAGATTCTTCCCAGGGATTAAAAGTTATAGGAACGTAGAGGAAACAGACTAAAAAGAATTGTGTGGCACAGCTCAGCATCAGAGACCATAACACTAGAATTCAGGAGGCTGATGCAAGAAGGGGAGGCTAGGGCGTCTCAAAGCGACATGGCCCACACAGTGAAACTCTGCATCAACGGAAGAACAGAATGGAATTCTCTGTCGACTTAATGCTTGGCATGCCTGAGGTCTGGCTTTAATCCTGAGGACCAATCTCAAAGCGACATGGCCCACACAGTGAAGCTCTGCATCAACGGAAGAACAGAACGGAATTCTGTGTCGACTTAATGCTTGGCATGCCTGAGGTCTGGCTTTAATCCTGAGGACCAAGAAATACCACCACCAGTAAAAGAACCGTCATCACGATGAAGATGGAGATTCTAAGGAGCAAGGACAAATTAGATCACCTTTAAAAATGTAATGAACTTCCAATGGCCTTGGAAAAGAATTCATTTCATGCTCACTTCTAGCACCACAGTATTGTTTTTCAATAACACAACAGATTGCCAGGAAGCACAATTTGCTTAAGAATAGCCATGTAACATCTGTGTGTATGAGACGATGCTTTTCTACATGTTCTAAATTATCCAGAGACACGGACAACAGTTCTGTATGAAATACACAAAAATTCAATAAAAAAGAAAAAAAAAGAGAAGCAAATAGCTTAGGCAGGGCACTCATGATTACTTTTCAACCAACAGTTAAGAAATATGAATTTTAAAAAAAGTTATGTGCTAGGGAGATGTCTCAGTTTAAGAGTGCTTTCTATATTAGAATGATGTCCTGAGTTCAAGTCCCCAGAGCCCACCCAGGTGAAAAGACAGACATGGCAATGACCGTGCCTGGAAATCCAAGGTCACTGGGCACAGAGCCATGAGGATCTCTAGGTCTTAGCTGGTACCAGGTCCTGTGGGAGACCCTGTCTCAGGGGAATGAGGTGGATGGCAATCATGCAGGTCACCTGTCACCCTCCTCTGGCATGCACATGCTCTCATATGCCTGTTCATACACCAGACATACATCATACATACAAAACAAAAGACAAAGTTAAAAAATCTACTTACGACACCCTCAACATATTAACTAGAGAACACTTTTGTTTTAATACAACGGTGTACAGCTTTCCTTGAAAGACCCATAATCTCAAAAAATAAACTAATAGGATCATTCTTAACAAAGATAACCCTGAACATGAAGAATATCTTCCATTCTCTCAACTCACGTGAGCCTCACTTTTCAAAGATCCAAAATCTGAATTGCTCCAAAATCTGAAGCTGTGAGAGTTGACATGGTACAAGTGGAACGTTCCACGGATGGCCTCGTGTTGCAGTCAGGACACAGGCACACTGAAATAGTGTAGAAAAGGAACTTCAGGCTGTGAATGTAAGTACAGGTGAAATGCAGTTGCATGTATATACATGGGTCCTACCCAATACATGACATCATATATGTAAATATTCCAAAATTTTAAAAAATCCTACACATACAGGAGTTTGACAGAAGGGATGCTCAGCTTATGTGTGTCGCCCATAGGCTGCTCATTTCCTCCCTCAATGGGCCTATTCAAATATTTATGAATTAATATGACTACCTACACACATTATTACATAGCTAGTTCACTTGGAGTTTGGCTACAGCTTCCGTTTTCTTTTCCTAAATGCCCTTCTGTAGAATTTTAAACCGCACAGTAATCTTATCACCGAAATGTTTTCCTTGGAACTAAGTACATGCACTGTCTTTGCCCCAGTGTCCTCACAGTGGTGTCCAGGGCAATGGTATGAGTCAAGGAATGGCTTGAGGGTTCATTGTTTATAGCAGCCTCCTTACAGCTTGAGTGAACTTTAAAACCTATCTATTCCAGACCTTCAGTAAGAGGTAATAAAGTTAGGTCTCCTGAGCTGAAATGACTTGCCCAATTCTCCAATAGACTATTACAGGATTATCTCCACTATTTAAGGGCAACAATTCAGGGAAAAGTAACACTCCGTTATTAAAAGCAAATTCTTGAGAGAATTCAGGAAATGTCAGTTCTGTGAAACCTATGGAGAGGTAGAACATAGCCAGCTATGATCAGCAGCCTTTGGAAAACAAGGGAATTATTGACATACAGATCCAGACAACCAATGGAAAAAGCCATGAACCTTGCTTTGTAAAGTGTCAGCATGTAGTTTAACTTGTGTAAGTAAATGAAATACGATTATTACAAAGTTATAGAAAATAGAAACAATACATAGAAAAATTAAAATGACCTGCTCTCCTACCACCCACAAGGACTGCTGTAGTTTTGAATGTCTTTCCATCCTTTCATATGTCATCTACAGTTTTTACAATGGATAGCTATATATATGCAAAAAACTGTATGCATGGATATATGTACATACTGCACATATAATCATATTAATCATACCTAGCTTTGAAATGTCATTATAAATCATTCTAAATAAAAGAGCATAGACATGAAATGTACATTCCATGAAAATATCTTTCAACTACAAATTATTTCATCAAGAATGCTTTGCTCCTCAACTGGCAACATGGGTCTGTGGGTAATGGTGCTTGTGGCCAAGCCTGATGACCTGAGTTGGATCGCTGGGAACCACAAGGTGAAAGGAGAGAACTGATTCCCACTAGTTACACCTTAAAGGAACAGGCTCTCCCACTCCCAGCAGCTGTCAGCTCCCAACAGCTCCTTATCTAAGACTGAGGCTTTTGGCCCACTTCCCCCATCCATACTCGGATTTTGTCTGACTTGAGCATAGTCAAGTCTTGTGCATGGTGCCAGAGAGGGTTCATGTGTCCAAACGCCCTGCTGAGTGTGACTGTGGTTTACTTGTATTCATCCACCACCTCTCGCTCTTACAATTTTCCCCCCACTCTTCCCAAATGAACCTTGAGCTTTCAGAGGAATGTGTGTTTGTGATATAGGAGGCCCAGTTTGAACCGAGTAGTCCATATTCTCTTGTTTTCTGCAGAGATCCGTTGTGGGTTGAAAATATGTTTCCAGATGGCAAGAGTCTGGACACAAATTCAAGTATAAGTGACACAAGATGAAGCAGGCCCTGGCTTTCTAAAGAAAAAGGCTCACATGAGCAAGCCTCCAGTGGCCTGGAAGCCTCCAATTCCCTGTGTTCTTGAACCAGCCCTGGCTCTTACAATCCTTCCATATCTTCTGCAATCGTCCCTAGTTGTGGGTGGGTGAGGGTCCATATAAGAGTCTTTCTCATGGGCGCCTGTGACAGAGGTGGCATCAACCATGGGACCCACGTCAGCTCAGTGAAACAAGGGCCCAAAGGGCAGGTAAGAAATAGATGTTGGGTCAGCACTAGCTTGAGAGCTACTTCAGACTGGTTGCTGCTGGGTGCGGGAGATTATGATTTACATGCGACCACTGGATGGGCTGACTAGACTCCAGTGGAGCATTTACACTGAAGGACATTTGGGTATAAACATCTGAATGCATAGGACTCAGCATGTATGGCAGAGTGCATAGGGTTCTGTGGGAGGATGTGGGAAGCACGGATGGGGTAGGGGGGGTCTGGATTTGAGTAGGAAATGTATGACATTAAAAGAGCTCAATTGAAAAAAATAGAGAACGGCTCACTGTCGGTCTACTGAAAGGACTTTCTGCATAGAGTGCAAAGAAAGCCCTGTGTGTTGTGCCTGAGGTTGGAGAGACAGAGAAGGTTCTGTGGAGAACCCTTTTCGTACCCTGAAGCCCATTAGAGAAGAAAGAATCTACAGAACTGAGCAGTGGTACCAAGTCACAGGGCAGCAGCAGCTCGGCGAGCCTAGGCTGCGTCTGTTTCCTGATCCTAGGTGCTGAGTATGTAAGAATGAGTAGGGACAGAGTAGAAGCATGACACTGAATTTTAAGGTGAAAAAAAAAAAAAAGATGTATGCACTCCATGACAGTGAGTAGCTGGCTGAGACGGTGAAACCAGGGCTTAGGAGTTTTCAGCACAGAAGACAAATCTTATAGAGGGGACACACACACACACATACAACCCAAACAACAACCACCCCGTAGTTTCCTAATAGCAAATTGGAAACTATCTGAAAACTCAATAGAGTAATCCCACCTTCACTAACTACAAAAGAGAGGACAATTGTAGGAATACATTTAACCAAGAAGGTGTAAGATCTCTCCACTGAAAATGATAAAAACATACAGGAAAGAACTTAAGATAAAATTTTATATCCATGTTCATAAATTGGAATATCATGAAAATACCTGTATTACTCAAAAAATGCACCGGAATACTTATCAAAACATTCTTCATAGAATATGAAAAAGAGACAATTCTAAACTTTATATGGAAATATAAGGACCATGAAGAAACAAAGCAATATTTAACCAAAGGAAGAAAGCTAGAGACATAGCAGTGACTTTAAAATAAAACATGGCTTCAGCAAGAGAACGAGCAGAGTCCTGGGCTAAAGGCAGGTGCTCAGATGAGGGGCACAGAGAGCCTGGAAATAAGAACATTCATTCACAGATTACAGACTTCAGACAAATGTCAAGGTGAGACTTCAGCAAACGGCATTGGAAAAACTGGAGATCCATTTGCAGAGGAGTAAAATTAGATCCCTAGAGTTTACAATATATGAAACTCAATTCAAAACAAAAACACAAGCAAACAAAAACAAGGCTTAAATGTAAGACTCACAACTAATTTCTAGAAGACAGGAAACATGTTTGTGGCAATAGTTATAGACTTAGATTTTTGAGCAAAAATAGACTTACATCACACAAAGTATCTGCATAACCAAGAAAGTAATCAAAAAGATGTATACAATAATGGAATTGAAGGAAATATTTGCCAAGTATATAAGGAATGGAAACAATTCAACAGCAAAAAAGAAACCAAATAGTCAGTGATCATAATTTCCCAAAGGAAGACATCCATCCATCCAACAGGTACATGAACAAAAGGCTTAATATCACTATTCATCAGGGAATTGTACATCAAACCCCAGTGTGGCATCCCCTCACTCTGGTTAGAGAGGGAGTTATCTACAAAACAGAAGATAACATGTTGGAGAGGATGTGGAGAAAGGGGAATCTTTTTTACACCATTGGTGGAAACATAACGGATTAGTACAGCAGTGTACACCAGAGCCAAGGAATGTCAACAACCTAAGTGTGCATCAGCAGGATCAGCAGGCAGACAGATAAGGAGTGGAATACATGGGCAATGAAATGCTGTTGCACCACCAAAAGCCGGCCCTGTTGGAAGCAGTGAGATCAGGGTTACAGAGGCGATGCGGGTAAGAAAGAGAACTGGGTACCAAGAAATGCTGGATATTGGACAGTGTGACGGTGGGAACACATTTCAATAGCTCTATTGTTTAGCAGAAAAAGTACAGCTAATATTAATACAATGTCTTCTTAAAAAATGCAGCCTAGATGCTCTGTTCTATCAGAACAAAAATGATAACCAATGAAGGAATATATTTTCCAATTGGGTATATTTAATGACTCCACAGTGCACACATATGTCGATCAGAATAACTTGCTGTTCTTAAAGAAGGCATAAGATGATAAACTAGTCCAGCCTTGGAAGACAAAAGAAAAATGAGGAGGAACCCAACAAAAGGATGCTTTTGGGAGCCCTTGTCAAGAAATTCCAATAGACTCTCATATGAACATTTGAAAATTGCTCTTTTCTGACTTTTTTCTAGTTCTGTGTCTAGAACTTGTAATGCTAATTACTCTTGTGTTTAATTCTCCTTCACATCTCCTATTCATGATTCAAGGACTTTCTTCTCCCTTTAAAGACAAGAGTTATGCAATTTGGGAGTCTTTTAGACAGACCCACTGAAGGAGTAGTCTAATTGTCTCACCCTGGGTTCCTGTTAAGCATGGAAGAAGCCAGAGTGGTCTGCGTCCTTATTCCCTATTGGCAATCTGGGTAACCCCTTCAGAGGATGGCATGATAAGAATAGGAGGCAGGAACTGGCTAGGCAGTTAGAGTAAAAAAAGACCCCAAAGAAATGTAGCCAGTTTCTTGGCTAAAAGTCAATATGTCCTTCTGCCTGTTAGCAATATAATCTATTCCAAGGCCAAAAATGTCAAAAGAATTTGGGAGCTTGTATCTAATCCTTAAAAGATTTTTAGGGTTATCTCTTCAGAAGGGGAAATGTTGGAAGGGAGGGAGTGGGCATGGATTTGATCAAAACACCTTATGTACATGTATGAAATTCTCAATAAAGTTTTTGTAAAAAAATGTTTGAATTATATATATATACATATATAATTGAATATATGCTTGCATATAAACAGACACATGTGTGTTTGTGTATGTGTGTGTGTGTGTGTGTGTGTGTGTAATGTGTACAGTCTTTTCCACAGTTTAATGGAGACAGATATTCATCCTCACAAGAAGATAAAACAGAATCTGGTTGGTAGCCATGGATTCTACTATTTTCTTGAACCTTCTTATAATTATAACCTATAAAATTCTCCTTAATGGTAGTTTATAGTTCAAAGCTTTCACATTTGGCTATTGAAGCAAACTAAGTATGATTTGTAAATCATGAAGTTCTTACTATTGTCCTTAGTATGGTCACCACACAAATATTTTTAATACGGCTTAATCTGAAATTTGGCTAAAAGATCTTCCCTCTATCATGACAGAGAGACGTGTGCTCCCAGTGCTGGAATGTCAGTCCACTGACTTCTATCGAACGTGCCACTGTTGAGCTACCTCCTCCACTGCAAACACATCACGTTGCCAGCCCCACCATGTCACCCCATGCAACTCGGTTTTATGGTAACAAGAAGATCTAAGCATTGAAAACCAGAAGACATGGGTTCAAAACCTTGCTTGAAAAGCACCAATTGAGAAATTTTCTTTAAAACTCTGTGCTTAGGGGTACAGATGCAGCTTGGGTGGTAGAGTGCATGACTAGCCTGCATGAAACCCTCAAAAGTCCAAGTACGGTAGCATATGCCTGTAACCACAGTACTCGGGAAGTAGAGGCAGGAGAACCAAGAAGTCCAAGGTTATTTTCAGCTACCCAGTGAGTTCTAGGCCAGTGTCGGTTACATGAGATCCTATGATAATTTCTTTGCCTATATAAAGGATCATAACCATGCATTCTAGCATTACTTAGTGTAGTTTAAGATGGCGTCTCAAATTGGTTTATATGGTGGTACCCGATTCTTCACACAGGACACCAAAATGTGCCAGTTGCCCTACTAGTGAAGAACTTTATTCTTGGAGTAGTTTAACCACCAGTGGGACCTACCTTGTTCTGAAGTGTTCTGTTCCTCTCAGACTGTTCTCTCAGAACTGAAGGCTATGCTACTGTTCTGTTCTGTTCTGTTCTGTTCTGTTCTGTTCTGTTCTGTTCTGTTCTTTTCTTTTCTTTTCTGTTCTGTTCTATTCTATTCTATTCTAGTCTAATCTACTCTAGTCTACTGTATCCTATCCATCTATTCTGTCTTACTGTACTCTACTCCCTAACAACGTTTCCTCTCTCATTTACTGAACAGCATATCAATCAGGGTACCACCAGTCTTTGATAAAAGTATTACAAAGGAAGAAGTTGCTTTTCTGACCCTACTGACTCCAAATGAGCACACATAGCCACAGGCACACACCATCAACCTATACCCTGTGTACTTGCTACATCTGTAGGGGAGACATTTGTAACATCATTTTTGTTTTCAACATCATGACAGCCACATCTCACAGATGTATAGATTGCTCTGAGTCAGGGGCACAACTGAGTCACAAACGGGGAATATGGTATAAGACTATCGCTATGCATTCAGCTTTGCTTAGTTACATCTGAATTCCAAATTCCCAAATCACTGTAGGACTGATTACTTTGTTTTCCTTAGAAGTACCTAATTCTAAATGTTATCAAAACATATGATTAATTTGATTTTCAGGCTTATGTAAGATTTCAATTTGCAAAGGCTTGTTACAAAAGTCTTTTCCATTGAAGTCATTCCCACTGATTTATATGTGTAAGTTATGACTTAGTCTTGAATTTTCCCACACTTGGTTCCAAGTAGGTGGCCCTGTTTGTGGAGAGTGTGGGCCCTGGATGGTGGAGGTTGGTGACCAAGGATAGGTCTACATTGCAACCTGGTTCCACTTCCCACCCCATTCTCTCTGCTTCTTGTGCCCTGTCATTTGAGGAGTCTCCATTGAACATTTCCATCACCATGAACTTCACCATGCCTTTCCTGCCATGATGGACTGAAATGTCTCTGAAACCAGGAGCCAAAATAAATCCCTTCTCCATTCTTTTTTTTTTTTTTCCTGGTATGTGTTTCATTAAAGCAATCATACACAATAAATTTCATCACCCACTCATATAATAGCTCAGGACATGGACTGAGGTTGTGAATCACAATCCTCATGGCCATGATCTAGAAACCTTGGTCTGGCTAGCACAGGGGATGTCACTCAGTGAAAGAGTGTTTGCATAGCACATGCAAATCCTTGGTATAATCCCCAGCACTAAAATGAATTAAAAAATATATGGAGGGGAAGGGATGAGAGAGAGACAGAGACAGGATGACAGAGTGACAGACAGAGAGACAGAGATTGTGAGAGACAGAGGAAGAGAAAACTAGAAGAGAAAAAGAGAAAGAAAAAAGAAATGTCTTCCTTTCGGTAAATATAGCTTGACCCTCACTCCAGGACCCACTTGCGATACACCAGGTGGTAAGGGACAAAAGCGCTTGGGATTATTAAAGAGTGAGTTCACTTTAATTTCTTATTTATTTCTTATTTATTTATTTATATTTTTACCTGTACAAGTGCTTTGCCTGCGTGTATATAAGTGCATCTCTGCATGCAGTGCTCACAGAGGCCAGAAGAGGATATTGAATTCCCTGGGGCTGGAGTTATGAATGGTTGTTAGCCTCCATGTGAGTCCTGAGAACTGAACCCAGGTCCTCTGTAAGAGCAGCCAGGGCTCTTAACCACTGAATCGTCTCTCTAGCCCAATGCACATTGATTTCCTAAGTATCCCATTGGCACAGATTTGTAAAAAGGACACTTCTAACTTTTCTGTTGTCTGGAAAATGACAAGCATGTGTAATTGAAAGGATTGAGTAATGCATATTATGGGCTAGGGCGAGTGCTTAGCATGGGCTGTGTGCTCAACGGGCAGATTACTAATGTTCTCTTTTCTGTCTAGTATTGTACACAAGGTGTCAGTTTGAAATATCTCCACTGGGACACCAGACACAAAAAAATTGTTGTGTTTTTGCTTTGTGAATAGTTAAGATACTTTAAAAAATGTGAGACACATTCATTTATTCATTCTTCCAAAAATACTTTCAGCAGGTTTTAGAATGAAATCTTGCTGGTAGTGGAAAAGTCCTTATGAATCACCCTTTACCCCAGGCAGGGACACTTCCCGCTTGGAGTCTGCGCTGCACAATGCTGGCTTGGATTTAGGACCACTGCCTTGGAGACCTATGTGTGACTCTATTTTTATGTCTGTGAAAGATGAATTGACCCTGATCACTTTCTTTTAATAGTGAAGGGAAGCGGCTTGGGGACCACAGTGCTGGGTTTTACACACTTCCTCTATGACCTTCAGCAGAAGTGAAGCCAACAACTTTCAAACTCTCGTTAATGAGCTGAGGTTCCATTTTCAGTGTATCCCTGCAAACTCATCAGGAAACTTCTGCCTGACAATTTTAGAAGTTAATGGACTTCAAATTACTATTCAGCAAGGTGTATACATTTACAAATCACCAGGTAGCCACTGTGATGGCTTACATTTGATTAATAAAATTATATTCCCAAATAAACAAAACATGTAAGCATGCTAATTATATTACTTGCTAGATGAAACTAGTAATTGTCTCCCCACTGAGCAGCGTCCCACTTTATTTTCATAAATTTCTTTCCTGGCAGGAAACAATGCCCTTAAAAAAATGTCTAGACATTACATAGCACCTACAAAGCTAAACCCACAAAACCCACCTATTTCCTATCCCATGAATCTACAATTCTCAGAGAAATAAGTTGAACAAAACCTTTCTTCTGAGTTATCGATTTTCATGGATTATGGATTTTTAAAGCAGTTATGGTAGACAGGCATTTTCCAAGAGTTACACTGAAGACATCAGGTTAGAACAGACTTTGGCTTCTTTTCTTTCATCCAAAAGTTTCTTTTACAGGTTAACGACTAAACATTTCTCTTCATTCTTTGGCAAGTCTGACTGCCTAATGATGCATTGCTTTCTGTCAACCTAAGTTGTATGAAATTATTCAAACAGCAGTCAAAGGATGGTCTACAACCTTGGAAATCCATAGGAGAGGAGTCATGACTTTCATTCTCTCGAAGAAGTAATGTTTTCTATGCCTCAGACACTCTGCTGGGTCTAAAACTGATGGTGCACCAGATAGAAGGAACTGTGTGTGAAGGGTACTACTGTTGACAGAAGAATAGGACCTCAGCTCATTGAGAGGAAGGCCTCTGTGTAAAAGGGGGGAGGGGATCTGTATGATTCTATAAAGTTATAGACCCCTCTGGAACTGTAAACTGTCATCAAGGACCATATCATCTTAAAGTTTTGTAAAAACCATAGGCATATTTAAAATTTATAAATATAGTTCTAAAGCTATGGAGTGATTACTTTGAAAGCTGTATGAGTCTTTTCTCTGAGCTGTATTCAGAAGCTCTGAGATACATTTACACAGAAATTAGACTATGGCTCTGTTTCTCAAAGAGAAGGTGAAGAGTTTTGAAAAAGTTTTCCCATAGTTCAGTCCTGTGGACAGGGGAAAGCTGCTTGGCCAGTTCATGAGACCTCAGCAAGGTCTTCACCATCTCCCTACAGGTAAGGAGCCTTAATCAACAAAAGAAGGAGGGTCAGCCTCAAACACAAAAGCTGTCATCAAGCCCTTTGATTGCTATATATTTATATTATAATATTTAAATAGAATAAGGTGATATGTAATAATACTTCAGATTGTTGGAAATGCTATAGAAATTTAATATAATACTATTCAAATATTTCAACTTATAAGGATTTATAAATTTAGAGAACAGTGTGACAGCAATAACACTAAAAACATACCTGCCTTTAAAAGTCATTGCCATAAAATAACCTAAATGTCCGTCAACTGATGAATGGATAATGAAAGGGTGGTACATTTACAGAGTGAAAATTATTTAGCTATTAAGAAAAATGAAATCATAATATTCACAGGCAAATGGATGAACTGGAACCAATTATCCTGAGTGAGGTCACCCAGACTCAGAGAATCATTGCACATTCTCTCTCATAAATAGATGCATCTTTCCATTGGAAAATCCAGAGAGGTCAGGAAACCAGTAAATATCCATGGGAGGGGAGATATAATATAGTGACATAAAGGGGAATAATGGGGTGGGAAGGGCTAAAGGAGTTGAGGATGGGAACACATCGTGGAGGATAGAGTATAGGGAGAGGTAATTAACACTAAAGGCCTATAGAAAAAGTCAAATGAAAGCTGACTATGCTAGAAGCTTCTTAAAGTATACACATATGCATTATGAAAACGTTAAAAGGAAGATGCCTTATCACAGGGTGGCATTTCCCCTACTGAACACCATACAGTGGCAAAGTAAAAGCCTAATGAAGTTGTGGACCAAGGGTCCCATAGACCTTCAAACAATATTGGCAATTGCCCCCTGCTCTTGGCTACCCACCAGAACTTTATGGTAAGACCCTATTGTTGAAAACTCTACAAACATAAGCTGTATAAGAAACAAGAGAAATAAGCTGGTACTAACCTCAAAGCTTCACCTTTACTGGCTAGCTTTCACAGTGCTAGCAGGTGCCATGCATGCACCAGAAGAGGAAATAATCATCACTTTTGCCTAGCTCTAAGTCCTGTGAGCTACAACAACAACGGGTCTGGCAAGATATGCTCACTGGTGCAATAGTAGTACAAAAGATGTGAAAGTACCCAACTACGCCACTACCTGATTGGATCTGAGGTTCACGTCACAAGATGGGAGTCCACACCTGACACTGATTTGAGGCCTAAGAACCTGTGGCTAGACAGGTCCCAGGCCATAGGGAAGAGCCTACTAATAACATTCTGCTAAATAGACTATTAAACCAACTCCTAATGACTTACTGTTATACTCAGATGAATGCATCTCTCAGTTCTCATCAGAGAAGCTTCTTCATGGAGAGGATGGTAATTTATACAGAAAACCACAAGTGGTCAACCTGCAGAGAACAAGAGGCTACAAAGTTCTTATCCCTGAACAGGACACCTACATCAAACTTCTGCCTCCCAAGGCTCAGGGATCATTGCAGAAGAGGAAGCAGAAAGATTGTGAGAGCCCGAGGTGATGGATGGCCATAAGGAAACAGTTTTCCCGACAGCTGGTCACTTACTCATATGAACTCACAGCAGTGGTGACAAAGTGCATAATTCAGACAAAACCCTCAGCACAGAGGTGGGGAAGTAGAAAGGAAAAGCCAACCCAAGCTGAGGCACTGTTGGCCATTGACAGCTACTGGGAGAGGGAATTAAGTCTTTCTGAAGGGTGTGACTCTAGGTAGATTAAGCAGGCTCCAGTGGATGCACCCACACCTAGGATGAACATAGGGATACAAGCATGACTTGATAGGCCTTCAAAACTATCACTATTTATACCTTTACCTATATCATGGAATACATAAAATCACGTAGCAGTTGGTAATGGGGGTGTAGATAAGGGAGGGTCTAAATATGACAATATATTTTATGAAATTGACAAAAATTCAATTAAAAACTGTTTCGACAGAAGACATAAAACTGGTAAATACTTAACACTACATCATTCTTAATATCAGAATTGGATTGGGGCTCTCAGGAGTTTCCATACCTAGCATTAGCTGGGCAATTTTAAAATGAAGCTTCTATGTAAAAGCATTTAAAATAATCATAGAGGGGCTGGAGAGATGGCTCAGCGGTTAAGAACACTGGCTGTTCTTGCAGAAGACCTGGGTTCGAATCCCAGCACCCACATGGCAGCTACCAACTGTCTGTAACTCCAGTTCCAGGGGATCCGACAGCCTCTTCTGTCCTCCAAGGACATTGCATGACACAGGTGTGCTTACCTACATGCAGGCAATACACGCATACACATAAAATAAATGTAATAAATAAAATATTTTTTAAAAATCATAGAAATGAGCATAAATTTTAAGTGTTCACCTAACTAAATTCATTAAGTAAAAACAACAAATTTTTTAAATACAAGATTGAATAAACCTTGAGAATGCTGGAAAATCAGATCTCCAGTTGTGGCAGTGGAAACAGGCCCATATTCTCAGTTCTAACCCTGGAGACCACACTTGAAACTTCTAAATTTTTATTTACAAATCTCATATGTATGTAACTTTTTGTCTATTTCTCTTTCTGTGTTAACTTCAGGATTATGTCAGTTCTCTGTGTGGGTGCTCAATAATCTGTGTTTCTTTGTACTATTGAAGGACATTTGTCTTGGTCCAGTTTAAGGATATTCAGAGACTGTGGCTCATGATCTCCTGTATCACCTTTGTAAGCATCTATAGTTTAATACTGGTCATTTATTCGTTTTGTATATAAGAAAGCTTAGAAGTGATATGGTGAGTTTATATATGCCTATCTTCAGTGTCATCAACAGCACATGCTCCTAAAATATTGTTTTTGAGTTCATTTTTTAAATTTTTATTTATTTTTATTTTACGTGTATGGGTATATTGCCTACATGTAGGTAAGTGAGCCTGTGTCGTGCAATGCCCGTTGAGAACAGAAGAGGCTGTTGGATCCCCTGGAACTGGAGTTACAGACAGTTGTTAGCTGCCATGGGGGTGCTGGGATTCAAACCGAGCCATCTCTCCACCCCTGTTTTGGCTTTCTTATCAATATTGGATGAAAGTATCTGTTCCATTTAGTCTCTGCCAATATGCAAAGTGTGAGTTTTTATCTGTTTAACCATTGAAGTACATTTGTAGTAGAGTAGCTTTGGTTTTAATTTGAATTTCTTCGGTCACTACATATGCTGAGTCAAGCTAATCCATGTGGGCCCTGTAAACAGCAGCATCTACATCTGGAGAACTTACTAGACACAAAGAACCTCAGGTCCCAACTAAGGTTTCGTAACACACAATATGCAATTAAAAAATACCCTGCTGGGACTGGAGAGATGTTTTAGTCACCAAGCACTTGCCTCTCAAGCACAAGGACCTGAATTTTATTCTAACACACAGGTAAAACTCCAGGTATGGTGGCACACACTCATAATCTCAAGGCTAGGGCGGTGTAGACAGGCGGATCCCTGGGACTCCTTGTTCATCAGTCTACCCTGATCTGGAAGCCCAGGTCCAAATGAGAGACCCTGTCTCAAAACCATGAAGGAGATGGCACATGAGGAATGATACCTATGATTGAACTCTGGTCTCCACATGCATGAAACTGTTCATGTGTGCACAGAGAGAGAGAGAGAGAGAGAGAGAGAGAGAGAGAGAGAGAGATGACATTAATTTTTATAAAAAACAGATGCTTGAAACGTAATTGCACACAGTACCTTTTTATATATTTGTTCACAATTTTATGAAGCTCTGCATTTTTTCAGAAGACACAAAGAGAAACCCAGACAACTGCAAGTTCAAGGTTTTCTTAAACTAAGCATTAATCTATCAGGATAATCAATTTACTTTTAAAAGTTTGGAGGAAGAGAGATGCCTACAGGATACAAGCATCTATTTATCTCGGAAGATGACATTGGCCGAGAAGAACTCAGCTAATGTACTGATGCATTTCTCTGGCTTGCATGGTTGGCAAGATGTGAGGGAAGGACCAGCAGAACCCATGAGGCAGTCCAGGACAAAACCGGATAGAAGTGAGTACGGCCAGCGGCTTCTCTCATCTTGGGCAAAACTTTCAAAACTTTACTACAGTGTGACGTTTGCTATGGGAATTCTGTACCTGTGGTTCTTAAGAAGGAGGGAAACCCTCTTCTAATGAACTTGATAATTTACTTCTGTGCTAATAACTGTTAGTATCAAATTCAAATTTAAGTCTGAGATATCATATATAATTGATACGCAGAAAAAGAGATGTCAAAATATTAAATGACAATTACATTTATTGAAGATTTAAAAATATTGTCAGATTCAATTTAACACTTTAAATGTTTAAAGCAAATATTGTTATACACTTATTTTTACTAGCAAACGTCACTTTTGCTTTGAAACCTATGAAATTCTCATAACAAAAGGGGAAGAATTCCTTTTCTTGTCTTTTGAGAATGTTTATACTTAAGTGTTTGTTATAGTTTACTGTTTAAGGTTTTGTAGATCTAATTTTTTTCTGGGTAAGTATTAAAAATAAATTCAAAAGTTTAATAAATATAAGAGCTAGAGAGATGGTTCATCAGTTAAAAGGCCTTGCTATTCTTCCAGAGGACCTGAATTCACTTTCCAGGACCCACATCAGGCAGCTTACAGCCACCTGGCCCGCCATCTCTTAGGGGTTGGATGCCCTATTCTGGTCTCTGTGAGCACCTCCCCACACACATCCAATTAAATAATTAAATAAATATTTTATGTTAATATATAATATTCAAATTTTATTCCTTCCTGTGTCAGCAACACAACTTCTTTCAATATTAGAACTTCAGAAAATCACCAGTGTTCTAAGAATCATTGTTCTCAGTCCCTTATCTCTGAAATGTCTGTGTTGTACATTAAAGACTCCATTCTGACTCTTGATGGCCAAGTTTCCAGTGGACCTGATACTTTTTCCTCATTGGCTTTGCTATATTTCTATCTTTTTTTTTTTTTTAAGAATCATTTGGGATTTTTTAGAGCCTATGTTTTCAACTTCTTTGCATTGGGTTTAATTTTACACTTTAGCAACTTGGATTTAATTTGCTCATCTTTTCCACCTTTAGGAGATGGAACTTAACATCATTGATTTTTCAGTCTTTTTCATTTTCTATTTGACACATTTCAAACATCACAGTTTACGAAGTATCACACGGCAGCTTCTCCTCTCAGCTCCAATACATCAAGTCTTCCTTTTCCAGCACTTAAACTGCTTTTCTGCCACCCGGATGAATTAAAAGTGAATTGTTCTTTTTTTTAAAGAATGTGGGGACCTTTATGTTTCTTATTTTTCTCTACATCAATTGTAGCAGGAGAAGAAATTACAAATATTACTGATGTCTATATTTATAACAGCACATGGATAATTCCAAAAATGTTTCATTTTTTACTTAAAATTAATCATAACTCGTTCCTAGGTTGTGTACTACATATGTGTGTGGATGTATATACACACATATATAGATATATAAATATAAATAAAAATATATGACCTACTTTTAGCTAACTTTTTAACTTATTTTTATTTCATGTGTATGAGTGTTTGCCCGCATGTGTGTAATGACTGAAGTCACTGCTTGGCCACACAACCTCAAATTTCAGTAATTTATGTTGGGAATGGTTAGGAGGAAATCTACCAAGAGATTCCATTTTACATTCACATAAGCAAAAGAATTCTGTAATTCTTTCAGATGTATTATAAAACTTAGAAATTAAGGAAATGCGCTGACAGAGATAAGCCATGTTTCATTAAAGAAATAAAAATAAAGAGTGAGCTAAGAATGAGCATTTAGGGATTGCTTACAGACCAGACCTTCAAGTGTGTGAGGTTTTGGTCTCTAATACATGCTCGAATGCATAAATAGATCTTCTTTGTTTACTGTTGGTGTGTCTGTGTAAATGCAGAGCAGGTGGTAGAAATGGGAAATAATCATTTTTCAACCATACAATAAAGTTGTATTGTCAAGAATCATCACCATGTGCACTTTAAGAAGGGGTGAGTCTGTAAGAACAGTTCCAGGTTGTTAACTAGACGTCACAGTCAGAATGGGGTCCGACACATTACTGACTGTGACTTCATGCTGTAAGTGTTCCTAACACAGCCAGAGATTGGAGTCTTTGCCTGGCACTCCTTCTGTGTCAGCTGCCAGGTAAGTAGTTCATGGGAAAGTCTCATTCAGATATGCGAACCTGAGGAATAAAACGCAGCCCACAGCCTTACACAGAAGCCAGAGGAGATGGGAAAGGCATGGTTTCTGTCCTCATTTGCACAAAGCTGGAGAGTCCTGTTGGAGCAGGTGAGCATTTCTCACTTGCATAAGTATACTAGCCTGGGAATCTGGAATGGAACGTGAGGTAAGCTAGGCTCCTCTGTTCCTTCCGAGACACTTGTTTTGTATTAAGTCAGCTACCTCAGTTCCTAGTTCACAATTAAATATATATGTACATATGCATATATATGAATATATGTATATATATATACATACAATAAAACCTTTTAATTTCTTCAATTTCTTCCTAGAATATTTTGTCCACAATGAATAAGAACCTTTCAGGAAGTCCAAATAAATACAGAATATCTTTATGATTAAAAAAATTTTTTTAACAAAATGCTTATTCCTTGTAAGGAGGGAATCAATAAAACAGTGCATATATCAGATACCAACTTGCAAAAGTACCAAAACTTATATAACCAATGGTGAAAAGTGGAAATCATATAAACTTTGATAGAAATTTCTAAGAAGGATGTAATATTACACAGCATTATTCCAGCCAGAAATATACAATGTAAATCTAATAATGATGAAGAAACACTAGAAATAAATGGCTTTATTTCTAAAGACATTTATGAATCACTAAAAACTGTAGACAAGATGGAACTATTTGAAATGTCAGTGTCATAAAACAGAGAAAAGCCGTGATAATAATGTTAGTCTTTTAAGAGTCTAAATATAAAAAATAGGGGCTGGAAACACAGCTCAGTAGTTAAGATCACATAATGGTATTGCAGATTACCCAAATTAACTTCCCAGTACCCATGTTTGGTGGTCCACAACCACTTGTTTCTCCCATTCCAGGGGAATCCATCACCCTCTGCTGGCCTCCACAGGCATCTGTACTCACATGCACAGATACACACACATACACAGAATTAAAAATAAAATCAATCGTAAAAATAATTTAGTCCAATATCTGTATAGTATACTGAAGAAAAGAAATAAATGCTTTAAGTTATTTGTTGAAAAGCAAACAGTAAAATAAAGATCATAGGCAGGACACATTATTAGGCTTTTGTAGTTAATGACTATGTGTGATGATTATATAAAAATATGATATATTCCTAGAAATTACAAAAGACGTATCTAGGGCAAAGGACCATACTTTATGGGTACAAATGGGACAGAATGCTGATCATAGGAAAATACGCAGCAAAGGATTATTTCCTGCTCTGTGCTCATTCCCAGCCTCGAATCTTTCCCTTAAGACTGAAGTATCCTCACATTACATTTGCTTAAAACTGAAACATAATTATGACAAACCAAAACTATATATATATGTGTGTGTGTATATAACCAAGTATACTGTATGTAGCATTATCACAAAACAAAATTATATACATTATTAAGCACATTGTATGCAGCGTAGTAAGTTCTTACATAAACTTGTGTTAATGAACTCTCATAATCCTCTTAGGGATTTTTTGCTTTATTTCTACAAATGAAGGCATTCGTTTGAAGGGGAAAAGAGTATAAAATAGTTGACAAATATTAAAACTTAGATAAAAATAATTTATGCATTATTACTTAAAATTATTTTCTCTTAAATTATATAATCCAAATGCTTTAAACCATTTGCTTCAAACACACACACAAACACTCACACCTTCTACCTACCCTTCAAATATTATTACCAAACCCTGCAGGTCAGAACAAAAGAGGCTGAAAGACCAAACGCCCTCTCTCTATTTATTGTTCTTTCCGTTAAGGAACTCACCATGAATTGTTTATTTCATCATCACTGTGAGTTAGACAAGAATATTCCTTTTTAGACTCCCTATCACCGGTCTTCTGTCAAAGTTTGTAGGCAAACAGCCCTAAGGACCTCTCACAGAGACAAAGGGAAGCCAACTCCTAGACTGAACGTCCAGTCATTGCTGATGATAGCATCCTCAAAATGCTGCTTAAGAATCATGTAACTGAGAACGATCAAGGTCTTCCTACTTCGTACCTTCGTGATTGTGATAAAAAGCAATCATTGTGTAAAAATACAGACTGAACGTCCAGTCATTGCTGATGATAGCATCCTCAAAATGCTGCTTCAGAATCATGTAACTGAGAATGATCAAGGTCTTTCTACTTCGTACCTTCGTGATTGTGATAAAAAGCAATCATTGTGTAAAAATAAAATGATTTTAGGAAAAAAGAGAATGATAACGTGTTTTTCTTTGAGATGAGGGAAACGGTTCATGAGAAATGCTTAAAACACAAGAAAAACACATTCTCAGAAGATCACCCTACAGCAAAGAATAATTCCAAAGTCACTTAGAGTAATTTCTGATGACTCTCCTAATTATATGTGGTGAGAAATTACCTTGAACCAAAACACCACATGAATAAGCTGAGCTTTGCATCACAAAGTTATGACATTAGGAACATACTTCATAAGTATTACGTATGACTCATTAATCAATTCAGTATCATGTATCCCCATTTTACCCTTCCTTCATCCTTTGACAGAACAAACATTCTACCATCGCTTTCTCCATGTTTGATATAAAGTAGCCATGGGGTTAATAAATCTTCATTGTGTAAGTGACTTTGAGAATCAGGATTGAGGGAAGTTTTGGGGATTGGGAAAGAGATACTCAACGTGCTAGATTCCATCACTGCTTAACAAGTCACCGGTTCCAGGCACAGAATCATGCTCCGTTTCCTTATGAACTTCCAAATCTCTAACAAACCAGGCCATCAGCTCTTCCCCACAGGACTTCGGTTGTTGGGGAATTTCATCTCCTTCTTTCGGTTTGACATCATTTGTTTCAATTTCCAGGTTCTTTGTTCATTGTTTTTAGTATTTTTTATATTTTAGAATTTCTTTTGTAAAATGTATTTATTATCTTTATTTTACTTGTATGAATGTATTGCTTGCATGTATGTAAGTGCACCCGGAAGTCAGAAGAGGGAGCCAGATCCCTTGGAACTGGAGTTATGGATTGTTATTTGCCACTATGTGGGTGTTGGGACCTGGATCCTCTGCAGGAGCACCCAGGGCTCTTAACTGCTAAGCCATCTCTCTAGTCTCTATTTTTTAGAATTTCATATATAAGTATTATAGTTACATAATCATTCATTAGTGGCACTTGTGTGTACCAGTATTTAGGACTGACCACTTAGGGTTATCTAAGCTCTCAGGGAGATAGCCCTACTAAAAACTGATTTTCCTTCCCTCAGTAAGCACTGATCGCCTGTAGCTTTTCATCTAGAGGTGGGACCCCATGAAATTTCCCCCATCCACCTTGGCATGTCTACTCATTTTGTCATTATGCATAGCTTGGTAGACTACTCTACTCTGGAGACTTCATTGGTGAAGCTTCCCTATCACGTCTAGAACACACTAAGCTGCAGCAGGTGTCTTGTCCCTCTGGTCCTCACATTCCATCTGACCCCACAGTGTTCCACAGCCTTAGCTGTACAGGTTGCATTGTAGACGCAACAGTTAATGTTCAAACTCCACAGTCAATTTTTCTTTGTATTTGGACAAATTGGGAAACCTTGCAATAGTTCCCATCTGTTGCAAAAAGCAGCTTCTTTGGTGAGTGGTAGGAAATACCTTTGTTTGTGGATGTGTACTTAGACTACAGTAAGAAATTGCACTGGTTTAGGAATGGGACAGAAGTAGATTCTCCTCTAGGGTCTGTGACCTCTCCAGTCATGTGTACTTGGCTGTGTTTACAGGATCATGCATGGATTCCCTCCTATTCCATGGGCCTTAAGTCCAATCAGACAGCTGTTTTACTCCCAGGATAAAAGTACCACTATTGTACCAACAGAGGTAATTTGCTGGGCCTGCCATTGTTGTGGATTGTAGGCTTCACAGGCGAATGGACATGAATATTTTTCTTCCTTGGCAGCTTACGTAGTATTTGCTGGTAATATGGGAATCTGTCCTCATGGAGGAAGCTTCCAGATCAGTTCCAGCTCATTTGCTCCAAGTCCTGTGTCCAAATCCAGCTATCTTCACCAATAGGGACTTCAAGTTTTGGGTGGTAATAAAGGGATATGGCAATAGCCTGTGTTATTTTGTTGGTCTCTTGGACCAGCCTGACCAATGACTTGAAATGATTCCCTTGCCTGGCACCATGATTTTGCTACATAGCCTTCAGCTATACACATGGGATCATATATATATTTTCAGTAGGATTATGAAATAATTTATTTCCCTTTTTTTTCAAAACACCTAAGTTTACTTATCTACCATTTAATATCTTTTCTTTCAGTGTTTCTGTTACTTTTTTCCTTAGTGTGAGAGTCCATTAAAAACCCATTAATTTAACATCCATTAAAATTATAATCTCTGTGTTCATCCATGTGAATATTCTATAAAATCCACTTTCCAATCTTCCAGGTTTAGTTTGTGTGTATTACTATTCTACATTTAATTTTTTTGTTTTCTTGCTCTTCAGGCTTTCAGAATTTTGTGACAGTCAAGTAAGTGAAGCAATCTCCAAAGATGCATTGAAAGGCAAAGACTGATGGCCTCAATTCTCAGCCCTGTGTCTGTATATTATAAACCAAAATAAAGAACAGCCTAACTCCAGAGGCCCTACAAAACAAGGCAGCTCCTTGAAGCAAATATCTGTAAGGGTGCAGCACTCTGGATTTGCTGCCAACATCCCCCGACAACTTTGTAGTTCTCCCTTGTAAGTCTTCCCTCCTTTGATAAGCATGCCATGGACAGACACTGCTTAAACCGCTCTCTCTTCTTCCTTCCGCAGGCTCAATTCCAGTCCCCATTTACACTAGGAATGTTCCATAACAAGGACCCTTGGATCACAGTGTTACATTTCTCTCCCATTGGACAACTCAAATATATTGGGCTTCTGACATATGTTCACAGGCATTCATATTTCACACAATTTTGGGGGACTTCTATTTCATTGAAGAAGATTAAATTATTGTTCGTGAATATTTGCAACCTTTCTAAATGAAAGAATATGTTTTCCTGACTGGGCAAGAGCAGGTTTGGTAAATATATGTATTGTGTGCCATTTCGGGGTAGAAGTTTTAAGAGCCATCATGAGGAGGGGTTCACAGTTCACACTAATCCTTCTTTCATCATTGTGGGTGATGTTTCCCTGACAGACTCTCAGCATGGGTGAGAGATAATAACTTCCCTTTGAGAAGTTCTCCCTTCTAGTTGTTGGTCAGGGTAGTCCAAGAGACTTCCAAAATACTGCAGGCTGTTGCCACAGCCTTTTATTATCTACCAAAACTCGAAGGTAAGACCCTTGCTGAAGACACAACATATTTCAGACACAGGACATGGAGCAACGGAACTGGAAGTGTTCTGGAAGCCTCCTCCCTGGAGACAAGCTCCCATAGTATCTGAAGATACTATGCAAACTGCCAAAGAGAAAACCAGTCGATGATGCCATCCAGCTGTAAAGTCTATGAACCCCCACAATGACTGCCCAGCAAATAATTTCTGCTGGTGCAGGCCTGGCTCTATTATCGTAGGGGTTATCAACAGTTGTCTAATGGGATTTAACGCCTGCTCAAATGGGATGGACCTCATGTGCGGTGCTGTAAAAACAGCCAAATATCCTTGGCCGGAAAGCTTATGGATTCTAGGGAAAAACCTACTTTTGTCACATCCTTAGACGGACATAATCTCCTACTACATTCTAAATAAATATTCTTATATTCACAGAGACGTCTTCCTCTAAGCACTCATCAAAGAAGTTTCTTTTTGCAACAGAAGGAGACTACGGCAAAGTTCTAGAAGTGGTCAAATTCAGGAAATTTTGGTGAGGCACTCAGCCCTAAGTTTCACATCCTCGGTGCAACCTCTACACGTAAGGCTCAGGGGCACAGGGGTCAGAAAGAATACTAATGCATCTCTCAACTCTCACCAGCAAAGCTTCCTCATGCAACAGATGGTGATTAACTCAGAAAGCTACAACTGCCAAAGTGTAAGGAGTAGAGACTGCAGAGTGTTTGCCCCTGAATAGGACACCTATATCAAACCTAACCACCTAAGGCTAAGGGACTGTAAGAGCCAGAGGTGATTGACGACCACCAGGAATCTGAGTTTCCAGAGAACTGAGACGTTACTCATATGAACTTCCAGCAATGGCAACAGCATGCACGAGACCCATGCAAGCTCAAGCCAGACAAAATCCCAGCATAGAAGTGGGGAAGTGGGGAAGAGGCCCCTAACTTAGCTGTGGAACTATTGGCAACCAATAACCACTGGGAGAAGGAGGACTGGTCTTTGTTAAGGTGTGAAGCTAAATAGTAACCAGGTTCCAGTGGATGGATGCACATCAGGGGAAATGTGGAGACACAAATTTGATTTGATCAGTCTTAGCATATATGACAGAGTACATCAAATCTGGCAGGGGGCATATGAGAGGGTTGGAGATGGGGAGATCTAAATATGATCAAAATCTATTGTATGAAATTTTCAAAAAGTCAATAAAAAAGAAAAAATGGATTTGGGAGGTTAGTGGCTTTGGTGTAACCAGGCAATGTTTGATCAGTGCATTTCACTATCTCTGGAAAGTTTGATGCTAGAATTAATGTTTCCAAGATATTGGGAAAGTATACTGCTATGTTATAAAAGCAAATAATGGGGGCTGGAAAAAGGACTCTACAGTTAAAAGTCCTTGCTGTTCTTCAGTAGACTAGAGTTTAGTTCTCAGCACCCATATCTGTCAGCCCATAGCCACCTGTAAATCCAGCTCCAAGGAATCATATGCCCTCTTCCAGCCTCTGTAGGCACCTACATGCAAATGTGCATAAATTATACATACATGCATACATACACACGCACACACACAAACATAATTAAAGAAACAAAAAACAGTAGAAAAGTATAATTATTAACTCTGATGGAGAAAATTATGAACCCTCTAAGGAGTCTGAACTTAAATAAAATAAGCAAATAAATTACTACATTAGAGAAAAAGATCAGTAGTAGAATATATAACTTCTGTGGAAAATAGGAAAATGCAGGGAGGTGGAATTTGAATCAGTGCAATAAGCTAATCTACTAGAGGACATTTATCAATCCCTTGCACAAAATAAGCTCGGAAAAACTATCCATTGTAACAAAATATTTAAACTAACAACTAGCATTTTAGGGGTGTGATGCAAACAACTGATATTAGTCTCACAGCACATCATTGGCTACATGTGTTAAATATTTTGTTGGATTAGGTTTAGAAGAATGAAGGTTCCAAGAGAAGCGTGCACCTGAGCTGTGAGTAGATGGGTCACCCGCTAGTGGCGCATGCCAATTTCAGCCGCAATGGTTCCATTCATTCAGCCAAAGAGATCAAGTGGAGGTGTAACAGTTTTCTCTCACTGCTGTAAGAACTTATCACAAAGTTCATGGCCTCTAATAATGCAGACTTGCATCTTACATTTCTGCAGGTCAGAAATTCAACATAGATCTCACTAGACTAAAATCAGGGTGTCGGGAGGGTAGCGATCATTCCAGGTGCACTTCGGAGCACAGTTCCTTTTGTTGCCTTTTCTAGCTTTGTAAAGTAGAAATTCTCTATTTTCCTTGACTGACAGCCATCTCAGTATTTACAGCAAGCAACCAAGGGCTGAATCCTTCTCATTGTACGACTCTACCTCCAACTCCTCTTTCCATTCTTGTGACATGGGGCTCACAGGTGTAATCCGGGTAAATAATGCTATTTTCAGGCCAGCTGACTGATAACTGTCATTCCATGTATAACCTTAATTTCTCATTGCTGTGTAAGTTAGTCCATATATTAAAGGGATCCAGGAATAAGCATACATCTTTGTGGAGGCTTTAATCTGCTCACCACAGAAGGCAACCTGCCTTCCTGCAGTTCTGAAATTGGTGTAAATCAGCCTCCAAGACACATGCCATACCAGTGTTCACAGAAACCACAGTAGTGCTCTCTCCATTGTTCAGCAATGTGGACTGTTTAATTCTAGATAAGGTCCAGCAAAGCCCTCGGCTACATTGCTTAACAAATATTAAGACTAAAATGAATTTCTATGTATGGCTTTATCAATAGGTTTGCTCATGCCATTGTGATTGACTGTGTTATTTGTTATTTATGGATCTTTACCTTTGAAAGCCTCTACATGACTAAGTGTCGCATCTCCATGGGGCTGAGCATGTCATGCAGAACAATTTTATACTTGATTACTGCCACTCTGAGACTGCTGCAGCCAATTGGAAATCAAAAGATTTCCTCTCAACCTTCACCTTCTGAAGAGACCTGAAGTTGAATAAGATAGAGTCAAACATCATGGGATGACAGCAATTAGAAAACTCTGCAAAACTATTAAATATTATTACACTACTCTATTTCTAACAATATTAACAGCACAAAAATATTATTGACTATCATTAGCTGCAGTTAGCAGAAGTCCAGGAACCAGGAAGAAAATCGGTGTGTAAATGAATGAACTACATTTAAGTCAAGGAAAGTAGTTTAACAAAATCAAAACAAAGGACTGTGTCTTAAACTTATCCCAGAAAAACAGTCTTGGGAGTTTGTAAATCAAACTTATTTATCACTAATGTGCAGGGAAAATAAAGGTAGATGGAAAAGTATCAAATTCATGAAACACTTCCATACCTAGATCAATGAACTGTCTATGAAATAATTGGAATAGATTCAATTAATTCCTAAACAAAATGAAATGTGTCCTGTGTATTAGTTGAAATTGTTCCCTTGACCTCTGTAAGCACTCCCATGTGCTCAGGCAGGCATCTCTCCAAGCTGCTGGTTGATCTGCTGGTACACCTACACAGACAGCTGCATCTTTCACGGGGTACCACATGCCCTGTGTTTTGTAGCTCTCCAAGTGAAGTGTAAATATCTAAAAGACAATAGGTCCCTCTGTTCGATTTATACTGAACTTCCCTAGACTCCTGCCTGCCTTTTCCAACAGAGGATCACACTGACTTTCAAGCCACTGGGAATGGTTGTGTGATAACTTCCAGAATTCATTTGCATCTCTTGATTATTTTCTGTAGAATCTTAATTTACTTTTGTTCTTTTAAAGATGAATTAAATTTCTGCAAGTACGTTAAAAAGGATAAAATCGAACTTTTTGCAACCTTCTGCTATTTTTTTACACAGTAAATCTCCTGTCTACAATCATGTTTAAACCACAGTCTAACATACTAAGCAGTAATTATAGAGTCTACATATGTTTTATTCTTTCAAGAAAACAACTTAGCAAAAGCAACTGAGGGAGATATTTTGAATAAAAAGTAATTTAAACAAAATACAATTATATAAACACATCAAAGAGGACATGGGAACAGGGTGTGTTCTGTTCCCCTAATTGTTCTTTGTCTACCATTCCTTGTTTGTGCAAAACACTGCCCCATTACTGTCCCAATACCACTGCTAACTTCTCGCTCATTCCCCATGTTTACTTGATCTCAGAAATGTTTTAAGTCAGAAAAGGGAAAAATAATAATTTAAGAAAATTTAATTTTTGTCTGGGTATAGTAGTGTATGCCTGCCCAAGTTCTAGCCCAGCCTGTATGATAGGAAAATACTTCACTTGTCTATCTATCTATCTATCTATCTATCTATCTATCTATCTATCTATCTATCTATCTATGTATGTTCTATCTATCATCTATCTATCATCTATCTTTCTATCTTTCTATGTAACTATCTATCTACATATCATCTGTCTATCATCATCCATCATCTGTGTACGTTAAGCTGGATATGCATTTAGATAGAAAATAAACCAACTTATCTGCATAATTGTTTGAGGACCACACAAGTAATCAGAATTAAGAAAATTATAGACACCTCCATCTTCTGTAACAGTCATTGTTCTTTCCCTTCCTTTTCTGAAAGACTCATTAGTATTGTTAATAACACTGCTACTTTGCTTTTGAAGTTCCTGGAGCTGCTTTGATTTTGGAGTTCCTGGAGATGCTTTGATTTTGGAGTTCCTGGAGATGCTTTGATTTTGGAGTTCCTGGAGCGGTGTCAAGGAAGAGCGATAACTGGGGGAAGTTCAGTGGAGCCCAAAGGAAAAGCTCTAGTATGCGTACATTGAACAGTGCTGCTGACCACCCAGCTCCACGCTAGTGAGCATCTGCATCTTGGTGACCACAGAGCTACAGGGACATAGGCAGCTACAGAGCGTTAAAGCACCTAAGTGGTGACCTTGCGTCATCTAGGAACAATTCTGTTATCGACGTGATTTCTCTGAGTCCCTCCTCTGAAGATCAACATGTCATTCATCCTGTTTCGCTTATTCTGAAAGGCTAAACTCCATCTACGGCCCGTGGCTTTGCCTGGCCCCAATGAAAATCAGTCTTCTTTTGTAAATGATTCAGTTCTTTGAGAAAAAGTTTACATCTATGAACACCCAACCCTACACTTGAGTCAGTGTGAGTGGAATCTGTTTAGACACCTCCCAGATTTGCACAACTGTGAAATTACAACCTGAAATATGACCTTAGCATCTCTCAGCTGCTAATGAGGCATTAAAGACATATGCAAGGGGTGTCATTCTCCACAGAAGGAACCAATGGCTAGGAGAGACGCCAGTCAGAAATTCACTCCTCCTAACAGAGGGACTGAGATGTCCTTCCCGTAACTCTTAGAGTCATCTTGCTCAATAAGAAAACGCACAAGAAATGCTCAGATTAAGGAAACATCTATGTTATGGAACATGTCACAAAGTATATCAATGATTGTATCAATCGCTCTCAAGGAATCCATGGTCATTATAACTTGCTAAACTAATCTCTTTGAACATTGTATGCAAAGGCATCAGGGCTATCTTAAGCTAGGATTCTGTTAAATACACTGATCTGTCAGGATCAAAAATGATATCATTAATACCTGTAACTTCAAGACGATGTGGCAAGGCATGATATCCAAAACCAGACGCTCAGAGCCTGGATTCCTGCTCTGAAGGAGAGTTCCAGTCCAGTTGTACACATTGTCAGCATGCAGTACACAAGACATACATAACTGATACATTTTACAGTTTTATCATGTGACAGACGTCTCTGAGTTCATTCAAAGTGTCATCTACAATCCAAAACCACGCTCAGCTCATGTGGTTCTCATTAACCTTAATGGCTCCCACTTCCTCCTTCACACATCCATCCTACTGTCCAAGTTTCAAGGACAAATCAAATGTTGTAACCTCTGGAACTTTGTAAATCTGTATGCCCTGACACCTGACATATCATTCTCCTCAGGCACAATGATGTGATCTCTCTTTCTGAGATGCAACTACAATACACCTTGCAGGATCCTGTGCTTTATTTATTCATGGCCCTGAATACCTAAGAGAAATGTGAAATTCACAGTGTGCCTTGTATGAGCTCTGCCCCTATTGCTCCTTTCCTAGTGTTGCAGACATTCAGAGCACCATGAAAAACTTTCACTTATTGAAGACAAGCTACGTGACACTGAATTCCACATTGAAAATACATGAGAAAGCTGATTGTGGAACTGTATAATATGGTTCAGAGGGCTCAGAGTTAAAAGGGAAAAAGGAAACACATTGTTCCATGAGAGGACTTGGAGAACAATACCGCCAAGAGCAGCAGAGGGGACAAGCAGGCTGGGCTTGCAGGAAGGGCAGACATGCTTTTACATTAGAATAATCACTCAGCAAATGGATGTTTGCAAATTCCTTGCAACTACATTATAAAAACTGAAGAACCAAGACAAGAAATAAAACAATGACCTATCCTCCTGTAAATAAAAGCTCAGCTGCTCTCTACCAATCAAAGAGGGATGCGAGGGTGAAAATCAGAGTAGCCGTCTTCGTCTGCAGGCAGGTCCCTCAGTGTTTAGAAAGCAACTTTTCAGGTTTATGAAGGATGCTTTTATTATTATCAAATCACACAAGCTTGCAGCTCCAAATGAAACAATCCGAGTTTGAAGAGTAAAGGGGACAATAGATGAGGCACTTATCAAGCTACTCCTAAACTTATTGATGGCTATGTAGACCACACAGATACAAATATTTTGCACTCAATTATTCAAATATATATTTTACTTGTATCTGAGTGTGCCTGCATGAGTTTATGTACACCACATATGTGCAGGTGTGGGCAGAGGTCAGAAGAGGGCATCAGAGTCTCTGGAACTGCAGTTACAGGCAGTTGTGACAGGCCTGATGTGGTTGCTGGAGCCAAAACCAGGGCCTCTGCAAGTACAGAGAGCATTCTCAACTGCTGAGCCATTTCTGCAGCCTGTTCAGGTATTTAATATTGACGTTGTAGCTTTAGAAATGATAAGCCCCCAACATAGTATATTAAAAATTAATTCTTTTACCTGTGAAAAGAATCGTAATATGAAAAGACTTTTCCTACTAGATAATTTTGTTCTTCTCATCTGAAGCCCAGTCTCAATTGCCTACTAAACGGAGCATCATAATGCCCGGTGCAATGCAGTCACTACCCGGCCTCTGTGCCTGCCACATGCCTGAATGTGAATAGTATGACTTAGAGATGAAAGCCTTGTATTTTATTATTTTCTTTAAATTAAATACAAAATTTAAATTGACCCCATTAAATTATTGGAAAACTTTTAATGACTTAAAATTTTTATTTTACGGTTCAACCATGACTGTATTGAAATATAAATTTAGATAAAGTTTTCCCAATGAAAGTTTGGTGATCAAACTGATACATGTTTAAGTTTCAAATATAGATCTGAGTTTGAAGGCATACAGTTAAACAATAATATAAATTTTATTCATAACCTTTCTGATATTGGTTACATACTAAAAGGGTCACCGTTAGTTCAAACCTCAGCATCATAAATACACGAATGAATACAAATTTGAATGCATCAAATAAAGGAACTGTATTATTAAAATTTATATCACCTGTTCCCCCTTTTAAAAATTCTTTTCCATGTGATGACTACAAAATTTTAAATCACAGTATGTTTTTATGACCGCAGTGTTTGGGATCATATCTCTGCAATCAAGCTTGGAGTAATTGTGGGAAAGCGATATCCCGCACCGTCTGGTGCAGCGTCTACTGCACGTGCGTCACCTGAGCACACTAAAGCCTCTATTGAGACTTAGGAGATGAGATTTAAAGTTTAGTTGTTTAAACATAAATTTGAACAGCTAACGGGGGCCTATGAGACAGCGCACTCAGCGGGAACACTAAGGACTGACCACACACAGGGTCTGGGTTTTTAATCTCACTGCAAGTCAGTTGTTGGCTGAGGACTCTCTTTGACAGGCCGATAAGCTACCATTTTGGCCAGTTAATCCTCTAAAGGGACTCACTTGAGTAGCTGGATGTTAACTGTCATAGTAACCGGGCATGGGGATGTAGGCCATGTGAGGCAGAATGCATCCAACTGTGGGATGTAATTCACAGTGAAATGATTTGACGCCCAATGATTCATGGCCAACCAAACAAGAAAACGGAATGGATGGTTGTGCCTATGCATGGAGTAATTCTGACTGCAACAGGAACTAACGTGGAATTAGGCAGGTGGACTAGGTAGACGCTCAGAGGGCACATTATTGCCTTCAGTATGGAGAATTTGTAAAATGTAGCTCTATCTTGGGAAATCTGAATTTTAAAAAGTCCCTTTTGGCTGGACATGATGATGGTTCATACCTGCTCTCAGCACTTGGGAGACTAAGGCAGGAGGATCAAGACCTGCTCAAGGTCAGGCTGATCTACATGGTGAAGGCCGGCAGGTTAGAACAACACCCAGAGACAGGGTCTCAAAACGGCTTTTTTCTTCAGACAAAACAATAATTACATTTTTAAAAAATTTCAGTGTGCATAAAACTGTCAAAACCATTTATGATTAAATGAAGCTGGGTTCTAGCATTTGCTAATCGTACAAATGCTTACACCTACAGATTATTTCAGGGACACTGTGACGCTACGAAGAACACTGAGCTTTCTTCAGTGTGCGCCTTCTTAACGAGCTGCCTCTGCTGCTGCGCTGATGATTGTAACACTGTGTCCTTATCCTTAGGACAGATGAAAGCGCCTGCAGGAAATTTCCAATTCTTTTTTTTTGAGACAGGTTCTCCTGTGATGCCAGCTGGCCTGGCACTGGTTTTGTGGAGCCGGCTGGCTTTGAGAGAGCTGCCTGCCTCTGCCTCCTAAGTAGGAAAGGTGTGAGCCATCAATAAAGGCATCTGAAAGTTTTAAGTTTCTTAAAGGTACACCACAGTTCCTCTGGATAACCATTAATTGTGTAGACAAATTAATCTTAGGAATGAGAAGTAAGGAAGGACATACTGTGCCTCACAGTAAAATATTCTACCATCTCCACTCCAATTCTAAGTATACTCTAAGAAGCCTTTGGCTAGCACATGGGTGTGCGCACAGGCACGTGTGCACATATAGACACACATGTTGACGAGGCAGTCACTAGGAAGCTAGAGAGCTAGTGTGATAATATAAATGCTACCAAAATAATGCATATTACTGATAAGTACATGTGGGTTATTTTATCAGTGAAAAATGTACTACAAAATTCTATTTAATGGGGCAAAGACATACATGAATACATTTTTCTATAACATAATTGTGGGACTTGTGGTTCTAAAAATTCCTCAAAGTATAAAAATAGAGTGTCCATTAGGACATAATCCCCTTCCAGTGCATTCATCGGGAATATGGATATTACAATTAATGGCAAAAGAGAGATGAAACCCAATTTATATAAATGAATGTGTTTTGTCATTATATTTTCAACCTGATTCATACCTGGCTTTATCTGAACTCCAGAGTGCTGTCATGTGGATTGGTATCTCATTTAACAATTATAATAAAAATGTAAATACTTCTCAAATTTTGTACTTACTGTATTTTAAAGTGTCCATGAACATGCTCAGGTATTTAGAATAAAAATGTTCTGACTTTTTCTTTCATGTCCGCACAGATGATAAAACATGTCTAAAGAAACAGAATTCAAACTCTAACATCCCCAACCCTTGAGTTTGTCCTGAAAGATAATATCTCAAACAGAGCAGGAAAACAAGATTGCCATCTTATTAGGCAGATGATTGAAGAAAACTGTATTGGAATGTGCCCATCACGCCTAACTGGCTCTGCACAGTTTATGCTTGCCCTATAACCCACATATGCTGAAAAAGCTTTTAGCCACTGCATAAATTATCTCTCCTTGCTACAAAGCAATAAGTAACCAGAATGGCCTCATCAGGCAGCAGTATCCAAAGAAAGCTAAATTTATGGAAAAATAATGGTTGCTAATAAATATAGTGATTTCTCTCAAAGATCTCCTCCATCAAAATTGCCTCCTTTTCTTACACTCTGAATTGCATCATCCCCTGGACCTTTCAGGAATAGTGCCAGAATTTTACTCCAAGTTAATCACTTAACGTATTACTGTTCTCTCTCTCCCTTGTCAATATTATTTCCTCATAGTCTTTGCAGGTTGATATGGGAAAAAACTAAAAATGTTAATCTTTTTAGTTACTCGGGAGGGAGGAAGGTCTTCAAACATACAAGAAGCATCATACCAAATTTAAATTTTTTATTTACCTAATAGTTTTAATAGTAAAATAGTTTACTTTATTCTTACTCCCCAACATTCAAATATTTGTGGTAAATTAAGTACTTTGATTCTGATGAGGTGGATTCAAGGCATTGGGAGAATATTCTAGATGATTGACATAGATATGAATCCAATGTCAAACTACAGCACTGTGTTGTTTCCACCACACTGCAGACGTTTTGCTTTTTTATTGATTTATGAGAATGTAATGCAGTACATTGACCATATTTAGAGCCTGCCCCAGCTGCACTCACCCATACTACCCACATCTTGTTTCATATGCTCTTTTATATATTAAGGCCAATAGAGTCAAGTTTGTGTCTCCCCAAAAGCCCTTCTGTGCAGGTTCAGCCAGTGGACCCTGGTCAATCTACCAAATGTCTCACCCTTAAAGAAGACTGACTCTCCCTCTCCCAGCAGCCATCAACTGCAATAGTTTCTCAGGTAGTGTGGACGTTTCTTACCCACTTCCTGATTTCAATGCTGGAACATTTTCTGGCGAGCATTGTGGGACTTATGCCTGCTGTCACCATTGCTGTGGATTCATATGAGTAACTGACCAGTTGTTAGGAAAACTCTACTTGTTGTCATTTACCACCCCTGGCTCTTACAATCTTTTTTCTCTCTTCTGCAATGATCCCTGAGCCTTGGGAGGTGGAAGTGTGACACAGGGGTCCTATTCAGGGGTAAGCATTCTGCAGTCTCTTGTTCTCTACATGTTGATTAGTTGTGGGTCTCTGTGTTCATCACCATCTGCTACATAAGGAAGCTTTCCTATTAAGGGCTGAGCATTGCATTAATCTATGTATAGAACAACAGGCATTAGGAATCAGTTTAAATACTCTATTTAGCAGAATAATAGTATTAGGCTCTCCTCTGTGGCCTATGACCAGTCCAGTGGCAGGTTCCTAGGCCTGATATCAATGTCAGGTATGAGTCTATCCTATGAAGCGGAACTTAAGTACAACTGGGAAGTGACTGGTTAGTCCCAGAATATTTGTGTCATTATTACTCCAGTGGGCTATCTTGCCTGGCTTGAAAATATAATCTCATCTTTAATAAGGAAGCACATAATAAAACAGGAAAGCCAAAATAATCCTCAACAATGAAAGAAATGCTGCTGGAATTTACATCCCTGATCTCAAATTATACTACAGAGCTATAGTAATCAAGACACAAAGAACTAAAATAACTAAGCATCAAAAACAAAACAAACAAATGAAAAGCACCCAATTAAAACTGGGGCAGGAAATGCGTTCTCTAAGGATAAAATGCAAATGGCTGAGAAATACTTTTTTTTTTAAATGTTGAAAATCTTTAGTCAACAGGAAAATGCAAATTGAAACCACCTTCAGGTCTCACCATGCCCTACTCAGTGTTTAGGATCCAAATCAGTCAATGACAAAAGAAGGAGAGTGTGCTGAGAAGGGGGAGCCCTCACCCTCCGCTGGTGGGAGCGCGAACTGTGGCAGCCACTACGGAATCAGTGTGGAGCTTCCTTGAAAAGCTTGAAATTGATCTTCCATGTCACTCAGCCATACCACTCCTGGGGATATGCCTGAAAGCTTCCGTTCCCTGCTGCAGAAATGCCTGTAGATCCATGTTCATTGCTGCCCTTCTTATAATAACCAGGACTTAGAAACCACCTAGAAGTCTAACAACTGATGAATGAATAGTGAAGGTGTGGTATGTGTACACAATGGAATATTATTCAGCTCTTGAAAACAAAATTAGGAAATTTGCAAGTACACAGGTAGAACTGGAAACATTCATCTTGAGTGACCCAGAACAACAAACATCACAATCCTGAGTGACCCAGAAAGACAAACATCACAATCCTGAGTGACCCAGAAAGACAAACATCACAATCCTGAGTGACCTGGAATGACAAACATCACAATCCTGAGTGACCCGGAAAGATAAACATCACAATCCTGAGTGACCTGGAATGACAAACATCACAATGCAGTTTTCAGTCTCTTTGTTCTCCCTTACCTTTGGAACAGAGCAAAGTAGAATAATCTGACATTCCATTTGTTTTCATGAACCATTACTTTGTCTTTTAGTTATTACTGTGCAAAATCAAAAAATATAAATACTCAAGTGGAATGTTGATGCTCCATGAAGCATGAGTGGGGAACGAAGTGCCAGGAGGACGGCCCAAAGGTCTGACATAGATGGGGTTCCAGGAGGGTTGGCCAAAGGTCTGACATAGAAGGGGTTCCAGGAAAATAGGCCAAAGTTCTTATATCGATGGGGTTCCGGAACAATGAGCCAAAGATCTTACATAGATGGGGTTCCAGGAGGACACTCCAAGATGTGTGGGAAGTTAGATGCAAGCATGTGACGACAATTCCAATGCCCCCTTTTCCCCTGAAAATAATTTCCATAATTCTAATCAAGTAATAAAGACTGTTACCATGTTATTATATAGGTATGGGGAAAATATAAACACTTGCCTTTGAGGGAAATTGTAACTTTTTCTGTACAAACTTCATCATACTATTTCATTTTTGGATCTAGTCTATAGACATCAAAAGCCCTAGCACTTGTACTAGCCTAAGATTTAGAAATTCCCCAGGTTTCTTGAGCCAAACCAGTTTTTCAAATGTCTTGAAGATAACAGGTAGGCATTCTGGCTCTGAAACTAACTCCAAAAACTGTTACATGTGCCCTACTCCCTGAATTCAAATGTGTTTA